>NC_057882.1:18419700-18729100 GCF_019740435.1 Gambusia affinis
GTCTTCAGAGATTTCCTTCAGTGGTTCTTGGTGCAGCGCCACCACAGGTGAGGAGGAGAAACAGGTTCTTCTAAGGGTTTGATTTGTTTGGCATCGTGGAGTGTCAAAGCAAAACGCACCACCTGGAAATGTAAAAACATTGTAACTTTGGTCCCAAATCAAACTGAGAGTTCCAGATGCAAAAACACCCTAAAGAAGTAGGTCACAGTCAAAATGTGCCACTGTATTAATGAACCAAGTAGAACGTATCAGAAAATGTGATTATCCACCTTAGCAGAAGAACAGATGAGTTATAACAAAGGTCGGATATTGTAGAACCCCATTTATCAATTTCTAAAGCGAATCATCTGTTTTTCTTTGAATTATTGGAAAGTAAATACCACCAAGCCTCAGGAAAGCAGGTGAATAAAATAAACCAGCTGGTTGGGGGAGCCAGTAAAAAAACCATGGTGGATAACTAACTCGTGATGCATGGAGGCTCAAATACCTGGCAGAACATGGATGCAGCTAAACGTATAAAGGCTTGACCGATCAGTCATTCTGACAACAACTTTAAGACGGTGAGCTGAATCAAAGCATACCACAAAAAGCTTCAGCAGTCCTGGAAAGCTGTTTTCCTGTCTACCTGTAAGGAAGGAATGAGCACTGAATACAAAGTGGCTGCACTTCAAAACAAGCGGCGCTATTAATCACCTTCCCTAAAGCTCCAGAAGGCAGTAATTTGTCCATTCAGTAATCCAGATATGAAATGGAGGGAGGAAGAGAGAGAGGAAGAGAGAGAGCTGAGGGTAATGTAGCAAAGTGAGGGTGCGATCTGCTCTCAGCGCTTCCACACAGGTGAACAGGACAAGCCTGGCATGCTAAAATATTAACGTCTGAGGCTGTGAATATTCATGTGCGCTTGTCCCTCCTCATCAGATCGTAGAGGACGGGCCGCTGTCCCTGGAGTGTAATCCGATTCTGAGCGTCCCCGTTTGGCTCTCAAGGACAAGGGGCTTCTGGGTGGAAAGGGCGTTTGGCAGTTTGCAGCAGCAACATGTTTCAGCCAACAGGAGACGAGCAGCGGATAATGGAAGGTGAACCTGACCTCCGGTTGTTATCATCATCTGCATGAGGCCAAACGACAAGGGCTCAAATTCACTGCTTTGCGTTTCCACCGAATGTCTTTATGAGTTATTCCGTCATGGAAACATTGCAGCAGATTGTAAAAGGGGACAAAAGCAGAGTTATGAAGTAAATGCATCCAATTGTTTAAAATAATATAAGCGCTTCATCTTCTGTGCAACAAACACCAACAGTCGAACAAGGGGGAGGGTAGATTTCTTAGGCAATTGGAGCACACTCAAGTACACTCCCTGGATGTGCATGTCTTGTTTTTTTGTAGCAGTAACCAGGCAACCAGTTAGCTGGCCAGAGCCTTTGGTTTTAGGCTCATCACATAACATTGTTACAACTTCACCTGCGGTCCACTTTAAAGGGATTTAATCTTCCCCAAAATGTTACATGGTTCACATGAACTCCAACTCCGAACTGCTCCAACTTGTGGTGTTTCATGGAAAGTGAATCTAAAAGGAGGATGTTAGGGAGCGGGACTATTCCAGTTCTTTCCATGCAGAAAACTGCTGACAGGGCAGATCTTCATCAGTGAAGCAAGTCTGTGCTACAAAGCCCGCAATTTGCTTTGCAGATTGCCCAAGCATAAAAACGCAATCACTGTCAACATACCAGCTCTGCAAACATGTATCTATGAACTGTCTTTTCTTTTTTCTATGTGCAGAATATTTTGGTGTGCAGCAACACAAAAGGCTTGCGTTGCTTGGAACAGAGAGCAAACCACTGACAGAGATAGAAACACGGGGTTGGTGTAATCCAGACCAGGTTTTTACAGCTCTAATGCATCTGCAGGTCATCTGCTCCCAGCTGATCTCAACAACTGAGATTTTACTCACCGGAACCAGTAGGTTTCATCTTTGTTAGTAGGAGAAACTGCTGTACGCCTTCATGTAGAATGGGTTGTGTTAGCACAAGATTACCAATTACATCACAATCGTGCATTTGGTTTTAATAAAAACAAACCCAATATGCACCAAAACATTTACATGTATAAAAAGATTTGAATTTTCTTCCAGAAGATTAAAAACAATAAAACTGTTTGCTCCCAGAGCATTAAGTAAAACAGGAACAAAATGAGTAAACTGATAAATACCAAAGTGAGCAGTGTTAAGACACAAGCAGATGTGGCCTTTTGTGGTGGTATTTCACTCACTAATGTGTTGCTGATGTGTCCATTCTTTCTGTTTTTGAAGAATTTATTTTTTGGAAAATGTTAAAGAAAAAAAAAAAATTCGCTCCAAAGCTCTCCTTTGGTTTCAGAGAGCTGTCAGCTAGCTCAAGGCTTTAATCTCTTTTCTTTGACATTTTACAGCCTCTGATAAAAAGAAAAAACTGACATTTTGTAATTTTTTTAATCGAAAATGGTATGAAACATAAAAATAAAAACTCATCCGAGATTTTATTTTTAAGTCATATAGCCCAGGCCCAGCTGAAAGTATTGACTTGAACATCAAGTTGGCTCTTGAAACACCAGAGGTGCCTCCTGCAGGATGTTCTTTTTGAGATGGATTTCGGTCTTCATCCAGTTCTTGACCAGCACACCAACTAAAATAGACAAATATGAAAAAGAAGAAAACTCTCTCTCTCCACAGCAGACATGTGCTCTTCGCTCATAGGAGGCAATAAAAAAATAGCAGTGAGGATTTGAATTTAACATGTGGAAAAAGCTATTTTTCATATGTTTTCCACTAAACATCCCATCCACTGATGCTTTGCTGTAGGAACTCAGTTAAAATCCGGAGTATGACAAATTTTTCTGTTTCGTTAAGCAGGAAGACAAACTATTTGCTGGTGCTATTATATATCTATTGTTTACATGCAGCTAATGAGAGGAAAGAAACCATTTCTGGTTGTTTCAGTAAATTCACTTTTTTGCCCGCCATTTTGCCTCATTTCTTCTGTCAACATCTTGCATCGAATAAACAAATCGACAGAAAAAAATGGAGCATACATATCCCACTTTCTGTTTAGCCATTAAAGAGAGCTTTGCACATTACCATTCATTTCAAAGCCAAGTCAGAAGAATGCCACGAGTCCTGCAGTTACTGTTCTTGTCTGCCGAAGTGGAACGGAGCTCCCATAACGAGACCATGGCGCTATTAAGATGGTAATGAGGCCAAACTAGCGTGGACACAACAATATGAATCATGGGACAAAGACAGACTCAAAGCAACACTATGTTGGCCTTATATTACACACAATAACCGGAATCAGTACATGCAGTGATGCGCTCAAAGATCCGTAACAAAGAACTTCTGCATTTCATTTGATTCTGCAACGAGTCAGACCGCTGGAATGTAACTCCCTTGTCTGTAGCTTGTTGGGTAACCCACCAAAAGTCTCCTGTAGTTCAATATGCACCATGACACATCACTGACTAAAGCCAAAAGACAACTGGGTGGCTAATGTTTCACTCTATTCTTCACAGAGGGAGGAGTGATTGTGAGGTTTCAGTTCAAATTCCAGCAGCCTAAATGCCACACCCTTACTAATGAGATCAAGCTGTGTATTTGCTCATTTTAAAAACAAAGACTGGGCTAACTGTGCTAAACATTAAAGATACCAGTCGAGTTTGTTTTGGTTTTTTTACACTAACAAATGCACACTATCAATAAAAACAACCGAGCTGCATAACGGTTTATAAATTTCAACTATCACATTTTACACAATGTGAAGTTTCTTAAAAGCATACCGAAGAAAAATTTTCATGTGCATTTGCATCAATGACATCACACGAGGCATTGACCAGGTGGCATTAGTAAACACTACCACAGATGAGCTACTTTTGACAAATTTAAACCAATTCTGAAGCATTTATAATCTAATCTAGTCTGACGTCTTAACACGTCCTCCAGGGGTTTTGACTGGTGCTAAATGTTCCCGAAATATGAATAGTGTACGTCACGTGTGTCAAACTCAAG
Source organism: Gambusia affinis (assembly GCF_019740435.1). NCBI lineage: Eukaryota > Metazoa > Chordata > Actinopteri > Cyprinodontiformes > Poeciliidae > Gambusia > Gambusia affinis. The sequence continues at coordinate 18,423,735 of NC_057882.1, forward strand.
GCCCGTGGGCCAAATCTGGCCAGCCATAGCTTTTTATGTGGCCCTTTAGATTTTAGGCTAAACACTAAGAGTGCTTAAATATTATGTAATCAATCAAATGAATCTAGTTTTTATCTGTTTACTGCCAAATTATATCAATCTGTCCCTCCAGTTTCTTGACAATTATTTTGGAAATAGACGCAAAATCAGCAAACTGCGCTAATAACTGGGAGTTTATTGCATATTTTTCTCAAAAATAGTCAGAAACATTTTTACTTGTACTAAACAGCTGCCTCAGCCTTAAGTGATATCAGATTATAGTCCATGATCTATACAGAGGGTCATAAAAAGTCGCATTTACTGTTGTAAATAAGCACAAATATTTCCAAATTAGTACCACAAATACTTTGATTGCAAAAAATCACTAAATGAATCACAAAATCTTGGAGGGACTGATAAGATGTTCAAAAATATTATTTAACTTTAAGAATTCATTGATATTTTAACTGTTTGTGAAAAGGTTTTATCAATACATTTTGGCACAACCAACCCTGTAAGAGCATTCATGATCTTGATTTGGCCCAAAACAAAAATGAGTTAGACGCCCCTGGTGTACGCAATTCCACTAGATTCTCATCTCCTTTCAAGGCTTTGTCTGAGATTTCTCCCATTGAATTTGATTCCTCAGAACGCATTTCATCCTATCCAATGAGCAGACAAAAGGAGTTGTGAAAGATGACATCAATTTTGTGCACTGTTTAAGAATTGTAGCCTGCCTCTATAGGGCTGGAGTTTGGCAGAGGACAAAGTGAATGACAATATTCAGTCAGAGTTGGCCACGTTCAAAATATTGAACAATTAAAATCAGAATAAGACAAATGTTTAAAGACACTCTAGAAGTTGGCTAAGATGTAGTCTGGCTCTGCATGTCTCTTTTTGCAGTGGGGAATGATTGTTTACAGCCCACGCAATTTCAGGGAAGCTTCTTAGCATAGCTTCCTTCATGGTAGAGCCGGCGCATTACATATGTCACAGCCAAACGTTAGCAATTGGGTAAAATCAAATCAACTCCAAAGGCTAGTAGCGTACTAAGATACAGCTCAAACGTTTTGCTGCATGAAGTCACAACCTTTGCAGGAACTTGAAGAAAAACAGCACTAGATGACTTGCATAGAACGCTGATTAGTTTTATGTTGTGATCTCACCAAAGGCAAATGGATAACGGTTTAAAACACAAAAACGAAAGAATGATAAAATGTGACAATAAAATATTACTCCTTTGGTGACAAACTTTACCGAAAGCTTGTTTGATTTACATAAAAGCCAGACAAAAGTAGTTTGAATGATGACTAGAAACTCAAAGTAAAACTCTATGTGTCTTTAAAATAAAACGTGAAAAGGATCTGATTTGATTGATTAAAACATATATTCTTGACTAGAAACTGGCAAAATTGCAGCTAAACCCCCAGGGGACAAGAGAAAAGAAAATAATAACTCATCCAATCAGATGTTTTACACAAACACAATGCACTTCCAGAAACGCCAGGAGCCAACAAAAATCCCTTTACGGTGCGGATCCCTTCATTAAACTTTAAATAGCTGACTTTCTTCCTCTGAATCATTTAAACCAGCAGAGAAAATAAATCTGCCAACATGAGCAAACGTGTATTTAAGTTGATATGAAAGCCGGGATTTCAGACTGGATAAGGGGGTAGAGACGGAGGTGGGGTGGAGGGGTGGGTTAAAACTGCTGGCAGATGGCAGACTAAAAAAGCAGCACTTTGAAGTCCTCCAGCCACAGGTTTAAAAGCGGATCAAGCTTTTGTGTTCACCAGCGAACGATAAACCAAAAGACATCGCACAGATGCAGACGTTTCTGACATTGAATTAAAAAAAAAGCCCTGGCATTTTACCTGCTATCATAAATCAATACATTTTAAACTAATCGGTAGAAGGCAGCCACCAAAAGAAACTGATCAAATTAATAATTCAAATCCCTGTAACTTTACATGCCGGCTGCTTAGGATAAAGCGGAGAAATGTAAATAATTGCCGAATTTCTATTTCGTTCTGTTATTTTCTATAGTACGGCTAGAAATTAGTGGAAAAATAAATAGCATACCTATTAAAAATCAAACTTTAAAACAGTTATTTTAATTAAACCTCACTTTGATAGCACGCTTGTTCGAGCTTACTAGCTAACTAATCGACCTTTGACTCCCAGTTTCTCCCTTCGGAGTCATTTAACTAGTGTACATTTTATATGTCCTTTAGTTAACCTCAACAATCAACTTCGACTGGTACAAAACCCTCCAAAAATTAAGCACTTGCTCAAAGCTCGACGAAAGCAGTTAACCGTCAGAGGCTAACGACTGACCATTCTGTTGGACTGCCCTGTTTTTTTGCTTCGTTGTCGTTTTTACTGGAAAAATTCATCAAAGTACTCAGCGTTCGTGTGGTCGTCTGGGAACTTACCTGGGAGGAGGCTCAACAGCATAAAGCAAAGTCGGGTATTCGAAAGCTCCATCCTTGTGTGAAATATCCCAACAGTTCTTTGAAGAAACTTGCTGAAAGAAGTTGTACCGATACCGACTGGAAAACGTCAGCCTCGCTCTGTTCCACCAAAGCATCCAAACTCCACTGCGCCTCCTCCGCTGCTCTCAGTGCAGGTGCACAGCGGAGCGCGCTGTAGGCTGTCACGTGACACCCAGAGGACGCGCACATAGGCAGTTTAGGGACGCCCCCTGCTGGCGAGAAAGAAAACGGACATGGTTGTGTAAATACGTTCGTCCTCAATCCAGTTCAATTCAACGTTTTTTGTTTTTTTTTTCATCAATCATCGAGAAATACATTGTATCAGAGCAGAGTTTTGTTTTTAGTAATTATCCTATAAATTTGACGGATTTAACGCTCTTAATACACGCAGTGGTTCTAAGATTCAGGTCGGGAATAATTCACAATGCTTTTTGATGGCTGAACGTATGGAAAAAGAGGTGACACGTTCAGTACCCATCTTAAAAAGTTCCTTATAAAACAGAATTGGAGTCCGTGGCAGGAGAACTTTCAGCAGGGCTAGCAGTGCTACCAGAAAATATTCACAGCCTTTGCTTCCATACTTCTTCCTCCTCACCCGAGGTAATTGTAGAAGAATGCACTTCTGGAATGGCACAGATTTTGTTTTATTCAAAATCATGGCTGATTTTGAATAAAACAAAACAATGAAGACCAAAGAATTCTCTTCAGACCTCTGAAATTGAAAATGAATTGTCGCAGTCCAAATCTGCATGTGAGATACAGTTGTTTTTGTATGCATGTGCAAGCATGCACAGACTGTAATGAAGTTTTCATCCTGTCCAGGCCCTTCTTTTTCTGCCTTTTCTTTATCTGGAAAGCTAACACTTGTTGAATTTTCATCTTGCACATAGCAAATGCATTTTGCTCTAGGCTCTTTATGCAACAGATCTTATATGTGGCTGTTGTTTTTTTTCTGTAATAATTGGTACTTCTTATATGTTCTCCGTTGAGGGACTGCAGATGAAAATTAGCTGCCCTAGCATCAAAACAATACTTACACAGCTGGGGTGGGGGGAGTACGGGAGGATCGGGAGGGGTTCAGGGGGGAAAATGTTAAAAACTCAAATCCTTCTCTGTATAACTACTTAAGGTTGTTTACTTCACAGTAGTGATATTGTTAACGTTGGTTTCACTGTATGTTTAATTGTTGAAGGATTTAATAAAGATTGAGAATTGAAAAAAAAAAAGAATACTTACACATATGCATTTCTTACTGATATTCAATGGTGTGCGCATACATTGTGGGGGCCAGGTGCTTGAGAATAAAAATAGGGCATCTGTGTGGCACATGCAACCTGACTGCACTGTCAGAGCCACACACTGCACTGTAAAAAACAGAAGAAAAAAAAAGATTGATGGAGGGTTCTCTATCATCATCTAATGTCTATCTGTGCATGGGCCTGTTGATATTCATCAATATACTTATCCTTTTGGCATTTGAAATAAAGTATTCATAATGAAAGATACAGAGATAGTCTTTAATATGGGCACTATGACTTTCATGGTCAGAAGAAGCAGTAAGGACAAAAAATAGGAAGTGGCTGTTTATTAAGGAGGTTGGTCTTCATTTTGCTTCAAAATCTTATACCGATACTTTTCAGTGACTTAACTCACTAAGTAAAACAGTACACACAAACTGATGTTACCAAGGTTTTATCTACGTCAATTACGATTATCTGCTTACAGCTAATTAAAATATATTGAAGATCAGAAGATTACGTCAGACCAATGAAAAAAAACATTGACACAAAAATGTGATCTTAATGGAAATTGTGCAATACCTGCTCAGAACATGTGTTCTAATTTAGTTGATGGCGTTAAAAGGATTAAAACCAACAACAAAAATAGCTTTAAAGATAGCAATAAAAAAGATATCAGGTTGTCTACTTTAAATCCTCTTCTGAGCAGTTTAAGTGTTGCAGCCAGATGTTAAGGCATATGTTGGTCATATTTAGGATTTTAAATTCACACCAAGATAAATTCAATATTTATTTTCCTTTAGAAGACTCATAACAAACACATCTTCAGAAAAGAACGTGTACTGAAATGGTTGCTTGTTGGTGCAAAACAAAGTAAACCTTGCATTTAATTGGTAAATTAACATCTAGGTGAAAATCGCAGAGGCACAGAACACACGTTGCTTGCAGTTTCCAGTCAGTGATTGTTTGGGGTGTTGTGTCTTCTGGTGCTCATCCACTGGATTTTTTTAAATCCTCAGTCAGCGCAACCATCGACAGGGAAGTTTTAGAGCACTTCGTACTCAATTCTATGGAGGGGTTTTGATCTTCATGCAGGACTTGGTATCGGAACGAACTGCCGAAGATACCAAAAGCTGGTTCATTGTTACTGTGCTTGATTGCCCAGCAAACGAACCTGATCGCCATGTCACCTTGTACTGCAAACAAGAACCCCCAGTCAAGTACCGAGTGCATAGAACTGAACATGCGGTACTTTACAGAAGCCTGAAATTTCTATTTAAAGTGTTGGGCTTTTTTTTTAAATTATAGGTCGTTTTCCAAAACACAAATTTAGGGGCTACCTGTTAGCCATCGATGTCAAAAGAAAAGAACATGTAGCATGTAAATAAAAGTCTTGAAATATTTCACTCCATCATGAATAAATATAATTGAGCTTCACTTTCTGGCAAAAACTAACTTCCTGAAGGCATTCTAATTTTTTTAAAGTACATACTTTGAACAAAACACCAGAGGAATAAACAAGGTGTGATGCTTGGAAATGTTTAATAAAAGTTTATAACATTAAGCCTATACATATGAAAATCTTTGCTTAATAAATAAAACATTTCATCACAAAGGACATTAAGCTGCATACATGAACGTCTCCTGTAGTAAAAATACAGTAATTCACAAAATTACACATGTAGTATTCCAATTTTATTGCCTAATTTCATACAAGTTATTCCAACTGTAACAAAAACATCTAAAGTGCAAAAAGACTGAAAAACAATACTTGTGTTATAAAAATTCATGTTTAAAAAAAAAAAATCTCAGTCAAAGTTTTTTCTAGGTTTAATGTCCAGTGTGAACAACAAGCACCATGGTCCCTAACTGTAACTATGTGCCACGTTTTGGTGCGTGTCCCAGTATTCGGGGCCCGCTCTGTAGACAGGAGGGATCCAAACGTTACTCCTCAACGTGTGGGAGGCTCTGCTGTGAGGCCTGTAGCCGTAGTGAGGCCGTGGAAGGATGTGACCCTTACCTGGCACCATCTTTTTGGGGTGCCAAGAAGGAGCTCCAGGATTCATGGTCTAAAATGAGAGGAAAGGTGATGCTTTACTTCTGGTTCACTGAACAAAAACAATGGAGCATCATAATTGTCAAGCAAAGATGGTAATGTTTTATTACATTTCCGGTTCAAACTACCCAAGAGTTCTCACTGTACAACTATTGGAAATTCAAAATACACAAAAGAAAAAGTGCCCTTAAGAAGAAATTAGAGGGGGAGCATTATGTTGTCTTGCAACATAGTGCCATTTTATATCACAATCAGGTAAATATGCTTCCTTCAGTTGTTATATATATATAAAAAATCAAAAAGAAATGCTATTTCATAATTTAATGCTTTGAAATTGGACCTCTGTCTCTTTAAAAACTCCTATTTCTGAAACTCCATTTCCAGGAAGCCATCACATTGGTCCTCCATCAACCCTTTATAGATGTTTTTACCAGTTTCACTGAGAAACGGCTCATCTAACGAGCATATGCACGGTTCCACGAGGTGTTTGCTAATTGCTGCTGGCTAGTCTGAAGGACCTGAATGGGGGAGTCACGGGAGATGGTGCGCTGTAATTCAGAAACTGCAGCTTTGATTAGGAGAAGTGCCTTGAAGGCAGCACTAGTTCCAACCAGGTATTTTGCACTGCTAAATGGTTGCCATGGGAGACTAAAGGATTTCTCAAACACACATGACAGAATCAAAGGAAGACACAAGGCGTGGGTACATTATAAAAGTTGATTTTCCATAATACTATCTTCTAACAAACGATAATGCTACTAACTAGCTGCGTTTCCATTTTCCATATTACTGTGCAAATAAGAAGTCTGAAAATAAATTGGCGTAATGGGAACAATGCAATATTGGAAAATCTCATGTCTTTCCATAAAGTTTTTTGCCCTAGGATGAGGTGGTTTTTGGGCTGTATTGACATTACTGTAGTTCTCAAAAACTGCAATGGAAACACTTTTTGCACGAGTCACATGATTAACATGTTACTACTGGCAGAAAAGATGAAGACGACAAAAGGAAGTGGTAGGAGGACAATGGCGTCGCATGATTTTTAATGACTTATCAGGTAAACAAACATTCACGCGGGATTTTAATTACGTTCCTTATTTAATGGAAACATCGCAATTACAAAAATGTGTTTTTCTGACATTAGTAGATTAGGATTATAGGATTATAAAATCCTACACAGATTAGCATAGAGCACAGTACCTGGTGGGTCCAGCGGCTGTTGGAGACAGTGAGGGGAGAACTATGGGTGCTTTCCTCGTCAGAAGAAGAACCCGAATGGTAGTCTGATGTCACTCTCTCCAGAGCGCTAGTCACCTTCTTTGCAACATCTTTATCATCCTCATCATCACTCCTGAAAGTGGCGACTGAGAAGCAAGGATTTTGCTCTCCATACCTGGCAAATGGAGAAAATAAGGAAAAAAAAAATATCAACTACAGATCATTCTGTTGGAGAAGAAAAGCATCTAGATCTCTATGCTGGACATGATACTTGTTTATTTTGAATGAATCTTTGCAAAAAAAGAAATCTTATCTGGGGTTGAGATGATTAATCGATTATTGAAATAATCGTAAACAAATTTAGTAATTGGCTAATTGTTAACTAGAGCATACAGAGTATGCAAGACAACATATTCAGAACAGTAATTAAGCCAAAGGTGTGCATAAAATATACACATATTGCATTTAAGATAAAAGCAACATTGTCTGTAAATATGTTTCTGCCAAAATTCATCAGGTAGGAAATAGTTTTAATTCACTCGGTTCAGCTTTGCTGAGTAGGTAACATTTTATTACATTCTAGGCAATATTTATTTTCTTATTTAAATAAGGAATTACATTATTTCTTTATTTGCATCTATTAAGATGTTTCTAATGTTGAATAAAAAAGGCTCAAGTAGTTAAATGCACACAAAAAATGCAGAATATGCCTTTTTTTTCTTTTATCAACTGAATAATAGATTAATCAATTATTAAAATAATTAGTTGCGTCAAGAAGGTTTGACAATTCTTTTTTGTTATATTTATTAGAGGAAAATAATATTAACCACCCTGTAAAACATATGGCAAAAACAAAAAATGAAGAAATGTTGACCAAGTCTCACCTGCAACAAACTTCTCCAGGATCCACCCACAGTGTGAGCTCACGAGGAAGTCCCAGGTCACTATATTTTATCCCGCTCTCCCGGCAAGCCCGAAGGAGATCCGGATCCTGCCTATGGAATCTGTTTATTCGGATGCACCTGAAAAATCACCCAAAAAAGAAACAAAACCATGTTTTGTTTAACAACTAAAAGCTTATTCTCAGTACAAACTTATTTAACAGTCAGTGCTATTAAATATCATCAGTACCTGTATGCCTGGCCTTTGCTGGGGCTTTCAGGGTACCAGTGACCCTTAAACTTCTCCTGTAGTGCAACAGCCAGCCTCTCAATAAACAGCTCAATCTTGTCAGATTCCAGCTTCTCCCCTTTCTTCACGAGTCTCTTAAGAAAGAAAACCACTGCTGCTATCTCTCGCATCATGTTTCACATGTGGTCATTACGACTCGTGAGCTTCTGCAAGAAAATTGGAATTGAATGAGACACACGGAACTAGAAAAGTGGCTCATGTCTTCAAGGTTTCTTTAGACAAATTATTAGCCTACATAACATAATCAGTTTGTCAAATCATGTGAAACTGAACTTATCTACCTCTGGAAAGGTCTGAAAATCAGACACTGTCCTGTGATGCTCTTCTGTGAGAGCCAGACCCCTCTGTTGCTAACTTAGTCACTATATTTACAGATTTTTCAGAGGAAAGAAAATTTGGAATCTGCACTTTTAAAGATCAGTGATCATTCAGAATACTGCAATCGGTGCGCCCCTACAACACAATGCTCACCTGTCCAAAATGAAATCAAAAGTCCATAGAAAATACAGAAGACAACAATTTTGAGAGCTATCAAATTTTCCAATTTCTTTTAGGTTAGCAGACAAAGTGTCAAGTGAAGCTCTTCTGTCCCCCCTCCCAGATAAACAGGTTTACTGAAAATGAATAACATGAATATAAAATACTGAGGCCACACCAAAAATTCATTCTAGTGTTTGTAAACTTTTCTCCAAGTTACACATGCAAGCAAATCTTCCATCTGGAAATGTAAAGTTTACATGTGCACAGATGGCAAATTGGCCCATGCAGATGGCTGTTTTTTTGTTTTGTTTTTTGTTTTATGGAGCTCACTAGTGTTTTAATTACGGTAAAGTCAATATTCTAAATAATCAGGGTGAAATCGGAAGCTTGACTAGTATTTTCATAATTTCTAAAAAAAAATTATAAAATAAAACAAAAAACATTGAATGATGGTTATGATCGCGCTGCATTTCTATGTGAAGTTTACACAAATTGCATTCGATAGTTTATCATCTGATGTTTACTATATCTTACATAACTACTATATACTGCTGGGCCAGTGTCTGAAATAAAAGGTCGAGAAAACTGTTGAATTTCTTCTTCGTCTTTTTTTTTTTTTTTTACAAACTACCGATTTAAAGTTTTTGAGAGAAAACATTTAGAAGCTCAGTGAAAACTGAAGAAAAGTTTACTACCCTGGTTAATGTCCACTCTTAGCGCTTCCGTTACACTGTGGTTTTTTCATGTTCGGGTGTATCCCGCTTACTATAAACTCCAACACAATGAGGGAAAGACATCACAAAAGGTGAAAGGCTACTTTCAAAAGCTACGAGGAGACAGACCCACTCGTGTTTAACGGTCTGTTGATTAAATAGGTCCTGGAAAGGCGGGCTGTGACGCAGAAGTTCCGTTTGTTCAAGCACAGCACGCTCTATAACAAAGCTAACCCAGGCTAGCTGAAGCTAACGGCTGTGGACGAAACAGCTGGCTGGCTTCGCTCATAAATGAACTCAAAACTAAAAAGGAGCCGATGTAAGCCTTTTAGCCTTTTAGTTGTAATTCCAAGTCGTTTAGATCGTATAGAAAACAATTATTCTCTTGTTATAAACCAAACCAAGCACAAGCTACATAATTACCACGCTATGTTACAGCTGACATCTTGCTAACAGCCCAGGTAAGTTGCCACGGCTACAGAGGAAAAATACAACAGCACAATGTAACAGAAAAACAACACGGTCCCATTCTAATTAAATCATAGCCCCCAAACGTTTGAACACAGACTACCTCATATATATCAACGACGTCCCTCGCAACATGGACTAAAAATGAATGGTCAGAAGTGTGTGGGTAACGGAAAACTCTTGACTCTTCATGGTGACTCCGCCCATTAGTTTCAGCCCCGCCTACTCATTTTCTCATTGGTTAAAATTGAGCGCTGCATCGCATTCATTGGTCGAATATATGCCTATCAATGGTTGAGTCATTTTTGTGACTCATATCGTTAGCTATGTGGGTTGCAATCACGGGTGTAACATTGCGATACCCAGTGGCGATTCATGCTATAGCCCCTGTACCTCAGAACCTCTGAGTAGGATTACCACCCCTCCGTAAAATATCGTTAAATGTCACATCTGGTATTTAACCGATAAATAATTGTCCGATAGACACGCCTGTCACACACATATCAACACTAAATGTAACAATAATGACCAAAATAAAACAGAAAATTGTTGTGGCGGGAGCTAAACAGGACCCCCAGAACGTGCTGCTGTCACGGTTGCCTAGAGACGGACACTACGCAGCCCGGCGAGCTTCTATCAACCCGCGTCTTTTTAAATTACCACCCATCAAACTCCACTGTCTACGGAAGAGGATTAGGGCCACCGAAAAAAAAATCTGACTTTAAAGTCAAAATTCTGAGATTAAAATCAGAAAGTCAGAATTCTGACTTTAAAGTCAGAATTTTTTTTTTTCGGTGGCCCTCTTCCGTAACTGTCCTTAGAAGCATAAACTAGCAAAAATACAGACGTAAGGAGGAAGACGCACATTCCAGGCTGAACAATGTCAGTGAGGATGGATAATGTGTCCACCGATGGACAAAAAAGTGTCCGACGTGGCGCAATGTGCTGCTGTGTGATAGACAGAATGGATCAGGAGAGGAACACTGCAGATCCGTCAGAACCTAAAGAACCAGACATCAGAGTCTCTTTATCCTCAATCATCTCTTGAGGCTGATATCGTACAGAACATTTTTATGATTGATCAGTTTTTTTATTGAGCTTTTAGTAGACTATAATGGTTTGATTATTTGCTTAGAACGCTGAGTTTGGATGGTACTTTATTTAATATGTAATAGCATTAGCCAAAATAACATGGCCAGAACAAATAATGCTTATAAGTTACATACGTACATATTTCCAACATTAAAAAAGTTTCTTCGATACCCATATTTTAAATTGTATTCAACTGGAAGGTAGCGTTGAATTAAGAACATTAAGGTTTATTTTTATAAAGTATTGTAAAGCTTTATGCGCTTTTTTGTCCTCAGGGTGGCGCTCTTTATGTGTTTATCCCATGAGGGCTGTGGGCAGGAAGGCTTTCCTGTATTGCAGTGTATCTGACGGAGGCTGACTAAAGACATTCGATGTAGGACAGTCTGTAATCTTCTTTTCAGTGGAACCTTCTCCTGAGTCAGGTTAAGACTCCCACAGAGCTGCTCTGCACAAGCCTGTAGGACTCGGGGGCAGACAGCATCTGGGCCTGTTCTGGTTCAGTAAATATGAAGATAACAGTATCACGTTGCACGTGTAACTGCAGGGGGCAGTGTCAAGCCACAGAGTGAAATATTGGGACAGAGATGTGCTTTGTGCAAGCAACCAGTGATTTGGCAATACATAAAAAACAAAAACAAAACATAATCTTCGCCTCATAGAGATCACTTGCTTCATTGTTGTGAGTTTGGAAAATACTTTGGATTATCTGTAGAATCATGATTATAGACATTTCCATACATGCTAAGTATAGTTCCCTTCTTTTTATTCTAAGGTTTTACTAATGAAAACTAGTCTGATGTTAAAAACTGTTTTAATGTGACCTCAGCACTTGCTTTCATTTGTCCAAGATACATTCTTCCTAAACTGTAATGCAATTTTCTACAGCCGGGACAGGAAAGTTAGCCTGAGTTTTATGGGAAGCAGAATGAAGTTACATAATGGAGGAGGAAAAAAACTTGCTAGAGGCTGTAAAAGACTGGAAACTGGGGAAGAGCTTCAGCTTTTCATCCACAAACGGCATGAAACATACAGAGATGAAATTATCTGGATTATATCTTTGAAGATTGTGGAGGAAAAAAAGAACATTCACAGATGCTATTAAGATTAAATTGCAAGTTAGAATTTATCTACATTTCAGTCTCTAGATGTGTAAAACTGGACTGTAATTGCAGCAAAAAGTAGCAGTGGTTTCATAAAGTATTGTCTTATTGGGGGAATAAAAGTGCACAGAAAACTTTCCAGAACTCACATTTGTAGAACTTTTTTTCCCCTTTTCAAAATTATTTAAAAATCCTGATAAATGACATTGAAATATGAGGATGTAGCATGACAAAATGAGGCAAATTGGGTGTGAATACTTTAAATGCACTACTTAAAAAAAAAAGTTTGTAATTGGTATTAAAAAAACAGCATGTCAGATAATGTAAAAATACCTGCATTTTTATTTTTATTGGAAAAACAAGTTATTTAAGTTAAGCACAATTCAAAAGACAAATTATTCCACACAGAATAAATATAATGCAAATACATTAAAGACAGATTCAGCCATGAACAAAAAAAAAAAAAACAATTTTAAGGAAATGAACAGTTAGGCTACAACTAATGTAGAAGTGTAACAGATACACCTCCATTTTCAGTTGGAGATAATGGAACCACAGTAAAATGGGACTGGTTCTCCCACCGAGCAGGGAGAAAGTCCCAGACATGTTCTAACAGCACACAAAAGCAACTCAAAAACAAATGTACAACCAAAGATTTAAAAGGGTTTAAAAAAACACAAAAAACCACCAAGCAAAAACGCACTTAAGCAGATGGCAAATAACCATCTAAAATAAAACCCATGGGGAAAAAAAGCTTAAAACTGAGCTAAAACCTTTTCTTTAGACCCTAAGAAGGGTCAAAAACATCTAATCTCTTACAAAGAGAGCAAAATACACATAATGCTGAGTTTTTCTACACATCAAGCTTAGAAACTCTTAAAATCGGCGACCTCGCCCTCTGAAGAAAAGTCAAACCAATACTCTCTCGATAAGGCCGTATGTATTTTAGTCTGTAGCTTGCATAGGATTCATATACCTTTGTCTTCCTTTGTTTAAAAGTTAGGGACATCCATAGGCACTGAAGACCAAACCGCCCTGTTTGTATTGCTATGTGGACACTTTGCTCCGACACATTTAAACAGGACAGAAAGAAAGCAACTTGAGAACGAATCAATAAAGTACACTCTGAACACATGAAAGCAAGTAAGGATAAGTCACATGGGTTATCAAATCTGTTTGGTGTTGCATCATCATCATATTTTTTAGAAATAAAATGCAGAACAGACTTTGGTATTGCAACTGGGTTTGCTTTTCAGAAGCTCCATCTTTTTTGAATAAGTGTATAACCATCCATGGTGCTTTGTGCTCGACAGCTACACGATGGACATCGCACTGTTTTGTATGAAATGGGAAACTGATTACACCAGAAGTAACAGAATGGACATAGACTGAAGGGAAGTTTCATATAACACGTCTCCTTAGGCAACAGAGTGTAAAACGTCATGATTAAAACATAATTAGAAACCAAACTAACAGAAATCTAGTGTGTACATTGTTCCCAAATACTGAATTGGTGTAAATTAATGCTTTTTGGTATCTTTTGGAGGACTTTAAGGTGTAAAGTTACTCATAACTAATTTCCTCAAGGTTGACTATAAGTCATTTTTAAACTACTGATGCTTAGATCTAGGACCATAATCATCTGACCCAAACAAGGACCAGAGACAATAAATGGACGAAAGGTAGAAAATAAAGCTTTCAGAAAATAACTATTAGATTATTTTATGACCATTTTTTATCCATAATTTATGATGATACTTAACTATAAAGAAATATAAATGGACAAGCAGTGGTTTACTGATATCAGACAGTCAGTTCTCATATCCAAACAGAGCAGTTTCAGGACAATCTCACATCCCATTTCATTACCTGTTTTAGGTAATTATTGTGCAGCTAGGAAGCTTGACTGAATAAAATACTTTCATTTTTCAAAGACCAAAATACTGATTCTCATATCTTAACTGAAAACAAATTGAAGAAATACTAAAAAACTGAATGTCCGTAGCTACTTTGTTCGAGAGAACCAAGGTGAAATTGTGCCGAGCACAATGAAATTGATTAATTATCGAACAGCGTACAAAATAAAACTCACAGTAAAAAAAAAAACATCACCAGCAAATATTAAAAGTCAATTCAAACAAAAAACGTTTTTCCTTAAGGATCTGCAGCACGTTAAAACGCCGAGGTTCCCTTCCAGTTCTACGCTGGAACTCGCTGTTCTCAACATGCATCCTGGGTAATCAGCAGGTGGCAATTCAAGCTGCAACAAGCCAAGCACTGAAAACCCTCGCATCGTTTCTGTGCCCGCAGAACAACCGAGCCCTTGGTAACTTGTGCGGATGCAGAGCCGGTGGCTTAATGGCGGCATAGTGTAAAAGTCTAGTGGAATCCAGAGGCTTCCTCCATGCTGAGGCAGTCCACTTCGTCATCATCATCATCTTCAGAGAATCCACCTTTGGGGCTGTGCCGTCTTCCAGCCCTTCATTCCACAGCGGCTCCACTGGTGCTGGCCTTCACGCCGGCCCTGCTGATGTGCAACCAGGGCAGTTTGGTGCAGTTTTTAAAGAGCTGCTCGATGGCGACGTGACGGACGTGCAGCTCCGACGCCAAGGCGTCCTTCTCCTGCACGGCGGCCGTCAGCTCCTCAAAGACCTCTGTGGAGACGGGCAGCACACACACACACGTATGAAACGATTAAATCTCTATAAGAACTTGAAGCAACGTGAGCAAACAAACAAACAAAAAAAAGTTTCCTCACAAACTAAAATAGAGAGGCTTCGCTAAGTTCTGCTTCTTATCAGATCTGACTTTTGGAATACCACAGCTGTATCCGTTAATCAACCCTCATCTCTTCAAAGTTACATATTTGTTTACTTTAATAAAAAAGAAAAAAATTCCAGCCTGAAAATTACAATTTAGTATTACGGCCAAGCAAGGGAAGAAATAAGTAAAAATTATGAGAAAAAAGTCATACAAGAATTAAGTCATATTACAAAAATAAAGTCAGTATTAACGAGAATTAATTTAAGATAAAAAGTCATAGTATTGGAATAAAGTCGCAATAATGCGAGGGGGAAAACAGTAGTATTTCTACGTGAATAATTTTACCAGAATAAAGTCGGAACATTAGCTGAATTAAGTAGTAACTTTATGAGAACTCCAATATGAAAAGCAATATAGTATTAAAATGAGGAATGTTTAGCATCTAGTGAAGTTACTTTGATATCAGTTTAACAAATAAGAAAAAAGACAAACAATCTTTTAACACATTCACATCAAATTATTATTAGAATAACTGGAAACGATTTTCCAAGCTTCTGCATATATTTTGTAAAAGGACAAAAAAAAAATCACAGAGTATAGCTGGTCATGTCTGTTCTTGATCTCATTAAAACCACTCTTATGACTTTCTTCTGGTGTTTTTGTGTCTTTTTTTTGTAATATTCTAACTTTATTCTTGTAAATTAAAAATTATAAATTTCTTCATCTGGCTCAAGTTTTCAATGATATAAAATATTGAGATTTAGAATATGTTGCAGTCCTGAGATAAAGATTAACTATGAATAATCTGGATTAATTTAAATAATCTTAAAACCTGAATATAGGACAGCTAAAAGAATCCCATCATCTTGGTAGGAAACCAAGACTTACTTTCAATCTGCTTCAGCATTTGGCTGTTCAGCTGATGGAGCTCATCCACACTCATTTTAGTCACTGAAAGAGACACATTGGTTTATTATTATTATTATTAGAGGGACATATATTAAATTCTTGTACAGAAAAAACTATGCCGGGTGGAATGAGATGCAAAGATGGGGAAAAAAAACATCAAATTTCTTCTACCTTACCTCCTCCAAATAATCTATTCTGACTTAATAACAAATAAATAAAAGATTGAAAATCCACACTAATTACTACAAAAAAGGGAATTATTATAGCGTACATTCGTCCCTGCTGTGCCCCTGGTTTCTGTGCTGCTTCTGTCCCGATGACTGCTTCCAGCTGTGCAGATCCTTCCGTCCATCCCTGCTCCAACCATCGGCCTGCGACTCGCGCAGCAGCTCCACCTCCTCGGTTGTTTGACTCTCCAGCATCCCCGCTGCGTACGCCGGCAGCCCCGTCGCCCCGGACCTGTCCCAGCAGGGGGCGTAGCGGGGCACCTGGGCGTCAGACTGGGGCAGCAGCTTGCGCTCGCCCTGCTGGCTGTAACAAAGGAGCTTTGCTCCCCGTCTGGTGCAGCCGCTGGAGGAGAGCGAGTCTTTGTTCTGGGCGAACTGGATGATGCGGTTCAGCTTCTGGCTGAGGGCCAGCTTCATACCCTCATAGGCACTTCTGGAGACCTTGGAATGGGACAACTTCTGATTGGCAATGAGGTGGCATTTCTCAAAGCAGTCTCTGTGGCCACGCAGCGACTTCGAGTGCAATAAGGAGGCTGAGGAGACGCCTGCGTTAGAAACGGATAAAAACAAAGAGAGTTAGCACCATAGCTAAAAAAAATAATAGGGTTTTTCTACAGATTTTTGGTTTATAACTTTTAAATGTGTCTAAACATCTAAACTGTGTGTTGATAACCGCACACAATTAATGATTTTTAGACCTTTGAGGAGGTAGATAAGATTTGTGTATATGATCAGTTTCTCATTCAAGTATCATCCAATCAACAATCTCCGAAGATTAAGGAAATCAGGGCCAAACAATTGGCTCCCAATTGTTCTGGGGAAAAAATATTATTTAAATTTATCCAATAAATGCCCCAGTGAAGTTCTACATCCCTCAGACAGGAAGTAGAGCACCTGTAAAACAAACTGGAAGTAAAATGGGTCGCCTTTAGAAACCGAGGGAAGTTGAAGGTGAAAATCACTTGTGTGTGTGTTTGAATCTACAGAGAGGAGTGTGTGACAAACAGCAGAGCGAGTGGTGGCTTTCTTTGCATGGCCTACATTTCTCAGCAGGTAGAGGTACATGATGTAGCCCGACTTGAGGAGATTAGTCACTGATCTTTAAACTGTTACAGGAGATCACCGCGGCACGCTTAGCTAGCACTTCAAATGGCCATCGCCGCTTTTGCACCACAAAACAAAATACAGTCAAAACTGGAGCACAGCACCGTTCAAAATTACACCTCAAACAGGTTCAAAACATGACAATCTGCCACCAGATACAGTGTAGAAATGTCCCTTGATGTTTTAATGTACTGTTTCATTAACAGTAGAGTGTCTCAAAAACACCCATAAAATGTTTACCAATGAGCTAAAATAATATTATAGACCTGAATCTGCTTCATTTCTACTTACAGCTACAGGACAGTGTCAAACTAGATTAAGCAAATTAGGTTCAAGTCTCTCCTGGTCATCTGTCTCCACCAGCTAGAGCTGCCAAGGATTAGACTGTTTCCTTTCTGGACTGTCTTAGGAAATGCAGACATCATAAGTAAAATTACATGCAATTACATTCATGTTTCTCCTCTTCCCAGTTTAAATGTTGCATTTAAAACTGGAGTAACTGTAGTCCAATCTCAGGGTTCTTGAAACTCACCAATCGTTTTTATAGTATTCAGGAACCTATTTTCTAGTAATAAATAGTGATGCACCGATCTGATATTAATATCTGCGTCGGTCCTGATATTTAAAATAAATTCTAGACCGGGTGTCATGACAATGTGCTCAATCCATACAGGCAGATCTATTGAGTCCAAATCTATACTTCACTATTTATTTTACAGTTAATTTAGAATTTCTAATTGGACTTTCTGAACCATTTGTAAGAAAGTTTGTTTTTACAATGCCTGTTATGCTCCTAATTGCACTCACAGCACAAATTAAATTTGTGGTTTCACCTGTTTGACCAACCCTGTGAAATTATTGGTGTATTTAAGTATGCTGTACGCAAAGTTATCAAATAAATTTGTAATTCAGCACATTTATGTCCGTGTTTAAGAAAAAAAGAAACATTTAAAATCAATTCAGGACTTTTCTTCTGTATCGGTTCGGTATCAGACGATACTGAACCTCAGATATCTGTATCATATTGGTAGTGAAAAGAAGGAAATTGGTTCAACTCTAGTAATAACTAGCTAAAGGGTCTAAAACCAGACAGTAAATGTTTCAGTTTTTCCTTAATTTTCTTAAGTAGTTTTTAAGTAGATGCAAATAGATTCAAAATGGGGTTTTTGTTTGGACCATTAGCTTTAATGACTCTCTTCCACAGCAGAGAATTAGACCATTACACAACCGTGTGTTTGGAAATCTATTCTTAGCTTCTGCATATTTGTGCTTGGCCCAGAGTGCCTTGAAAGACAGATTTTTATTCTGTGGATTAGCCTTGTGAGGAAACCACGTTACGTAATCCAAGTTGGTTGCAACTCTGGTCAAAGGACCTATAATAACGGCTGCAAAAGCTTTCAGTCAAACAGCGATACTAAGCTCATCAGTCACTAAAGCACATTTCCTACCACTGGCTTCGTAACAGAAAATCCTAACAATAATATAAAAAAAAAAAACATTGGCCCAAAACCAGGGCAGTGTGAAGCCAGCCAAAGACCTCACTCAGCCTAAGCAGCTTAGCATTGCTGCCTTTCATGGGCGCACACATTAAGCACAAACACACACAGACTATTCAGTGGAGGTGAAGTCAACATTGTTGAGCTGTGACAAGTAGCGATGATACACACCACAGACCAATACGCTTGGGGTTTCTTTTCTCTGCTCTCTTGAGGGAGGAGTCAGACTTGCCAGAAGAGAAAGATGGAAAACATGCTTGGTTAAGTCTGACAGAAACCTCTGAAATGTAAACAGCTGGTGTTATTGATCTGTTTCAGTCTGTAGGCAGCTGTGGCTGCGAGCCGAGTTAATTATTCTACAGCACTGGGATCAGTCAAGCAAGAACTGAACGAGCAAAGTTTATAAGAAAAAAAAAAATGCCTAAATCCCCACTCCTATTCTTAAAGCTTAAATATTACAGTTTCAAAGTCTTTACACAAAGATTTAAAACTGTATTTCAATAGGCTCTACTTGCTTCTATTTAAAAATAGAACAGCAGCAATCATTCACACTCTCGCTCATCTAATATAACACTGATTATTGCTTTTACATCCTCTAATATATAATTAGATACTGAAAGGAGGCTAAATTTAGCAGTAAGTTCTAATTTCTGGAATTATTACAACTTTTATTGTTCTGCTCTTTGTAGATAAACTCAAATGAGTTGTTATTAACTGGTTCATTAGTCAAGCTGTTTGGGTAAAGGAAAGGCATAGGCGTTTTCAGCCAACTGAGTGGCAGCAACAAGTGGGGGAGGGGGACCTACTCTATGTTTCATATAGCAACAGGAACCCCTGGCCACTCTGGAACTTTACTGAGTATTTCCTTAAACTTACATAACATGTCTTTAGTTTTGAGGATGCAGTTATTAAAAGACAGACAGTTTGGTTTTAGGGGAGCCCAACTTTTTCACTTCTGCAATACAGATATCTCAGTGTGTGGGATACAAGCACTACTGGAGAGAAATTCTGGGGCCGACTAAATGCTAGATGCAGGCCGATTGAATCGCTGTTTTTGGCTGATATCAAACCAGTTACTGATATTGATATTGGATGGGGACAGCCCCTATTTGGTCTATGCTCCATAATGCAATCATGAGCCTTAGGCATTTTAGATAAGAAAAAATGATCTGAAAGGGTTTAAAAAATGAAAAGTAGCAAATAAAAAGCACCATCTTTGATGCATGGAATTTAAGAATTAACTTGTATTCAAAGTGATATCATACTGTAGCCTTCTCCCCACTTAAAAATACTAAACATATTCACTGTATTGTGGTTTCTTATGAAGAAACGCACAGTGGCCCTGCACGTCGTTAGTTTTCAAAACATTCACTTTGAACAATCTGTTTACCTTAAGAAAAACAAATTTTAGTTGAATATTTGAGTCACTGTGTAAAGGGCCGAATTCAGTCATTTACAATTTCAAATAAAAAAGAACCTGTTGTGCCGTTTTTCTGCTATTCAAGCATGTTTCATATCGAGACAAACGGATATTTTGCTTAGCGCCTGAGAGCAATAACCAAGACTAGCACACAGTGTGGCTAGCAGCAACCATATACAATCATGTGGTTTTGCTCTGAGTGGAAGAGCTGGGGTAGGACACCCGATCCTTGACACACTTCAGAGTAGTGAACGGTTAAAAGTTGGTAATGAGAACAAGTGGGACAGAGGTCATCGGAGGTTTTCTGCAGCTCAATAGAATTTGTTAGCAGCAGCTGCTGCTACAGTATGGAAGCAGGGCGGCTTCCATATCAACTCTGAGATAATATGAAAAGCAGCGAGCTCCAGAAAAACGGTTCAAACACCTGTCAACCACTGCAAACTCCACAACGCTTCCTTCCACTGTAACTGCAGGAAATCACACTTTTACTAAACTGTCACCAAACTCCTCCACAGTTCGGTTTACAATAAACTTCTGGAAACCTGAAGATTACTGGGATTACTCAATCTCAAACTGTCTTTAACTTCCAATTAAAAGTGTTGCTCGGTCAAAAGAGGATTTTCAAGAGTCTACATGATAGAAATATTTTGCCTTCTGACCAAAGCTTGTTATAAAAGACTTAATGAAACAAAGACCAAACTCAATAGTGACACATTTATTTGCAGTTGTCAGGTTAACAGAGACTAAATCTTTTTGAAGGATTTATTTATTAAAAAGCCCTGGAGCATTATGACAAATGCTCCAGGGCTCTGGAGCATTCGTCATAATAGCTTCTGTGTTCGATTATATAGCTGCAACAGGGAGCGATATTACCATATTATCTCCATAGCTGGTGGGGTGAAGAGTTGAGCCTCGGTAAATTAGTTGTTTATAAGAGCGCGTAACAATAGACCCTGTAGAGCTGCAACAATTGACACCATCTGTGTTTCGCCAGGCGCCTGCTGAGGGATTTTTCTGTTTATTCGATCTGAAAACAGGCTCGTTGTGTTACGAGGTCTCAGCGAATATCGGCATCTGCATTATGTAAGCACATATAGGAATGCAGCTGAATTCGACACCTTGCTCTTAACAGGCGGCCGGAGATGACCAAAAGACCAATGAAAGGAGAGAATTGTGGTTACCCTAAACACATTTCACACACGCAGGATGGTACGTGCGAGGTGTCAGACTGGAACGACCCTGCTGATGCTGTTGTGTGACAAAAATATACTAGGGACGGCTCAAATAACACATACACATTATTTTCAACAAAGAACAACAGACTAACTTCAGCAGCCTAATTATGGGACTAACAGGCTCGGTACCAGTAAGTTAACTTGGGCTTTTACAGGCCATTTAGGGAATCTGACAGATGGTCTAATTAAATAAATATGTTATCCAAGCAGAGTCTTCATTATTTATAATAAGCTGAAGTGAAGATCTGATTTAGTTTTCTTACAGGACCATATGGATTTATATTAAAATCAGATCAAAATTTGCTCTTTGGGTTACATTTTTAGCATAAAATTTATTTTAATTCACTGGATACCAGTAGAGGAAAGTCTGCCGATGGGTTTTATCCAAAGCTTCGTATGATTTATTAGCACAAATACTTTCTTTATGTTTGAACTAATAACAGTCAAACAACAGGAGGCCTGCTCTCCAGTTAGCATGACAGGAAGCTACCAAAAAAAAAAGTAGAAAAGCTATCAAATGTTTTGTGTGGAATCATGCGCTTTCACCACAACAAATTATGACTTGGATTATGTTCAAAATTTAACTCTCTTTCACCCAACAGCTGATATAAACTACTAACTTAATAATTGAGGTTTGGTAGTTTGTGGTTTAGGTTAGCCAATATCAAATTCCCAACAAAGTCGCAAAAGCTCTGGATCACATGTTAGTTCAGGTTCACGCAGCGTTTTCCGTTAAATAAAAACAACAACCAGCTAAACTGGCTTCAACTGTTCTGCTTCTGAACAAGAGACTGACTGTGTTGATGCTCAGGGCTATGTGAAGGACCCAACTGAGATGGAGAAGCAAGAGAAAAGAAAAGAAACATCTCCAAGTGAAAGAATATTAAGTCAAAGGTTGAGCAACCTTTGACTTAGCCAAGTGATGTCTATTTTGAAGAAACCGGCACACGGATAGGCATATGGGGTTTCCTCAGATACAACAATGCCTTCACTTCCTGTGTAAAACTGTTCCCCAAAGTCTTATTGAAGTTAATGTTTTTCTCATCACTGTGAAGGGATTACTTGTTGATAATCAGTTCCGTACATGGACAGCATTAAAGCTTTGCTTTATGTTTATGCATTTCATGATTCTTGGAACTCTCGGGAGGACAAATTGTTAAAGATAAAGTTGCTTGTAGATAATCTGACTAAACAGTAAGCCAGCAGCAAACATTCTTACAGGCAAGTCTCAACATCTGTCTTCCGCGCAAACATCCAAACAACGACCAGGAGGCCGTGGGCGGAAATGAATACAAAGGTCATGTCGCGTCGCACTATATCGCATCTGATTTCTGCTGTGACTATACAGTCTCTTAATTATTTTATCCATATTATAGAGCAACTGATTTTCTGTAAATGCAGTTTTAATGCTCTCTAAGTGGCCACAAGTACTCAAATAATTATCAGCGGAAAAAAAAACCTTTTCAGACAAAAGAATTAAATAAAAATTCTGTATTGGCCAATATCAGAATCGCCATGTTAGGCTTTTTTTAAAGATCAGTGATTGAACACCGGTAGGGTTTAAACTCCACGAAGAAGATGCTAGCTGGAGCCGCAGACGGTTTTTGTCGTTTAGGCTGCGCGTCCACATGGAAATCAGACATGCTGAGCAGAAGAAATCAGAAAGGATCATTCCTGAAATCAGGTTCCAAACTGGATACATTTTAGGATGCCAGTTTCATGTTTCCGTCTGTGTATGAGAGCCACATCTTTTATTGAACAATGGCGTCAGTGTCACCGTTCTGTGTTTCTGTGTTGTTCTATGGCAGTGTTACAGCACCACCAATTGGCCCGGCAGACCCAACATTTTCTGTCAAACTTCATCAGAAAACTTTTTTGAAAATACATTTCTCTGTGCGAAACTGATAATAAAATGTATCTTTAAAAATCTACAATGAAGAATTCTGTGTCCACTGTCTGTTACATGACAGAATCCATTTAATTCGCTGAAATGGAGCAGAATTATCTGAGCATAGCACTGATGAGTCCATGTTTCTGTATTCATTCTTTAGCAATTACGATTCCAAGTCCTGCTGTGACTCCACACATCAGCACTGGGAACTTCACTACCACTGTATTCCAACAAAATGAGGCGACAGATGAAGACACACTCTGCTAAAAATGTATTTGGGGAAATAACAGATGCCCGATGGAGAGGTTTCTCACAGAGTGCATCTGTCCGTGTGAGAAAAACAATGCCAACTTGGCAGTCCATTTCAACAAGCGATTACACGCAAAGAAAAGCCATTAAGTCTACATGAGCAATCAGCAAACACACGGTTCGGCCTTTGTTGTCACTCACTCACGCTAAAAGTTGCCAAAAGAAATGTGGCAGCCTCTTGTTTCAGTAATAAAATGCAGAGCTACATCAGAAACATGCACTTGTCTGCAAAACCCCTGACTACTGGTCAACTACTGGTCACTGGTCATTACGAAGGCTGTGTTCAACGGCCAGGAAAAAGGCTGGATTTTTGAGTTTCTCACCTGATAAAACTACAAACCGGAATGATTCCTTGGTGCAACTGCAGGAAAATATAACAGTGACAGCCATCAATAACTGCCAGCTGCTGAGGTAACAGTGTGTCACAGTGTGAAACTGAAACATTAATGTACGCTGAATGACATATGAATTATTTTCTTCACGTCGGCTTTTGTATTGAGTTATATAGGTTGCTGGCATCTCTCTTGCGTATGTATGGTTACTATTCTTGTTGCCCGTATGATGATTAATGGGCGTACAAACATTACTGCGCTGTGAACAATTCCTTAGTACCCACACAACGTCTCCTTCCACCGTAAGGGGAACGACCGCAGCGGCTGCTACAGCTGCGGACGAGAAAATGACGAGATCTCTGTCAGCATCTGGAACGGCACGCTAACAAGTAGCTGACAGTCATATTGTGCACAGAAAAAAAAGCCTTTGTATATGTATGAGATGAGCACTAGATGAGGGGTACCCGTCCCCTTCTGATTCCCCATTCTTCTTCAAATAGGCCACTCAGTAATTAAAAGATGAAAAGAAAAAACCTTCAAACACACACTTGAGCTGGAGTGGCACATCAAACAGGAGGGGGGATCATTGTAGTCTGCCAAAATAAACGCTTTGGTCATAAAAAGCTTTTATTCTTATATAAGGCTTATAAATTGTTCATGGAGAGAGGATAACACTTGTTTATGAAAAATATTTTTGGGAAATAAAAGTGGAAGCAGTGTGAATTTGAAAGGCTTGGAGGAAGAGTTCTTCTAATCTGGATATTCCTCCAAATGCTACAGACCTGCAGCAGCTGAAACCATCTGGATTGTATATAAAAATTCACAAGTACTTGAGGAGCCACTCCAAAAATGCATGGAGGTGCTTATTTTAAGAGTTGCACAAGGTATTTCGGCTTCCCAAGCTGCATTTCCTTTCAAATGTTTTTAGTAAAAAAATCCACACACCGGCAAATTTTTCAGGAATAATTTAATGCTGCGTTCTACAAATCAATCCAGGAAAACGTGAATCTGCGAATACTGAAAGGTTAGGGGGTCCACTGTGTATGTGTATAAGATAAAAGGTTAAACTTTTACGATGACTACACCTATCACAAGAAGTCATAAATCAATTAATCGTGTGATAAATTAAAATGAGCGCAATAATTTCCACTTGGGCAGCAGTCGTTACGGAGATGCTTCCCTTTAATATCGTTGAAAATCCGGCGTCTCAGGAAAACGCTGCCAACATTTGACACAGGAGTTAGTTTGCGCTACCTGCCACTTTTGCCTGTTTTCCCTGTGTAAACTGAATGATTATTATTTGTTTAAATGCAATTTTGATTACTGAGACTTCATAATCTATTTTAATTATTGTTGTTTCAGTTGTTTTGGTTCTTTACTATAAGCATGTAAAATGTTTTCCAGTTCCAGGGATACATTTTCTGTAGAAATTTTTTTATTCTCTGAGAGGATGTACATGCACCATAATTATATGAGTAGTAAATGGTCTCAAAATGACAGTATTACTCTAAGGCTTTATTACCTCATTTCTGCTGTTACATAATCACACTTTTAAAATCATTAAAGTTGAGAACGAGTGTCCGGTGGCTAAATGCACTATTAATTCCTATGGGAGAAGAGGGATAATCTATCGCCACCAAGTTCAGTTCTAAAAGTAAATAACTCTTGGGTCCACAATATAAAAAGTTGTTTGCTCTCCACAATCAAACAACTCACTTCCTCTTCTCCAGTTGTGTTTCTTACCCTCGATGCTGAGTTCAAAGCAGACATGGCAGAAGGACAGGGTCCCCGTTTCAGTCTCTAATTTGCAGACGCTGCAGATATTGTCGTCATTCAGATCGATATTCACAAACTGCTCCTCTTCATCCATTGTGCCTCTTCTGAAACGCAACCATTAAAAGATGGTGATTGCATCCCCAAATCAATCAATCAAATTTTATTTGTATAGCACATTTCAGCAGCAAGGCATTTCAAAGTGCTTTTCATCATATCAGACACAAAAACACAATGCAACATAGAATCAACAATCAAAACACAACATTTCATCAGGTCCTCAAAGGGTAGGACTGACTTTTTAATTCAAGTCGTCAACAGCTTTCAGAATTGCTTCTACTTTGTGTCAATTTACAAAACAATGCAGCAAAGACACAGAGCCCTCCACACAGTGATACAATAAAAAGGATGCTAATATCGACCCCGTTCACACCTGGCACAAACATCTGTCTTGAGTGATCTCATTATGTATGGATAGTTTGAAAACACTCACGACACATTGAGGATGGTTTCCATTAAATTAAAGAGCCACAGATGAAAAGAAAAAGCCCTCTCTAGTCAATATTTTTGTCTGTTTTATCTAAAAGATAAAAACAAAAAAGCGTGATTCATATGTTAGCAGTCATAAACATCAAACCCCAGAGTTATGGAATAGTTAGGACATTGAAATTTGTGTGTTTAATGAGTATCCTCTAACAACTACTGCTCAGTTGAACTCAGACTAACCAATCACACTGACCTTTAACTGACAAAGGCACAAGTATTAAGGTGGGTTTTAAATAAAGTGAAGTAGCTCAACTTATTTTGTCGTACAAGAGAGAATAAAATAAATGAAAAATAACCCATTTATATTCTTGGAAATAAAAAAGGGAAATTTGCACTGACGGACACAGGCAAAATTAACATCGTTGTCTAAATTGGGGGACATTTAGTCAGTAAAAAACCATCACAGACCAATTATGATCCAAAACTCTACATTACAGACAGTTTGCATAATGATGTCTGTAATCAATTTTTGATTGAGGTTGAATCCAAATTAAAATGTAAACGCAACTGAAGCACCTATTGTTACAGACTAGACGTGAAAACAAATTAGCTTCTAGCACCACTTTAACAGTCTAACTCAACAGAGCGTCACATCTTTTGCTTCCATTTTCTCTTCACCGATAAAAGAAATAATGTCCCCGCTTCTTCCAGACCGGTTCAGACCGGGAAACAGTTTTAAGTCATATCGAAAGTTCTGTTTCGCTTTGTTCTTTTGACAACACACTGTCAAAATAATGAATACATTATGAACATAGCCCCTAGTATCCTAAACCGAGCATGCAAAATTCCAGGTGAAACCAAAAGACATGGTTACCGACACTATAACAACAAAGAGACTCGGTTATTTGATAAACTTTCCACCACGTCGGTGGAAACGCATACATGTATGACCTTCAGAACCAATTCTCCCCCCCAACTTGTCGATACTTTAATATCTAAAAGCACACGGACTATGAGCTTAACACTTTACATTTTAGAGGAACTGAGTGTCCCACAAAGTGTTACATCTCAAAGCGTTAAATAAACGAGTGCTAACAAGAAGTTATGCTAGCAGCACACTCGCATTCTCAGAGCACTCAGTCTGCTTCGTGACCGTTATTCTGGGGAGCTAAACAGAAAGGGCTTCAGGAAAAATGGGTTTTATTTCCTAGAATCGAACACACCACATCTGGCAAACTCACCTCTCAGCCGATGGCTCTTTTCGGACAGCTTTGAGCGGACACCTCGGTAGTTCACGGTCTCAGAAGGATCTCACACATTAAACAAGACTGCGTGTCACGGTAAATCCGAGGAAGCCACAGGAACCTCAGTAGCCTCTAAGCGGAAAGAACCACTTTTCGGAGTGAGGGGACAAAAAGTAATTATACGCTTAAATATATGACATTTTGCCGGCAACATAAATATCTGAACAACAAAATGATACTTAACACACTTCACTCACAAAACTTTCCTCTTCCAATGCAGAACTTTATTAAATAAACAGCCCAAAGTCAACAATGGCCGCCAGTGCACCCCTACGATTTAAACAAGTCTTTTCTTCCACGCGTCATGAAAACACGCGCATGTTTAGAAAGAACCAAAAACAAAAGTCACAAGTCACAAAATATGGGAAACAATTTCACGATTAGAAATATACAACATCAAATATTAATATCCTTTTTTCGAACAAATCTTTCGTTTTTACTACTTTCTGTTGACATTCACGGGAACATGGCAGGGCTGGCGGGGAACTGCCGCGAAACACCCAGAGCTGTAGTTGCTATTATAAAGGATTAGGTGATTTAAGTGTAGCACGGCGGCTGTAAATCACTTTCACCCAACATGTCTGGAAAGCCACAACATAAAAGACCCTCTCTGCCCCAAAACACTAAACAGAAACAAATGTTAAACAATATTTTTTTATAGAAATTTCGTTTAAATTATTACATATACTTTATTATTATTATTTATTATTATTATTATTTATTATTATTATTATTATTATTATTATTATTATTATTATTATTATTATTTCTGAGATATTATTTTTGACATTTAAAGTGCTATCACGTTAGATAACGCAGTTATTGCTTTGCAGCATTTTGAAGTTTATATCTCTTCATGTTCCGGTCATAATACTTTGTATATTGATAATATATTTGGCTTGTTGGCTGGACTATACCTGTCCTTAAATTGATGGATGTTTTCTGTGGCATATAACTCATAAAAAGTATAGTATATAATGAAAAGTATCAGGAACATGTCGGTTAATCATAATATTGTCTTCACAATATGTTAAATTTAGCATACGTCTGATTTCAACATGTTCCCCGTTCACGTTGACATGACTAATTTTAGAGACTTAATTAATCATTTTATTTGTTTCCTCTTTAAAATTCACATTTATAAACTTTTCCTTTGAGTCCTTTCTCATTTTTTTGTTACAAACAGGATGTCATAAAACCAAGCTTTGAACATTTCTCAGCACACTGCTTAATGTATTATTTGAAAGCAAAAAGAGTTCAAACCAAGAAGAGATACAACGTTCTGCCTAAGCCAACAGGAGAGTTTTAATGCACCGATGGTAACTCTGGAGGAGCTGCAGGGATTCACATCAGTGGGAAAATTTCTTGACAGAAAAACTAATAGTTGCATACAAGCCACGTAGGAGACAGAGCAAACTTGGAAGAAGGCGCTCTGGTCAGATCACACCTGAACACAACATATCCACTGTGACACAGTGACAGCATCCTGCTGTTGGGATGCTTTTCTTGAACAGGCACAAAAATGCTGGTATGGGCTGACAGGGTGATGGATGGAGCTAAATACAGGTCAATACTAGAAGAAAACTTGTTTAATGTGTTAAAAGACTTGAGACTGGGGTGGAAGTTCAACCCTACGCAAGATGACTAACCTAAACATGAACTCGGAATAATGTAGGCCAGTGCATAACCTGCATATGGTTGTGCTAGAATGGCCCAGTCAAAGTAGAGACCTAAATCTAATGGAGATTTTGTGGCATGGATAGTTGTGGCGTATCAGTGATATTTTAGACTTATTTGGCCCGTCATTCTTCAGCTGCTGTTGTATCTGGGAATATACACAAGAACATGGCTACATCAAAATGAACTGTCTTCATTTTTTAATTTAGTTTCAGACAGTTTTCTGAAATTCTGAGCCCAGGAGTCATTGATGTGGGGAGAGAGGGAGTTAGGGTTTGGGTGTTAGTGGGCTACAGAGAATAGCTTTCATTCACCAGGGCTCCTCTCCAGAGGAACAACTTTGGATTCTCCACAATGGCTCCAAATAACTTTGGCAGAAAGTGATCAACGTTTTAGACGTAGTAGCAAATTCTTAGCATAAGATTAGAAATTATGTCCTCCCTCCACTCGTCTTCATTTTCCACAAATATCAACATCCCAAATATCCAATATCAACTGATCCTTGTATGGGGTCAATGGGATAAAAGTTATTCTTTCTTATTATTTTAAAACCTACAAAGGGAAATAAAATGGCAGCCCTTTACAAATGACAAATTTCCTTATTTAGTAGCTGGATAGTTGAGTTTTCTTTTCTCAACAAGTCACGTATCATTTGCAACTGTAAGGGGGTTCATTTATTTATTTTTGATTTATTTAATTTCCCTCTGGGATTAATAAAGTATTTTTTAAATGAATCTATCTGGACTGAGGGCAAACATAGTTCCTAGGCTAGGATTGTAAATATTTCAGTAGTATTTCAGACCCCTGATATAGACGGTACTAGAATGTGACCAAGTGACTTTTCAGCAATGACTCAGGCGCCCCCTCCTGGAGAAACTTGAGCAATTCAAGCAAAACTAAAACTGGGCTCAGTTACACTTTAGAGATGCAAGGAGGACCCAGAACGTCCTCCTGCCTTCTGTTAACATAGCTCTGCTACGCAAAGTTACATTTTCTTGAGCACGGAGGTGACTTGGAGCTAACAAGTGAAGTTCTGGAAAAATTGGTTGGGGAAAAGCTAAAAATGTTTTTAGATTAAACCGTTCCAGTCAATTCTTCCTCTTTTATTTTTTGTAAAAACCACAATTCAACATCAGCTTCTCTTAAAGTGGTAAATGACAACACAGATGCTAAATATTGTGCAGCTTCTTTTTAATAGACTCATCTGAAGCTTTTGATACTGTTGATCACATCTTGATGAATCGACTCTACAAAATTGTGTTACCTCTTCTTCAAGTTGTAGCTGGTTCTCAAACTATTTACACAGCAGAACACACGATGTCCAGGCTGCGGGGTCTTTTTCCTCCCTCCTTCCTGTTCCACAGGGAGTGCCTCAAGGCTCAAGTAAGGAGTGCCTCAAGGCTACTTACTCAGGCCATTGTTGTTCATAATTCATGTCAACAACCTGTGATAAATTGCCTGATGCTAAATCCCATCTTTATGCTGATGATGCAGTTATTTATTATTCATCTTCTTCAGTTTCTCAATCATTTAAACTTTTTGCGCTATGCATTTGTTCAGTGCTGTCTGATGAAGCTTAAGCTGGTTTTAATGCAAATAAATCAAAAGCACTGTGGTAAACAGCGCCCACTACTCCTCCCTAGCTTGCTAACTGTTTCAAAGGTTGAAATTGTATTTGTCAGACGTTATGTATATTTAGGTATTCTGAGAGATAAATCTTATTGAGATCTTGTCAAGAGAGAAAAAGTGGCACAGGGGGCAAGAGAGAATACACAAGGTGACTAGAAAATGAATCTAACACTAAAAATGACTGAACATAATGAACACAATAGAACTCGAGTAACTTTAAATGACTAGACACAAAAA
Organism: Gambusia affinis; assembly: GCF_019740435.1. Classification (NCBI taxonomy): domain Eukaryota; kingdom Metazoa; phylum Chordata; class Actinopteri; order Cyprinodontiformes; family Poeciliidae; genus Gambusia; species Gambusia affinis. Next base: position 18,454,596 of record NC_057882.1, read on the forward strand.
GTAACATAAACAAGAATCACTAAGAAAGAACTGAACTAAAGTAAAACATAAACAGACTAAGGAACACAGAATAATAATGAAACTAGAATTAATAAATTAAACTACAAAACAACTCAACACAACCCAAGATACAGGCTAAAAAACTAAAATAAAAAAAATATTGTTAGTCTTCTTAAACATTAAACTGGTGAGAATTGATTGAAGGTGGGTGAAGCTAAATACAGACACATTCAGGTAGAAAACCGGATAGATGCTGCAAAAAAGTGAGACCAGGTTCACTTCCCAACAGGATAACAACCCTAAACATACAGTTAGTTCAAATCAAAGTGTACAGTGGCCTAGTCAAAGTTTCAACCTAAACTCAATCTCAATCGAGAGTGTTGCTCACTCCGTTACATAAATCCCAATAAAACACATTTGTTGTGAAGAACAAAATGTGCCAAAGGTGAAAAGGGATCCGAATATTTTGGCAGGGACCTCCATTACTCACACACTCGCGGATTTATGTGTCGTTTGCAGGGACACGTGAATGGAGGACTCTTTGTGAGCCAGTGTCATAAGAACAAGTCTGCGAATCAGACTTTGTGATCGCAAATGTGTTCGTTTGCCTCATCGCTTGCAACAAATACTGCCAAGACTGATGTCACGCTGAAAACAAATCCCGACACGTCTCTCTGGGTTCCTCCATGAACAAACAGGAGGGCCACATGTTGAGGAGGTGGCAGAGCGCTGATTACAGCACCGGGCCCGTTTTCTGCCTCACAGATGCTTTGTCCTCCACAGATGTTGGACTTTAACATGTTCAAGTAATCATACGCTCACCCGCAGACTTTCCAGGAAACTTTTATTTCCTGTTTCTTTGCTGTAATCAAACATTTAGGAGGTGAGCAATGCACCAGAGCTTTTTGTTCAGCACGGAGTTAAATCGAAGCCAACGTAACATTTGATTCTAATACTTTCGGTTACCACCGAGTGCTTTAGATTGCTTAGTCGTAAATCTCATAGCTCTTCGCAGCAGATTTGCGTTCACATCCCCGAAGCTTTTATCAGCGTGTCTCACCTTGCCTCGCCGCTCAGACAAGCGATCTCTTGGATCCTGCTGAGCGAGTTCTGTGAGATTAAAAACGAAAGAGGGGAAACACAAGGCCCCAAAGCAGTCAAAGCAACTCTGATTAGAGTTTTCTTTTCAAGTAATCTGCTGCTAAAAAAGTCTTTAAAATTTTTGTTGTTGTTGTTATGTTTTGAGTAAACACACTCTCATGAATGTTGCCGGTGTATCGCGATAAGGGCCAATTGGCTCACATGTTGAGCACACCTTGATTCATGAGGGCTCTCTGCTCTCCGTCTGCCAGTCTGACAGAGCCCTGACTCACCTGAGTGGAAAAGTTCGTGGTACTGCTACACAAAGAAAGTGTACAAAGAATTCATACAAAAATGAAGCTATGCAATCCCTGAGACGCTGTTTAATCACACAGCAGGTCCTGTTAGAAAAGTTAGCTACAAACCGGGGTTGTCACATAATGATCGTAACCCTCTGTGTGCTTTATTGGGATTTTATGTGATGAACCAACAAAACATATAATTGTGAAAAGAAGGAAAATTATGCTGTTTAAGTAGTTCTACACTGAAGAAGAATCTGAAACACTTAGAATCACCCTTTGCTGCAGCCACAGTTGATATTTTTGCCTGTTTGTCTTTACAGAACAGCTATAGGTCGGTTAGATGGAAAGTAGCATATCTGTGAAAATCACTTTTCCAGTGTTGCCATACACTGGATTTAGTTCTTGACTCTGACTGAACCATTCTGACACACGAACATGTTTTGGCCTCTGGATGCAATTTTAAGGCCGTTAACTTGTTGGAAAGTTAGCTGCAGTCTTAGTCTCAAGTCCTCTAGGTTTTGGTGGGAATGGTGTGTTCTGGAATGTAACATTTCAGTGTTATCGGTCCTATGTGGTCTGTGGTCTTTAATTAGCACTTCTGATGGCTTGTGGTTCCCAGAAGTGATTAATTCAGTTGTCAGATTGTAGCTGCAATGTGTAGAAGCAAACTTCATCCTTTGGATCCCATCCATTTTTAAAATCCTTTACGTAAGGTTTTTGTTTTTGTTTCCTAGAAGAAATCCTGACAGAACAGGTTCTTTGTAGTCCTTACTCCACAAGATATGAATGGCATGGCTTTGTGACGGCTTGGACAGCATGTTCCGTCCATTACTACGAGTGTCCAGTAACACTACAAAGGAGTGTTTGCCCCAAAGGAGGATTCTTTCAACAACAGAAACGTGACAAACGAGGAAGTCTTTATTCAGGGTTAGAACAGATGTGACAGTGGCTGAACGACAGATCAACTCAAATATGTTTGTATGTCCTGAAACAAAAACTCATTAAGGCCTTTAGTTTTACTGTTTCCAGGATTGAATACAGGAAGTTTCATTTTTCAATGCGTAGAGTTTCAAAAATCCAGCTTTTAAACACAATCCAAGAGCGAGAAAGAGAAACCCTTTTTTAGAACACAAGATGTTTTTTGCAAAACACTTTTCATACAATCATGTGGCACTAAATAACTTCACTGTTCACCTCGACTCCAGAAAAGTTTGAGGTGTCAAAGACTATAAAATGATTACAAGACTCCATGTTGCTCTGCGGTGGACTGGGAAAAGGGGTAACATCTATGAAGTTAAAGTTTTCCACAGTTTTCATCACCAGTATAATAACAAAATACTTTTTTTTTTTTTTTTTTTTTTAGAATTTATGTGACAAACCAACTTAAAATATGAGTAACCTCAATAGGTGTAACAGTATGGACCAAAACGTACAATTAAAAGGAGAAATATCTATTTTTTTGTTTTTACTTATTCATGTAGTTAGATTTGTCTAAAAAGATATATTTCTTGTTTTCTTCCTTTTCCTTGTAGATACTTATATAACGCACATATAGATGCATTTTTGTGTGGTTGGTTTTCCACAGATCAGCGCACAGGAGGAGGAATATTAATGCCCGCTGCAATTATTCAGATTTTATTTGTAAGCCATAGTAATGACAAAATGACAAAATGTAGAGTTGATTGCATGAATTCCTTTAGCAGGCGCTCTACGTGGTTTACTAGCGTGGCAATGGCCTTGATATGAGATGAGAACTGAGATTGGCCAACAAGTTCACATTGTTCTTCCCTAATGGAATATGAGACGCGTCACCAGGCAACAGGCAGAACAGACAGAGTCTACTGTACGCACGACGGAGGCGTTAAATTACACACATCTTCTGGGCCCTTAGCAAACACGAGGTAAGAAAATAGCCCCAATCTCCAGCATCTGCCACCCGTACGGACTTTCTCCGGTTGCAAAAAGCCGAGCCCTCGAGGCGTCAGGCGGCGAAGGGAGGAGGTGGTGGTGGTGGTGGTGGTGGTGGGGGCTGGTGTGTTATTTTAAGAGTGATGAAAAGTTAAAGTGGTCTGAGGAATTAGCCAACAGGGTGGAATTGCAGGTCGTACATCAGCGCCCCTTCTCAATCATCCATTTTCATACAGCCTGAGATCCCCCTCAGGGGCAGTTCCCATGGTCCGTGCCAACCTGAGCATGCTCCTGAGCACAAGCAGAAAGATAATAATAATAACACTGCAGGTGAGGCTGCAGATGCAGACATGCCAACTCTCGTCAGGATCAAGGCTTAAAGGTCCTGCACACACGTGTAGGCGGAGCAGTGGCAAATTGACTCTGAAACAAAAGACTTTCTCCTCCGAGCCTGCAGGGACATGAGGGGCTGGCTTTTCCTACATTTTTTCTTAAGAACCATTAATATTAAGAAAAAGGGAAGAAACAAGCTTAAGATTATGTATGTAACAATAAAAAAAAAAACAATTTCAGGCTTTTCTTGGCTACTATGTCTGACTGGCTGATTCTGTTTTGTAACACACTAAATATAGTGGAGGTTCTTTTACAGTTTGTAGCTTGAATACAATAGAAAAAGAACGAAAATACATCAGAATCAGAAAGAAAATTATATCTAATTTTCAGGATTTGACCAATCAAGTGTCTGATTCCACTGTCTGGGCGACTGATTGGCACATCTTCCATTCTGCAATCCTAAAAAAATCTGATATCTTACTCATTCCCATGTTTAATGATTATCAAAAATTAAAACAGAGTTAATTGAAAAAGGTTCAAAGGCTTTTAATACATCACATCCTTGTTCTTTACAGGCTGAGCTCCTAAACATATATCTGAACAATCAGGTGTAGTACAGTCGGCGTTCCATAACCCTTACCTACAAATTGCAGCGGTTTGCGATGTCAACAAATAACATATCCCAATTTTAACAGCTCAAGATTCCTAACATTGTCTTCCAACAACGAGTTGCAGAACAGTGTCAATGTTACCATTGGGGCTGTGGTAACATTGACACTGTTAGCAACGTTACCTGAGGTGACATTGTGACCTGAGCAATGTCACCTCAGGTAACATTGCTACCTGAGGTGGCTGTGCAGCTCAGCCACCTCAGGTAGCAAAAAGTCAATAAAAATCATATTCCAATTTTAACAGCTTCCAGATCAATGTCTCTTTTCCAAATAGCGAGGTGCAAATACAGTTGGTGTTATTGCTATCTACAGGCAGCAGTAACTAATCCTGGACTGATCCTTCTGGACAGTGAAGGATCAGCTATTCGAGCAGAGCAGGTACTCAAAAAGACAACAAAGAAGGTATGTTAGCTTCTCCAAAAACAGTCAAACAAGAAGGTTTATACATTCTATTTACAGTGCACACACTACATTTAGCTTTCATCACAATTAGAAGATATCTACACGGGTCCAAGCGTAAAAAAAAATACAAATGCCCCACCAATGTGTGAGGCAGCTGGTAAGTACGCAAGACAGTTCTGTACAAAGTCCACAGTGCGTTTGTTCCTGTTAGCATGACACAGAGGTACACTGTGGGCCGGGGGACTGAGGGCCGGGGGACTGTGGGCCGGGGGACTGTGGGCCGGGGGACTGTGGGCAGTCTTTGTCCTTGTGCTCCGTCAATTTGAGAATAACAATCTTCCTTTGGAGCCGCTTGACCTCCGCTGCAGGGGGTTCCTCAGCCACTGGTTGGACTGCGCTCTCTGTTAAGTCCTGGCAGACCTGCGGCGGCGGCAGCAGCATGGTAATGACGTTCGAGTGTCCGCCCTGCACTGCTAGGTGCAGCGGGCTGAGTCCCTGCTGGTCTGACAGGCCACCGCCGTCTGGACAGTGAAGGATTAGCTCTTTGAGAACTTCATTGTGTCCGTTCTCTGCTGCCAAGTGGCAGGGGATACGCTGAGCGCGGTCAGACAAGTAGGGGTCGGCCCCCTCTGCAATCAGCATCTTGACTGTGGCCAGGTGGCCCCGCTGAGACGCTAGGTGGAGTGGTGTGAGTCCTTGGGCGTTTTGGATGTTTACGTTTGCCTGGTGTTTGATGAGCAGGCGGGAGGTGCTGGTGTGGCCCGTTTCTGCCGCCACGTGTAGTGCTGTGTTTAGCTCAGACGACGTTACGTGGACGTCCGCCCCTAGTTCGATCAGGATCCGCGCCACTCTGTAGTGCCCCCTTTGGGATGCAAGATGCAGCGCCGTACGGCCGTCTGTTGTCTGGCTGTCCACGTTCACGCCGGCCTGCTTGACCAGCAGCTTGACAATGCCCAGGTGCCCTTGCCAGGAGGCAAAATGAAGCGCCGTCCAGTTGTTCTTGCCCTTGACCTGAACATCGGCATTGCGGCTCAGCAGCACCCGGATCACGTTCTCTTGGCCGTGTTGGCACGCCACATGGGCCGGTGTGCGTCCCTGGCCATCAGTCTCATTGATGGTCGCCCCGCGGTCCAGCAGCAGTCGCGCCATGGCCTCATCTCCGTTCTGGGCCGCCCAGTGCAAGGGCGTGTACTGGTCCTCGTCTTTGGCGTTCACATTAGTCCTGCGCCGACCGAGCAGAAGTTCGGCCAGTAGCTTCTGGTGCTTTTCTGTGGCCAGATGGAGAGGCGTGGAACCGCGGACGTTCGGCAGGTTTGGATTGGCGTCATTCAGAAGGAGGAACTTGACGGCCTCCTCGTTACCCAAAGTGATGGCATAGTGAAGGAGGCTGTCTCCTCCATCAAGAGGAAGGTCAACATCCTGAGGCTGGAGGATTTTCATTAGCTTAGCAGTATCTTTGGTCCGGATGGCGTCACATAGCTTCCGCTTCTGGACTTCAGCGGAATCTAGATAGTATGAAAGGACCAAAATGGACTTTAGAAGACTGATTACTCATTTGGGCTACACCTCCACCTGTAGGTCTTTAATTATCTCTTACCAAATGTGGTTTCCTTTTCAAAGGACAGGGTGATGGAGTCTTGGGATGAGAAGGCTGAATCTGCGGAGGAGATGCCCGAGAGTCTCTTACAGGTGTTCTCTTTGCTGTGGATGCTGTCCTCCTTCACTTGATCGAAGCTCCTTGAGATCCCAGAATCCACCTGGTTCAGCAGCTCTGACAGGCTGTAGTCTTTTTCCGGCAGCATGGCTGACTTTGGACGCACCGGTTTGCTGGCATTACTCTGTGGAAAAATCTTTCGGTTAGCGTCCAACCTTCGGACAAACAGTTCCTTGACATTCTGCACATGCCATTACATCGACACTCCAACATGCCACTGGGACTCGTTTCATATTTCACTTTCAATGGCAGCTCAATGGAAAACCTGTGATTATTTTCATCTTAAATGCAGCTGGAAACTTTAAACAACTTCCTTTTTGTTCTTACGGACGTCGCTGCCTATCGGCTTTCACCAAGCCGGAGCTTCATGTTTGCTTCTAGTCACGTACAGAACACCTGAACAGGCCGGAAACCATAGTGCAACACTCAGGTTGGTCCACATTCCTCTCCCATGACAAAATGCTTGTTCTGGACCAAACATCTGACTTAAAGTCATAACCTCATCTTATACACTGGAGAGACATAACCTCCTGGGTTACATATTAATAAGCGAAGCAGTGTGCCGATTCAACGAAAGCAAGAAGCTGCCAAGCATAAAAACGAGGACTTCAGTGGCTTTTCAAAACATTCTGTTAAACTGTTACGGTCAGATCTTTAATAATTAAACATCTACATCTAATGATAACAAGAGAGTTCAGCTCGAGTTCATCATTTCAAACTCAGTATTCCAGCCTGTCACGGGCGGTGATTGGGTAATTGTTTGAAAAGTGCAATCTACAGATCTCAGTAGCCAGAGGCTCCCATAACAGGTCAGAGAGTTTGAGACGTATTTATGTGCGAAGCCTTTTAACGGCTTCAATGTCAGGAGTTAAACTTTACAGTCTCAAATAAAATTGGACAGACAGGCAGGACAGAGAAGTTACATGTGGTAGGGCGGATCTCTTCATGCTTTTCTAATCAGCCTAGCTGGAGTCTTTTTAAACCATGTGCACACTCAATAGATAATCCTGACTAAGACCTGATAATAATCTAGGCTATTACGCAAAAAGCAGACAAATGCTTCTACTGTGTTTTTTTAAAGTGGGCTCTTAAAATACCTGTACAGAACACATGTTTAACCTAAGCATCCAGAGTGAAGTAATTAGGAGTCCTGTGATCTATGGAGGAATTCTCAAGGTGTTTGATTTATTTTCAAATCCACAGAATGCCACAACTCAAGTGGCTTAATGAGAACTACAGCTTAAAGAAAATGTCCTATTGGACTGATGTTGGTTTTAGATTGTTCAACGAGAAGGACAATGTGATTTGTGATGTACGATTCTGATCCAATGCAGGAATTATTTGGCTAAATGTCAAAATCAAGTGATTTTTCATTGATTATCTAATTGTTATTGGCAGATGATATATAACAAAGATTTGAGTCTTTTTTTTCCTTTATTGATAAAATGCAGTAAAGTGAAGAACTCGGAACATTTTTCATCTATAAAGCAGTCCTCTGTGATTTTTGTTACCTTTTTGCAGTCAAAATCACTAACTTGGTACTGCGACTTTAGAAATATTTGCAAGGAATTTTGCAATATTTTCTCCAAATTAACCCCCTTACAAAATCTACATCTAGAAGAAAAAAAATAAGAAAAAGCTGACAGATTGGACACCTAAATATTTTTATGCCTTTGAAGAACCTAAATAGTTGGACTTTTGTTACTCGCTACATCTTTCATGGCCTGCAACTTGACATAAAGTCATTTTGAAGCAGCACCTGTGGGTGGGAGCTAAACCAACGCTTTTGACCGTTTTGGTGAAAAATTGACAATAAACACAATATTCAATTATGGTGAAAAAATGTGGGGATGTCTGGATGGACTGATAAAAGCATCAACCAACTTCTAGCAAAAACTGGCAGCACATTTTTTCCACTTTATGCAAATATACAGTACAGTATATTTGCAAATATACAGTACAGTATATTTGCATATATACAGTACAGGTGTGTCCAGTTTGGACACACTTTCTGGCCAAAAAGTGGACAGAAAGTGTCCACTTTCTAATTGAATTGAATTATAAAGTGAATTCAATTAGAAAGTGTGTCCAAACTTTTGGTCTGTATTGCAGTACATAGAACAGAATGTAATTGGACGAAGTTCAATCTGCTGGCACATTAGACCTTAAAAAGAAACAGATGTTGGTGTAGACCAACAAAAGTCTGATTGGTTGCTCAGCTTCTCTTGTTTCCATCCAACTTTTTGTCCCAATTAATAGCCTGAGCCACCTCAATCATTATTTAATAAAGATAACACCTGATCTCAAAATCAGTGTGTGTAATTCTGCCATGACTTACCTGGTCACTGGCGACTGGGTTAGGGGACAAGGGTTCTGGTTCCGATGACGTTGATAACCTCGGGGTCCTGGGCTCATCTTGAGGTTTGGAGCAAAGCTCCTCAGCTTCAGATGTAATTTCTGAGAGAAGAAAGCATTGAATCAACCGTCACTTGCAGGTGAAACTGGATCAAAAAGAAAGGAAAAAGCATCCCATACTAGCAGACATGAGACATTTTGTCTAATTGATCTTTTCCTTTAGTGCAAAGATCAAAAAGTCCACACTCACCTTGAAAGGTGGGTCTGGCATTAGGGCTGTTGACCCAGCAGCGCTGCATGAGGCTCAGGAAACCGGAGCAGGTAGAAGGTCGACTTCTTGGCACTAAACCCAGATCTGGACGAACTCCTTTAACCACTTTCACCATGATCTGCAGGATGTTGTTTTCTCCTAAGGAGGGAAATGCCAGTTTAATTATTACCCAGTCGGATATATTTCATCCTAAACTACATCAGAGTACACCATGTCCCTCTACCTACAAGAACAACCAGTGATGGGCAGTGTTATCACCATCTTTCTTAGCGCCCACACACCATGTGATCGTTTCCCACGGCAGCCTAAATGGTCTGACCCAGTTCTATCCAGCTGTGGGAATCAGCCAAGTCAAGTGATTCACAGAGAAGACGCGACAGCTTAAAGCAGATATTGTAGCCATAAGGGGGCGGCGCGGTAATCAACCTGGCAATTCCTCACTTTTTCATTTTGTCTGGTTCAATATAGGCAGCACCAAACCTGCCTAAAGTATGCGCTAGTTGTTAAAAAACAAACAGAAAACAAAAACAAGGCAACACTATACACCTGGGAAAATGAAAGAAAAAAATTCCATCCTTCCCCACTCCACCTGCCCGGTGTGGAATTTCCACAATAAACACGCTCAGGTACACGCCTTGAATACTGTGATCTGGAGGTTTGTTGGAAATTTTAAAATAAAAGGGAGGATTGATAATGAGATGGAAATAGCTGAAAAGTTGCCAAAGCAACCGGCGGTATTATTTCTCCCTAGCACGCCTCATTTGTTTTTCTTCACAAAAACCGTTATTGCTTGTGCTGTGCTGCAAGCCTTACCCTGGTAGGGTTTCTTCTGTGTGAGAATGCCCCAGATCACAATGGAGAAGCTGAAAGAGATTAAAAAATAGAGAAAGAGGCGTCATTTTCCTTGAAAACATTAAACTGCACATAATTTGGTATTTAATCTAAAGCTAAAGAAGATCAAGGTGACTGTTCCAGTGACGTTAATGCACATGTTTTTTCTATAGCAGCACATTTTGTTACTTTTACTATTTTTTCTACTCGGAATGCCCCATAAGACCAAACAGAAAATATTTCTGATGCAGAAACTTTCAGTGGTGCCTGACAAAATCACGGCAAAGACTGCTGTCCATTTCATTGTCCATTTCTGGTCCTGAAGGACCCAGTGTCCTGCTGGGTTTAAATGTCTCCCTGCTCCAACACAGCTGATGTATAAGGCATGTCCCCAAGCTCTACGGGGCCATGCTAACGAACCGTTCTGTTGATTGTGCTGTGTTCAATCAGGGTAACTAAAACATGCAGGTTACTGGTCCTTGAGGCTTTGGCCACTGTCACCTTCTAATAGGAGGGTAAGCAGGAAAACATTGCTAACGAGGTCAGGTATTCAGAGTGCTGTATCCAAGCATACTGAGGCAAAATTGAGTGGAGGAAAAAGAACGACCATTGGCAGCCTAATGAAAAAAACACCACTCAAGAGATTCACAAAGTGTGCATATATATGATGAACCTGCATATTTGATAGCTGAGGATTGCTCTCTGATGATGTTTTGTTGTATGCTAGTAACTGGGCCAGACTTTAGAAAGGGCTTAAAGGGGCAGTAGCCCAGAGCTCTGATGTATAGGGGTGGGGTGCACAGACTTTATTTTTGTACTTTTATTCATTACATGGAGTGGTAGGCTCATATCAGGTGAGTAGTACTAATATTTTGAGATTTTATGACTACATAATACTCATTTTGTGGTGGGAACAACATGGAGCTACTGGCCAGGAGTCATATTAAACTCACCATCATCAGTTGGTGTCAACAGTTCCTGCCTAATTATATATAGTTTTACCTATTGACATGCTGTAATTTTCATTAGCAAACTATTTTTTCTCTCGTGGATAGGGCACCAAAATGAATTCCAGCCCAGGGGCCAAAATCTTTTTAAATCCAGCCCTGGCTATTAAGTATAGCAGAAAATTACAAATTAGTTTGAATTACTGCCTGATTTATGACTCTAAATAAATCTACCACACTTGATCAACAACGGTACTGGATGAGAAATCGGAACAGGAACACCTGCATCTACAATCAACAAACTTTGTGTTAAGTTCTGAGGAAACCAACCTGTAGACGTCGTGCTTCGTGTCTGAGACTCTGTCCTTCTCTATGATTCTTTCTGGTGGCAGATAGGCTATGGTGCCGCAGAAGCCCTCTCTGCTGATGTCATCAGACTGGGCCAAGCCATTCCACCGGGCCAGGCCAAAATCAGATATCTGAAAGGAGATCAGAGCCTGAGTTGAATCGCATTGCCGGCGTCGGATTTGTCGTGAAATGCCACTGCAACGATGACTAATTTTGCCCATCGAGTGTGACAGGCAGCTAAGCTTTTATTATGTGCGCTGAATGGTATGATGAGGGCAATTCAGCCATGTCCCAACCTGCCGGAGAGGAGAGGCCCTGTATATTTGTGCAGAGGAGTGCACGCCCCAGCACACGCACACACACACACACACACACACACACACACACACACACACATTCAGAGAGGGAGATTTAATGGAAGCTAAATTAATCCTGTTAGGACAGGCCCAGCTGAGGTGTTTACATCCAGGTATTAAACTCTGGAAATGGTTCCCACCCATTGACAAGCTGCACGGCTGAACTGCCTAGAAGTTGCAGAGAAAAACCTCAGAAACACCTGTCAGGTGAGGGGAGACCTTCACATGTTTTATTTGAATCTGTTGCAATATTTTCACAAAACCACGTGCCGACACGCGAGAAATGAGGAATGAAATGTTTGTCCACTTCTAACTGTTTGCAAAGCAGCGTTCCGTACCTTGACATGGTAGTGGGCATCCAGCAGGATGTTGGCGGGCTTCAGGTCCAGGTGGAGAAGCGGCGGGTTCATGCAGTGTAGGAAGTTCATGCCCACCGCCGTCTCGTGGATGATGCGGAAGCGAAGCTCCCAGGGCAGTGGCTCGTTGGCCAGCAGGTTCTCCAGAGAGCCGGTCTCCATGTACTCCATGACCAGGCCCTGAGGGTCGTTGCAGATCCCGTACACCGGCAGGATGTACCTGAACTTGGCCGCCTCCATCTTCTTCGCCTCCTCGAGGAGCTCAGAGCGATCCCTTAGTTAAGGAAAAGAGTTGACTTTTAGATTGCAAAACAATTACGCCAGATCTTCCAGTATAACTCAGTCATTTTGATGTATAAAAGCAGTTTTAAGCTACTATAAAAAGACTAGGGAAATAGCCAATACATTTATTACACTGCAGGAAAACAGGTAAGACCTGCCATAAAATGAATACTTAAAAACAACCAGTTTTCTGGACGATCACCGATCTTAAAAAGTCCGCCTTGCCGATTCTGATTTTTGAAGATACCTGATTTTTTTTTTTGTCTGAAAAGTTGCAAACAATATTGTTAAGTTGGCAACAGTGACCTAATGAGCAGCTCTGTCAGACAGAAGCAGAGGTAAAAGAGATCAGTGGATAAGGCTGGTTTCACATGTAAATATTGTCTGATTGAAAAGTGTCCTAAAATGAAGAAAATCAGAGCTATTTATCAGGGCTATTTATCCAACACCAATTTGAAGAAATCAGAACAGAAGTGGCCTGTCTAAAAGTGCAAAGGAGCTGCAGAGACGCCGACCCTTCTAAGCAATGAGGAGCCGTTGATCAGGTGACTTAAGACAACAGAAGGGTGTATTATCGAGCAGCAACTCAGAAAGAAAGGACAGGGCAAGACAAGGTAGGCGACAACAAAAAAACGTTAAGATAAGTTCTAAAATATATGGGAGTGTCAGGAAGTGCAGCAAAAACAAGACAAATGTGCTCACATTATGCTACTTAACGGACTCACAGTACATGTTTTATCAATCTGTAGAAGAGCAATAGAGGATCCACTAACCCCTAACATAAAGTGTGTTAGAGTAATCTCACTGTGTTATGATGGACATGTGGACTGCTGTTTCAAAGTGCAACACAACATGTTTCCTCTGCGCAGGGCCAGGCAGGAACTAACAAAAAGCTAAACAAAGGGGGCCTAACACAGCGCCCTGTGGGACCCCACACAAAACAGAGGAAGACATTGTCAGAAAGTCTGCACAGCAAAGTGCAATCAAACTGCAGGTGAAATTTTTGCAAGTTATCCTGGTTTTGTTTCCTCATTTCTAGTTGAACACTTTTTATCCAACGTTCCCTCTTATTAAACATTAAGCTGCTTTCGTTCCAACCTGAATTTCTGCACACATCATTACTTGGTTCTAAAATAAGCTAAATGACAAGGAGCACTTTTATGGATATCTGTACTTCACTTATTTGTCCCAAATTAAAGTGAACAGCACTCTTTAAATCTCACAATAGCCCTTTCAAAGCCTAGAGAACATTCCAGTTTTCACATAGTCCAGAGGGGGTTGAACACAGCTCACGCTCTGCAGCTTTATCAGCTCACTGACCCTGCTGCAATATCTCAAACACAACTGTGCAGGTCGTGCATGACCTCGGTTCGTTTATCTCAGGGGCAGGCCGTTAGCCTGCTAAAGAGGACAGATCAAAGTAGCATAAATCCCACTCACTACGCTACCACTTAAAAGCATGAGCCTTAAAAGACAAAATGTGGTGACTGGGAATCCTGCTTCTCAAACGTGAACAAAATGAAATCAGAGACAAGTGCAGAAATACAGAAAATAGAATTTCACCCTCCCTGGAAGGAGGGTGGAGAGGGAACAAAATCTAACATTAGATGGAAAACCAGGTAAGAACTTGTTTGGTTAATGCTTCATCTAATTCAAGTCGCTCATCCAGGTCAAACAATGTCCCTTCTTAAACAGAGGTAGGCCTGGATAGACCGGTTCCGCCACTTCTTATATTGTCTGTGTCACACAGTGGCAGCCAGACAAAGGTGGCTTTCAGTACCTGCTGCTGGATGTTATGCGTGGGTCAGCGCGCAGGCTGAAGACAGATGACTGTTTATGTACCTTAGCAGATGTTGATAGAGGAGGTAACGTGTTTGGCTTCAGGTAGACGAGAAGCAACATGAGCGTGAAGGGAGCTGACAGTGAAAAGTTTCTGAATGTTTTTGTGACATCCGTCAGTCTCAACTGGTTGATTTCACCACCATCATTAAACACAACAGTCTGGGTTTAAAGCACCACCAGTGTCTTATGTAAAAAAAATTATATTGATCTCTTCATTTTTTTGTTAGTTATCTCCTTCCCACCATTTTCACATTGACATTGACATAAATATTAACACATTTTCTGTGTTTTAATCTCTTCGATGCTATTTTTTTCTGCACTTCATTTCATTTCTTGGAAAACGTCCTCCACAAAAAGTGTCTTACATGCCAAATGGATTTTTGGAGGAGGTGAGATTCTGATCAGTCTCCTTTTTTTTTGTGCAAGTAAAACGAAAAAGTTGTCCAAAACAGATTTCCTGATAGATTTACAACGAACACTTAAAATTCAAATCACAATAAACATTCACTCGTTTCTAATTTCCACTACATGGCAAAATGTCTTCACCAGGCGGCCTACAAATTATTATAAACAGTCCGTACGTTTCTCCACTCGGCATTCCAGTTCTCAGTCATTTAAATTTGTATTAGTATATAAAATATTAATGTTAAATATTAATTTATTTTATTTTTATTTTTCCTTGATTTTAAGTTTGTCTGTTCAAAATAAATAAATAAATAAATAAATAAATAAAAAGAATTTCACTACAAGGCACATATTTTTTAAAGTGAGTCTTTCAGTAAGAAACCTGCAAAATTCAAAAACTGTGATGGAAAAAGAGAGATAATAAGGATAATAAGGAAAGGAGACAAATAAATGAATAGCGAAAGAATGTAGGGCACAAGGAATAAAGGAGCATTACAAAATAACAAGGAAGACAGAAGGAGGGAAGGGAAAGAAGGGATGAAACAAGGACAAAAGGAAATAGGGAAGGAAGGAAGCAATGAAAAAAAAATAAGAAAGGAACAAGTGATTGAATAAAGTGTAGAATTATTGATATTTTTCAATAATACTCTTATTTCCTTACTCTCCATTTGTCCAGATGTACAGAAATCAAGTTTCATAGATTTCCAGAATTTTTCCTTAAAAATAAGCATTTTAAATGGAAAAAAGGGACAAAAATCTTAGAAAGAACATAGATTTATCTTTTTAGTTTAAAAGAGCAAATAGGAATAAAAAAAATATGATTAAGTAAGAGTTATTAAAAAAAATATCCAAATATTATGTCATGTAATCTATGTCAACAAAAAATGTCCAGGAGGGTTAATGGAAGGGATCTTGTTGTTTAAAGCGCAACTAGTAACAAAGCTAGCAGCAAAAGCAGCTTCCGCTCACAGGCTCTGTGACGGAACAACCTCTAATAAGGACTTGCAGGAACCTGAACTTACAGCAGCATGGCACAAACACCTGGAAGAGAAAAAAAAGTGGAAAAGGCCTCGACTGCCTTTTTCTTCCCTCTGTGGAAGAACTCAGGAGTGACAGATGTGCAAATGTTGGACTACTCTAGATGTTTGCGCAATCTCCAGGAGTGCCTGTAGGAAAGAAGACCCCTCTGCTACTCCCACACATCGACTTTAATGGGCCGCTCCCCGGGGTCAGAGTGTGATAACATCTCCGACTGGAGGCAGGAAACATTTGGGAGCTCGGGGTTGTAGCTTTGAATGACCTGGAGTCGCGTGGAGGTAGGGCTTGTTCTGTGAATAGATGAGGGTGTCGTGACTCCACACAACTCATCTGTGTTGAAATACCCTGTTCCAGGCACTCTGAGCCCAGACTATAAGTCGATGAGTCACCCGCCTCTATCAGTTCTGAATGTAAAACGGTAGGTGAGAGGTGAGAGCCATGGGTCAGGTCTGTGAATGCGGCTCTTTGACGGACAAGAACAGAAATAAGACACACCTCAGCTCTGCTGGAGGAGAGCTGAATTCCTTTAAGCCCAAGCCAAGATGTGGCTTTTATTACTCACTTTTCATCCAGATGAAGGCAGGGAGGACACTTGATGGCCAGCCATGTTTTCCACTTCACATGCCGCACTTTGTATACCTGGCCAAATCCGCCTGAGCCTATCTTCTCCCAGTTGCCAAACTCAGAGGAGTCAAACGTCTTTAGCAGCCCCATGTCCTCGTGAGGGGAGTCCGGGACGTACATATCCATGTCGAGGGACCCACCAACCGGGGGAGGATAATTCCTGTATTCCTTCGTCTCCAAGATGGAAAGTGTAGCAGCACACACACAAACACTAACCTGAACAGCCTGTGAGCTCTTCCTTGTTTTTTGCCCCAGTCTACTGCCCGGCATGACTCCTCCCACTTCTCCAGGTATGGGGGCTGGGCTAGCTGCTGTGACATCATCCGGATGTTGAAACATGGAAAAGTTCACAAAGAAAAAGTGACAGCCAGCAAGGCCCCTCGGTAGCACTGCCGATCGTTTTAAAGACACCCCGAAGGTCTTGGTTTTCCTGCCCTGGAACAATAAACAAAAAACACTGGGTCATATTAGAAAGTACACCTTGTCCCACCAAACCCAATCACTCACCTGACGCCAAGGTAAATGTCACAGTGGGATACAGACAGTGGCTCGAAAATGTGCGCTACTGCGAATTTTGTTGTCCCTACATGCAAATTAAATTAAATTACCTGAAAAAAACTGAAAAGCACAAAGAGGAATCCACTTTTTTAAAAGGACAACCTGGAACTGATGATTTACATTCACAGTCAGGCCTTTTAAAACATTTTTCTTTACTTCAGGTATGGTTTTGTATTCACACCTTGTGGCATGTTGATGAAAATAGAAACACTTCAAAGTATTTTATTTGGAGTCTATGTGAGAAAAAAAATGCACATAATGTATAAATGCTAAGAGAAATAATTAAGTTATCATTCCTATTATTATAGTATAATTAAAAATGTGAAAAGTATGACCGGCATTTTATCCAGGATTCTTTGCTCTCATACCCTTAAATAAAATCCAGTGGAACCAAATGCTTTCAAAATTTCCCTCATTAGTAAATACTGCAAAGCCCACAGACAAGCAGTGTATCTTTAACACTGTGGTCATTCTTTTTAACACCAGGGTGTTGGGAAGCTAATAATTACAAGACAATCCTGGAAGAAAAACTGTTAGGCTGAAGCTACCCTAATCATAGAGGAAATCAATGTGCTACAACAGCCCAGTCAAAGTCCAGAACTAAATCTAATTGAGAAATTGGGGCAATCATTGAACCTGACAGAGCTTAAGCTAGATCACAAATAAGAACCTGCATATATCCTGCAAAGTTGGTCAACACGTATCCCAAGGACTTGCACCTGTATTTGGAACAAAATGGGGCCTACAAAATACTGATTTGCAGAAAATGAAAATGAATAGTAAAAAGCATGCATGATTTGTCTTACAATTCTGGACTATCTCGTTATTGTCCATTGCATAAAGCCCCAGTAAACTGTACTGCCTGTTAAACTGTACAGGCAGTACAGTTTATGGTTTTATTGTGACGAAATGTGCAAAAGGTTTAAAGGGGTAGATTTCTCCAACCCAACTGAAAACTAGTTGATGTTTCTTTTAGGGACCTACATCTCAGCTGTATCAAAGCAAAATGTTTGTGTTTCTTAATTTAATCATATTTAACAGTATGATTAAGTACTTTCTGTTAAGGCACTTAACAGAAAGTATTAAAACATCTCTACATGCATGAATGTCTGCAGCTTGTTTTCCACCACCTGGATTCACTGAAGACATGATGTCACCTCCTGGAATAATGAAAAAACTGGAAGGACCAGATCAAAGGAATAAATATGTCACCAGGAAGGCTGTGGGGCTAATTACACTGTCAGAGGAGATGTTGTGTGCTTCATTCCAGGATGAATGCTGCTGGTGAGGTGAGCAGTGTTCACTCCCTGGAGGCTATAGCCCTGGAGGCCATTACCAGCATCAGGAGGCAGTTCAAAGTTGAAAGTCAAAACTGTTAATCAAGCCATTCTACAAAATGCAATACAATTAGAATTTTAAAAATAACTTTTTTGGTCTTTAGCATAAACCGGTTTCTTTGGTTTCATCTACTTGAATAAAGACGAAAGAAATCACCGCATCTTTCTTTACCGAGGCGAAGATTCATGCTCTTAACTTAAATAGTGTTAATGGCTTGGAATGTTCCAGCGAACTGTGTGAAATTTCATGCTAGGCTTTGTCGCCATCTAGCGGTCATGCATTACATGAGGTTTAACATGTTAGCTTAAGCTAACGTTTAAAAAGCTTACCTTTTTCTGAAGAAACACGTTAGTTCGTCTTCGTTCAACAACAGTTGTATCAGGAAATATATATCTGAAAAATATTCAAGGAATGTAGTTCTAAAACATGGTGTTACAGGGGAAAACCTAGTGGGGTATAACAAGCTAATCTTGGGGTTCCACGGTAAATAATTTATTTCTGCGCATGCTCAGTGAGCTTTAATCTAAAATTGATTTGTAATTCATCCAAGTTCCATCGGATTTTAATTGAATTTTCTGAAGGCATAGCTAATTTTTGGTAATAGTGTTCTAGTCTGTATGTGGCAACAATCCACCGTCTTCCATATTTATCTAAAATAAAGAGTATGGTTTTGAAATGGAAATCTTCAATAAAAAAACATTCAGACCTAGATAAAATGTCCAGATACCTTGTGGGAAAATGAGTTGTCTGCTGGGGAAATTAAAGTCCAATTTATTTTCAATTAATGGAAAAGAAAACACCAAGCTTTAAGTTTGCTTTAAGTTTAAAGTTAAAGTTAATGAAACAATTAACTGCTCCAAATACCAGTTCCTTAAAGGTAGAATTTCCAAGTTGTTCAATAAAAAGCTGAAAATCAAGAGGGATGTCAGTATTTAAAGGGTCATGCTAACAAAATCTTCATCACCTTCATAGCCTTTGTATTGACCTATTCTTTAACTACAGTTCAGGACACCTGCCACATGACCAAATTTTTACTTTTATCTTCTACATATTGATAATTGATGGGTTACTTTTGTTTCTCTTTATGAATTTGCAAAGTCACATACCAACTGCAAAGTTGTTGTGCAGTGGTATTGAATTCTGGGGTAGAAAACACACACAAACACAAAGAAAAACTGAAAAAAAAAAATCTTTTTTTTTTTTACATATGAACAAAAACAACAGTTTTACATGAATCAAAAAAATATTTCATCATTGAACTTTAACATAAAGTTCTTCCTTTGAAATTCACTTTTACAATGCAGATTCATCTGAATAACAGGCATGCTTTGAAAGGCTGGAAAAGGCAAGTGGATGTCTGAGAAATATTGCTTTGGTTTCGACTACAGGTGGTATGTCGCTGGGTTTTGGATCAACATACCATTTCTTTCATGCTTTATTTTGTTAATAGCAGCCACTTAATTCTGCCAAAATAAAAAAAGGAAAACAAGTTTGTATACTTCATCTAGTTTCAGAGGCATCTGAGGGAAATCAGTCTGGTAAGAAAAAAGATCTGCTATGTAACAATGTCTAAGTGAGGTGACCTGCACCTCCAGTAAGTACTCAGTAGCTGAACATCTCCTGGGTGGAGTTGCTCTGCTGCTGCTGTTGTTGGGTGGCTGTGGGGTTGCTCTGGGCTGGATCTGGACCCTGACTTTGGGTCTCCTGAGGGTCTCCATCCATGTGGGTAACCTGGCTGCCCTCAGCAGCTGGAACAGGCCTCCAAGCCAGAGTTGGCGCCTCCAGCTGGTGGCTAATCGGGTTGACCAGAGTGGTGAGGTTGATGAAGTGGGCCACGGACTGGGGTGCTGCACCGTTAGTCGGACCCACCGTCTCCGGGACAAGTTCAGACGGTCTGTTGTGGAGCATGGCGGAGCCGCTGACGGTATCGAAGGTGACGGTGAGGATGGAGTTATCCAAGGTGAGGGGCCGATCGGTGGCGGTCAGGTGGCCCACGGCTACCGGCTGCAGGCTGGTGAACTGGGCTTGGGAATGGCTGGTGATTGGTGTGACGGTGATGTTGGTCAGTCCGACCGAGCTGCTAGGGGAGGGAGCTGATGGAGCGTTGGGATCAGTCAGGACCACAACCTGAAACACCAGACGCCAGATTTATTCACAAAGCTAATTTACTGATTAGCAGAGAGGAAGATTACTCCAGTTTTCCTTCTGACGAATATTCAATCAACAATCTAGCTACAATATTGTTGCATCTGTTTCTTCTTAAGGAAAACCCATTGTCTCCTTCCTTCTTCTAAAAATGACAACCTCTTAAAACGGTGTCTCTTATGAAAACTTGACATCTACCTGCTGGATGCTCTGCACAGCAGAGCTCGTCTCCGTCTCCTCGCCAACAATGACGGTGTTGAATTCGGGCATGGCCGTGTGCCTCGGCTCAGTGAAATCGCTGTAGTCGTCAGACTCAGAGAGCTCCGGTTCCACTGGGACTCTCTGCTTCTTCTTGGGGTGCCGGTTAGGTCGGACAGGCTTCTCATGGGACATGCCATCTTTCTCCAAGGAGAGGATGGGCTGTCAGACCAGACCATTTACAAAAGCACAACAGCAACAGACCAAGTCAGATTTGATTTTCTGTCTCCAACCAGTGTCCCTCTATGTTCTGAGACATAATATCTCCATATAATCCTCAATGGTAAACAAACCTGCACAATACTGATGGAGGAATTAGTAACAGTTGAATTTTCTTGAAAATCATCAAACTCATCAATTCTCATTGGCGCCACCTGCAGACAGAAAAAGGGAATGATTACATCAGGGAGTCGGTGTGAGGCGGAATAATGGGTCAGGTCTGCTATCATACAGAAAAGTGTGGAGAGCAGAACAAAATTTACACGAGTAAAACTAGCACTAATTTTACTCAAATAAAACTAGAAAGAAGTAACTTTAAAAAACTACTACAGTAAAAATACTACAAAAGTCCTTGTTTTGAGTTCATAACATACGACATAATCAGGGCTGAAACGATTAATCAGACTAATCGTGATTATTGAAAAAATCATCAGCTAGAACAACACCCCTACCGGAGTAATTAAGCTACAACTGCAGATATATATACAAATATATGTTGCATTTAAGATAAAACCTTCTTTAGTTGCAGATCTTTGGTTCAGATTTAGCAAAAACTAAAATGTCTAATACTAACTACCCAGTTATTTGTCAGTTTATCCAAAAAACAATCAACATCTCAGCCCTACACTGTATTAATGTTAAGTCCAGAAGAAAAGGCTGAGCTTTTCACACATTAATATTAGAAGTATTGTTTCAGCTGCACATGCATCCTTTGCTACAAATGATCAAACATACACTGAAGGAATGTTGTCATTACATTTTAGGCAATAAAATAAAAATACATAAAAACTCTTCAGACTGGGTCAGTCGTCAGGATACCTGAAAGAATAATCAATTGCAGATATACCCGTTAGCTACAACCCTAGATTTAATTATATATTAATATTTATATATTAAATATATATACCCAAAAGTACTTTTTTTCTTCCAAAAATTGTTACTCAAGTAAATCTAAGTAGTTACTAGCCACCTCTGATCATGTAATCATCCCCCCCTGGGGGCTCGTCCGGGCTTACCTCAGGGTGTTTGCGGCGTAGATGGCGGTTCATGGAGGCTCGAGTTGACACCTTAGTCCCACAGAGGTGACACGACTGGGCTTCCACCTTTTCATGGGTCAGGTGGATGTGCTTCTGCAGCATGTACTCCGTCAGGTACTTCTTGTCGCAATGTTCACACTTCCACGTCTTACCCACTGCAGCAACAATGAAACAATGGTCAGTTCAGGACACTGTTGATCACTCTGTAAAATGCTGGCTACATAAAGTGTTTAGTACAACATTAAACTATTTTAATTAATGTTACATTTTAAAGATGCATCAATCAATCTTTCATTTTATAACAATGTAGAAAGTCTCAAAATAATACACAGTAATAAAAGCTCTTCACCTTTCTCGTTTTGTTGTACAGATACTATCTGTTAATTTTATTTATTTGTTATTATTATTTTTACCAAAAATAATTGCTTTCTTCTTAAATTTTGTGGCTTTGAAGGTGCATTCACACCAGCCCTGTTTAGTCCGCTTTAATCGAACTCTAGTTTGTTTGCCTAGAAAATCTGCTTCATTTGGGGAGGTGAGTGCAGAATTGAAATCCCTGCAAACCTAGACCTCAGTTTAATTAAAATGAACTCTGCATATGAGAACGCCAATCAACTTCCTGCTCTAATAGCAGGAAGTTGATTATAGCGCAGGGCATTCTGGGTCAAAAGAACTAAAACTAGCGCCAGTGAAAGAAATGGGTAGCAATGTTTTGCCAAAGACAAAAGAGAAATCCTACAAATGCTAAATTCTGAAGAAGGAAGTTACGCTCAGTGACTTCTTCAGAGATTTTTGAGCTGATTCCTTCAGTGGTTCTTTGTGCAGCGCCACCACAGGCAATGAGGGGAACAGGTTTCTCTCAGGGTTTGGCTCTTTTGACACAATACAGTGTGAAAAGGAACCACAGCTGCTGAAAACATAACAAATGTTGCAATTTTGCTCCCCAATCAAACAGAGTCTACTGGACTATCAGGTGTGAAAACACCTTTAATGAGAAAGAAACTCCTGGCTCATGAGAGACTGACCTGTGTGGATTAGCTTGTGCGTCTCCAGGGTTGTCCTCTCGCTGAACGTCTTCCCACACAGTTCACACATAAAGTCCTTAACACCTGCAACCAAGTTGATATGGAGGCAAATCAACAATAGTATGAACATTTTAGCTTCATGGAAAAGTTCACTGAAAATCCCAAACCACCTGTGTGTCTCTTGAAGTGCTTCAGCATGTTGACTTTTTGGGCAAACTTGCGGTTGCATTCTTTACACTCGTACTCTTTGATGCCTTTGTGAAGCTTCATGTGGTGCCTCAGAGCATGCTTGGTTTTCATGCCTGCAAAGGGAGACATTGCCAATATATAATTATAATTTGGGTATAACTTAAGAGATATAGTTTCAACTTAGTAAAAAAATGAGGGGTGTGATGCAAACCTTTCCCACACTCTGCACACAGATAGTCCCGGTTGTCATCGTGAACCCTGAGGTGCTCCTTCAGCATGTCCTTCCTTGCGAATGATTTGCCACATTTTTCACAGCAGTGGCTCTTTACCCCTGGATCATGACATAGGAGCAAACGCCTTAAAGATATGTTTTGGCATTCAAATAAACAGGAGAAGAAAATCAATTCTTTTTCTTTCTCCCCAGTTCTTTCCAGAAGGTAATCTATAATGAAAAAAAGAATTCAGCTAATACGCTGTTTCAGTGTTTTCTCAATGTCTAAATATTAATTAAAGACTATCTTAAGGACCGGGATCATTCAGACAGCAACACTGATACAACTGCCTCAACTAAAAATCTGATATTTTTGCGGTAATTGAACACATGATGCAAAAATGCAATTAGCTAAAAACAACCCTCCTCAGGTGTAAACTAAAGGAAAACTGACTCAGTTAGCCATTTTCTTTCTGCAACCAATAAAACAAAACTAAAACAGCTAGCCGACTAATGAGGTCAATTTCTGTCTGCCTTAGAAAAGAAGTGATTGACTAGTGAATGTACCCAGATAAGCAGATAACAGGAAGGCTGAACAAATCAGGCTGTTAGCATGTAGGAGTAACGAGCACAGAGCATATTGTGTCCAGCACCAAATCGACTTTAAAGTTATTCCGTTTTAAGATCCTACAGAGTTCCCAGCGTGCTGCTCACCAGTGTGGATAATCTTGTGTCTTTCCAGGTTGCCGATGCTGTTGAAGATTCGGCCGCACATTTCACACGGATGGATGTACCTGGAGGACAGAAGCAGCTGGACTTTAACTCATCTTTCCCAAGACTTCATGTAGTTTTAAGCAGCACTCGATAGCAGAGGCGCTCCCTGCTGCCTTACTTCTGCACTGCAGGGTCGGGCAGCTGCTCTCTGTGAATGACCAGGTGAGCGTTGTACGTGGCCTTCAGAGCAAAGTGGCGGTTGCAGATCGCACAGCTGTGGCCTTTCTCCTTGTGTTGCTCTGTGATGTGCTTCAGGTAATCTCTGCCCTTCGCAAACGACAACTGGGCACATGAAGCAGATGACTTGGGTCACGTACTGATCCCTGAAAACAGCCTGCTGTCCGGTTTGTACTTTTCACGGCCAAAAAGTCTGACAGCTAGCTACAGGGCTATGTGTATTCCACCTCATGAAACTGTTTCTCATCCGCTTTTTTTAAAAATCAAAAATGAAGCTTACTTGACATTTCTTGCAGTTGTATTTGTGGTGATCAGGATCATCATCTTCATCTTCTTCATCCGTTTCATCGCTGTCATCTGGCGAGATGCCGATCTTCTTGATGAAGTCTTCCCTCTCTTGCTCATCCATTAAAGCAATGTCCTGGAACCAAAACAACTCCATTATTACTTTATTTTTTTTTACAGATGTCTTTCCTAAAGTTGAAAATACAGATCGGACCAGGTCTCAAGGTCACCTTGAAATGCACGTGGATGTGGTCCCGGAGGACGTCCACGCGGAAGAACTTCCGGCCGCAGATCTCACAGGTGTATTTCTTGTCTCCGTGAGTCAACAGGTGTTTGTTCATATTGCTCCTGCAAGAAAACACCTGCGTGCACAGGCATGCAGTATGTGTGTGACGAATACAGGATCTGAGAACGCTTTTACTGCACGTCTACTTCCAACTATGTGTAAGACCGGTTGCTGGCAGCGCCTGAGACAAACCCTTACCTTGCCACAGATGGGGCAGGGAGACGGTTCCTTCCTGTACTTGGTCCCTTCCTCTCCGTTCGCCTCCAGCTCTTCTTTCTTCATCTGTTTTGGGCCTGCTTACAAGTAGAACAAGTTGAAGACGATGAGGGTGGCTCAGCTTTGCATGACATTTTTGCCCTTTCTTCTTTGCAAAGCAGCTCAGGACAAGTCAGGATGGATTCAGAGCAATTAGTCAAGAACAGGATCAAGGTTTTTCATCAGTATGTTTAGCAGTCCCTCCCAGCAAGTTGTGACGTTGTGTGTGCAACGTAATTTTACTCATTGTTCGCAAATTTTCCTGCAATTTTCACCTGTAATTGCAACTTTTCCGGAAGTCTGACCAGCTTCATAAGGATTACCGCATTTCTTTCTTTTCAGACCAATCACAGCAACTTGTCTGAATTTTGACCAATCCTTTCTAATTTAACTTCCTGTTTCACAACATCTCTTGAACGTCGAACCTGCAAGATGAAACGGTAACATTAGCAGGTTTATTTTTTTTGTGCCAAAAACACCTTGAGATGTTCTGTAGGATTTTCTTCTGCTATGTAAACAGTTCTTGTTAACTCAAGTTGCATCTTGACAACTCCTCAAAAAGTTGACTTTTCACATATTAAGACTGATACTTTAAGAAGATACTTGAAAAAGTTATTTGGACCTTAAACGTCAACTATGTAAAAAGAACAATAAAAAAAACAAACAAACGTGTTTTAGGATAATTATATGCAGTAATTCCATTTTTTTCTTTCTGTTATTGCAAAAGTAAAACGTACAAAAAAAAAAGATGCAACTCTGACCGCAAAGTTTTGAAAAAGATGCCCCAAAATGAGTAATTTTAGGCCGCAACAATCACAAGAAAACATCCCAACATCTTGTAGAGACTGTTTTAAGGTCATTGTCCAGTTGGAAGATGAACCTCCACCACAAACTAAACCCGTCTGCAGCCGCTCTCCCAGCTTTTCCTGATCCTGCTCTCCGGCTGCAGCGACTCACCCACGCTGTGCCTCCTGTGGTGCTCCTGCATCACATCTTTGCGGTAGAACATTTTGTTGCAGATCTCGCAAGAGTAGAGCTTCTCGCCGTGCTTCTTCTTATGCTTGGAGAGGTTGCTGTTGGTGGAGAAGAATCGCGAGCAGATGTCGCACTGGAACGTCTTGTCATCTGGGGATGTGAAAGACGGGCGAAATGAAAAAAAAAAAAAAAGATTCAGGTTGGACAGATAAGCGACTTGGAACATCTTAGAGGGGGAGCGGAGAAACGGCACCTGTGCGGCAGTTGTGGAACTTTAAGGCGTTTTCCAGACGAAACGATTTCTCGCATGTGTTGCACTTATATTTGTAGTCTTGGTCAGGCTGCAGAGAAACACAAAGACGTCAACACAGCGGGAGAAAGTAAAAAGCCGGAGGCGACAGTTTGGAGTGTCACTCACCATGTTCTTGCTGTGCTTGTAGGAAATGTGCTGCTTCAGACTCTCCTTACGGCTGAATAACTTATCACATTCGTCGCACTTAAACAGTTTATCACCTGAGACGGGGCACAGAGGAATCCTGTGGTGTTACACACTGCACAACCACTTTGCTCGATCGACTCCAGTTTGCTTCGTCGCATGCTGCGGTAAAAGACGACACCTGGCTCTTACCGTGAGACCGGATGTGTCTGTTCAGGTTGCTGCTGTTCTGGAAGATTTTACTGCAGAGGGAGCAGCGATAAACCCGCTTGTGCTCTCTGGTTTTGTGCCTCCTTTGGACGGCTGCGCCATCGGAGGACGTGAGCAGGCTGCTGCTCTCTGATGATGCAGCCGCATCCGAGGCCACCAGCTCCAGGCCTCCCAGCATGGGCTTTACGTCTGCACACATCAGGAGCACACAGACGCACACACATACACACACACACAGATGAGTCAACGTGAGGAGATCTGCTTTTTAGCTGCAGTATCTTGTAGGGGTGAGCCGATTTAGTATTGTGCACCAATTGAGTTGATTTTGGGAGGTTTGAGATCAGCCGATATTAACATGAGAAACTGATTTTCTCCATGTCTGCCATCCAGTTTAGTGTATCTGAAACTAATTAAAAACAATAAATGTAAAAAATTTAAGGTCAAGAAATCTAAATCCTAGTATCTGCTAATTTGTTTAAGACTGATCCAAAAGCCCGATGTTTGGTATAATCCTTAAAAGCCTGACTCTTTTCTTTCTTACCTTTGGTCCTGCTTGTGAAGGGGGCCGCTCCAGGCCTGCGTCCCCTGGCTCTCCTTCCGCGGCCCTGCCCTCTTTTACGGCAAACCTGGGCCGTGTGGGGTTTCCCTTCCTCAACACCAGGGGCTACCAAGGACTGCACTGAGGCAACCTCGCTGCTGAGACCCAGGGCTATACCTGCAATCAATAAAAGGGGAATAAATGTATTGGAGCACAAAAACATGCCTGGATCCCAATCCTATTAAGAATAAATACTGAGGACAGAAAGCGGAAAGCTAAGAGAAAATACTGCAAATTTGACTGAAATTTAAAGCTGCCATTTACAGATTTGTGAGAATTCAGGTGATTGATGCTTCAAGTTGTTTTACCTGCATTGTCGTCTTCAGCCGTGTGAAGCAGCAAGTGGGCGTCTGATATCTTTATTTTAGAAGACAATGCGACATCTGTTCAGGAAGAGAGCAGGAGGCACATTGTTTCTGCCCTGGCTCACCAGAATCTGTGCTATAAAGTCTTTGTGATGTACAGAGCTACTCAAAGGTATTCATGGACCAAAAACTTTTTCACAGTTTGTCGCATTACAACCACAACTTTCACAGGATTTTATTGGGATTTCATCAGACTCTGGGTTCACCGATTGCAGATTTCTTACTGATTTTTAAAAAAAGCCCGACCAGCCAACTCTAAATTTGGCTGATAATTAAAAAAAAAATTTTTTTTGGAAAGGTTGCTAAAAACAGTAATAAATTTGCTAGTTGGCATTAGTGGGGTGACCATTGTTGTCCACACACATGCAGATGTGACCTGGTGGGCAGGTCTGCTGAACAGCCCTTTCCCGTGGCAGAGCTTCAGGAGACGGTGGCTGATTTTTTAGACCTCTGTGGAGGTAGAAAAGATTGATCAATAAATGTTGGCTAATTGCCGATTTCCCAAATTTAAGAAAATTGAGGCTGATTTATGAGGGCACCCTTACATGCAGCAAAGCGACAAAAGTAGAGTGTAGTTGTGAAGAGGGATGGATGTTAGTCTTGTTTCAGTTTTTTGCCACTAAAAGTCTAAAAAATATGGAACGTGTTTGTATTGGAAATGGAAAAATTAAAATGAAGTCAATATTTTCCATTTGCATGATTGTTTTTCTTATGCCTCGCTCTCTTTCTACCAAAATACTTCAATCTGGTGCATTGGTCTGGACCAGCCCCGTGTTTTTGGAAGGAAAGATTTGTTTAAAGAGACTTCAGTCTATCATATTAATTGTTTAGGTTGTTTTATTTCGGGTATTTAAATTGCCTTCCAGTTCCAGTGTTAAATGTCCCTTTGAAATGAAAGTTTATCGATCTTTAACGGGGTGTACTTGCAGTGCTATTCTGTAGTCAATATTACCTTAAAATGGTCTCAAAGCAACAATATTATTATTTATCGCAATAACTTCTGGGACAATTTACATTTATTGTGACAAGCCTTGTATTCTGCCCTCTTTCCTCCGTGGTGGTGGTAGTTGATAGGAGCAAGTCAGAAGATGGATGGAGCTCATATTACAATTCGAGAATCATGAGTTAGAGTGGCCCAGTCAAAGGCCAGACTGAAATGCAACCAAGAATCTGTTGCAAGATTTGAAAATTGTTCTTCACAGATTCTGATAATAAATTACGTGCTACTTTCTTTTAATCTGTATCATAAAATCCACGTAAAACACGCTGAGGTTTGTGATTTCCAGTTACCTGGTGGAGGCAGCGGTGGTGGCAGCTTCAGCATTGGTTTCTCCATCTTCTTGGCGTAGAAGGCGCCATACCAGACCCTCAGCTCCGTTCCTGGGAGCACGTCCTGGTAAACAGCAGAAGCACATGTAGGAAGAGCGCGACACCTCTGATAGCATGATGGCACGGCCAGGCTGGGTGAGGGTACCTGAGAGGTGTTGAAGTAAACGTCGTCATCCTGCTGGTAAGCAGTCAGGTTCTGGTGCTTGTGGTCGGCCGCAGGTCGCACCAGCATCATCCAGTTGCAGTCATCCTCGCTGGTGCAGTCAAAGCACACCATGGCACCGTCCTTCTGGAAGATCTGGCCAACAGACAACGAAGTATACATGCAAGGACGAAATCTTTCTAGCACAAAGCAGGGCTTGAATCGTGTTCTAAGTCATGAGGGCTTATCTGGTGGCACCTTCAGGGGGAACACTCCTTCGTTCTCCAGAATGGGCACTCTCTTCGCTTCAAAGGGTCCAAAGCGGGTCCGCTTGACCAGTCGACGCAGGACGAACACCCCCTCCTCTCTGTTACCCACCTCTCTGATCTCCAAGCTGTTAGGGAGAGATGATCTGATGCAGGACAGAGAGCAGGAGTTTCTTTAAAAAATTAGCAAAATCCAGCAGGATTTAAGGAGCTGCACAGTAACAATACCTGCATTAGTGGGTATTGTTGGCGAAAGCTAAACAGGGCAAGTAATCAGGCTGAAATTTATTTATTTATTTGGCATGCGATTTTAGAGTGGAGTTTGGAGTCCAAATTTTTTAAGAATCTGATATTTTTAAGAAACAAGCAGAAAACAAGTTGAGGTCAGAGTTCATTATTCCACATTAAGAGACTATCCTTTAAGAGAGCTCCAAGTAATGATGGGCATTTATCACACCGTTTATGATTTACTGTGGAAAACTTCTTATTATGATCAAAATTTAGATTTATTGTTATCTTGATAAATTTAAATTAATTATGTTATTCCCTCCCCCCAAAATGCCAATTATTGGAAATGCTATGTTTGCTCTTTTCTCCACTGTTTGTTCCACAAGAGCATCAATAAACATCTGTCATTTTGAAATTATTATGCAGTTACTGTGTGCAGCAGTGTCATGGAGAAGTCATTTTTACCATGTAGTTTTATCATAATTTTTTTATTTTGTAACAATAGTACCACCAAAATACCACCAAATCACGCAGTAAATGTATAGGTCCATGTAGCCCCGTCCTTATTTCCAAAGCAAACACAACTGCAGGCCAAAATTCCTCCACAGTGATGCAAAAACTTCTCGGAAGTTTTTCAAACACTTGATGACAGATGTTGCTGCATCAACCAGTTATTAGGTTTTGGGGTGACTAGATTTTTTTTTGTTTTTGTATCTTGATAAAGACAATAATTTGAAAACAACTTCTTGTATTTACTCAGGGTACATTTGTTTTATATTAGGGTTGGGCAATAAATCAATCTATGGGGCGTGCTGTGGTGGCGTAGGGGATAGCGCGACCCACATATGGAGGCATTCAGTCCTCGACGAGGCCGTCGCGGGTTCGATTCCCGGAGCCGACGACATTTGCCGCATGTCTTCCCCCCTCTCTATCCCCCTTTCCTGTTACCCTACTGTCATATAAGGGACACTAGAGCCCACAAAAAGACCCCTGGTGGGGAAAAAAAAAAAAAAATGTAAATCAATCTATATGGCGATAGACACATCATCAATACCAATAGAAAATGCACAATGCATGTTCAATAATTTCACTGAACTCTTCTCCAGGACTGCACAGCATTCTGGGGTATGTAGGCAGAGGAAAGACTTTAGCCTCTTCTTCTCATAGCCAGCGAAAGCAAGTTTGGTGTCATCAACTAACTTACTAGCTCTTTGGTTACTTAGCAACAACCTACTGAGTAACTTGTAGTACCTTCAGGTTTCATACAAAAAAAATCATGGCGTGGAGTGAAAGGAGAAAATTAGAACAACAGCTCGAGATTAAATTGTGGATAAAAGAGGCAGCATTAAGATATTTAAAACAAATCGTTATCGATATCGACTGGTATGAAAAACAAATATCGTGATACTTTCTTCGCTATGTCGCCCAGCCTATTTTTATATACACATTTGTTTGATCTGAAGCATTGCCACAAAAAAATAATAATGTAAATCTGTGCTTCTAATTTTATAACTTCAATAACTACTCTATTATTTCAGTAGCATTAGGGATAACTGATGCTTTTAGGGATTAGGGATAACTGATGCTTTTATGGTTTGTCAGAGAGAGACTCTGACAAACCATCCAACTCCAGCTTGAACGGTGTTCCCAAGTTGCCAACTCACCGAGCTCGACTGAGGACGAAGGAGTCCTGCACGGTAACCAGGGGTCCCAGTTCAGGACACTCCGAGTCATGGTACTGACCACAGTCCTCGCACCCTGTGGAAGGGATCACATCTGTCACCACCGCCTGCTCCCACGCTGTCAGAGTCAGAATACAGTGACGGGTGGATTCATACTCACAGATGAACTCATCTGGGGTCTGCTCAGCCATTATGCCAGCCTGCGCAGAGAGGAGACGGATTTTAATTCTGTGTTTGGCCATGAAATAAGTAGGAAGCTGACAACATTCAGGTCATTTGAACACAACTACCTGTAGGAGTGAGTGTTTAAAAGAACCGAACCTGCACTTTTCGGCTGTACCTGAACACATCAGCCCCTCTGATAGACAACAATGTGTTTGAAAGCACTAACTGCGTTTTTTATTTAATGTTTGTGAGTCACTCGGAGGCTGCATTTTTTTTTCAATCTAAGGAATCCGTGTAAGAGTTGGGATCCAGGATTTGAGTGGTTCCCAAACTCTAGCCGGGTTTTAACTCCGATCTGAGCGGCTTCTCTTCTCTACAATGTAACAAAGAACAGTCGGCATGGCGGCTGGATCGGAGACGCAAACCACCAAACCGGAGTCGGTGCTGTTCAGCGCCGGGGTGAGAGCCGTGGGAGCGGCGCAGAGAAGCCCCGAGCGACCCGGACACACCGGCTGCACCTTTGCCGGCAGACTGCGTCGCCATTTTGATGGAAACGCGAGTAAATTAGTGAGGAAACACGTTACCTTTTCTGCAAAACAGCCTTCATTTAGCGAGTCCTGACTCCGGGTTCCAATCCGCTCCAGAAACGGCGCAGGACCGGAAGCGAAGCCGAGCCCATTGCATTTTGGGAGCTGTAGGCTGAGGACAGCAGTTATAGCTCAAACCAGAAAACGAGAAAAGACCTTAATTTCCACAGTTTTAGTTATTCGAGAGTTGATTTACTATAATATTACTGTTTTAAAACACTACTTCATGTGTTGTTTGTTTTACACAATATCATGATTTCAGTGACGTGCGGTGAGGTGCAATGCTGGTGAGGCACTGACTTAATCATAATCAGATATACAAATGTAGACCACCTGCACGTTATTGTTAACATAAGGAAATTTCGCGCATGAGACAAAAGCTGGAGGGCAAATCCTTCTACATGCATCCATAGCCGCGCTGCCGTGGTAGAATAATTCTGTTAACTCAATCAAACTTGGAAATGTAGGTATTATTAAATTCCTGCTGTGCTTCACAGCAAAAGCAAAAACCGTTTAAGTACGACTCAAAACAACGTCTTTCTCGCTGTCTGCATTGGCCAGGCTACGCAGACTCGTTGCGATAGAAACTGACAACAACGCCAATAAAAAACCACTGAAATATTTCCCACGCAATGAGCAGAACATTCAGACTGTTGCAGTGGTAACAGTGGTTTTAGGCTTAATGTCTGTTTTGCTATTATTATTAAGTGATTGCTGTGGTACGAGGAGAAAACTATGAATATATCGCTGCACTTGATTTTACTGTATGCCTAGTTCCCTGTTACTGTCTCTTACTCTGCAGTTGTGGAGTCACAATATCTGGGATCATGAGCGCCCCCTGCCATCAGGCAAGAGAACTGCCTGCTTCACCTCGAATCTGTTCTCTGCCGTTTCTGATCGCTCCCCAGCTCACGAAACACGTTACACACACAGTTGGTGAGAAGAAACACTGTACGTTATATGAATAAGCTAAATAATGGAATATTTGTTCATACATTTCATGTTTTTTTTTTTTTTTTTTTTTACCCATTTTACTGGCGACGTACAGACGGGAGGAGCATGCTCCCAGAATGGCAGCCAGTGCAGTTAGCGAGAGGTCGATCAATTCCAGGTGAGGCTCAGTTCGCTGCTGCCTCACTTGCTTCGCTTCCGAGCATTTCAATGGGAAAATGCGAAAATTCAGCTATTTTGAAGAAAAAATAATCCAAATTGGTTAAGCTAAATAAAAAATAAATACTTTACAGTACAAACCACAGAGTGAAAATAGCAATAATAGAAATTATTTTATCATTACATTTTCCACCGCACGTCACTAAATGATTTCATGATGAAATTTGTTTTACATAAACAAATTTCGAAGTATATTAGCTTTTTTAAAAGCTAATTTGCGCCGTCTTGCAAATGTATTCATACTGCTTTAACTTTTTCATTTTGTCATATTAGAAACGTAAATATATTTAAGTCGTCAGTTGTAGCCAAAGAAAAAATAGAATGCTTAATTGTGAAGTGAAAGAAAACTTAAATGTGAAAATTATATGAAATGGCTTTCCTATCCCGTTACTATCCAACCCTTTTGTGAATCCCACAAATTTCTGTTTAACCCAAAACTGTAGGGTGTAAATCTGAATAAACACCCTGAAAGCACCACTGGGAAACCTGGAAGTGGCAGCATTATGCTGAATGGAGGCAGCAGGAAACGTGAAGCTTGTCAAGGAGATGAATGAATGTAAATTCAGGAAACAAACCGCTAAAGGCTTGAAGCCAAGGTGGTTTGCAGTAAAAATAAAAAGAAGCAGGTAGCAACTTGAGGTCCTAGCTATTAAATCTAGTAAAGACTAAAGCAAACTTTGAGATATTAGACAAAGTATTACCTCTCTAAATATTGAGTTGAATACAAATGCACACCCTATTGATTACATTTTGAAACCACAAATAATTACAGCATATAAAAAGTTTAAGGAGTATTTCAATAAACGTATACTTTGAGAAATGATCAGCAAAAACAACTCAGAGCTGTGGTCTAAACTGGAACAAAAGTATACAAGTAAAGCTGAAGTATGTTTATACTTCAGCTGCTGGGTCCTGTAATAACTACTTGTATAGCAATGTCTGTTTAAAACAGCACACAGAAAACGTACACATCATTCAGTCAGTGTCAGCACAGCCTCATGTAGTCACTCAGTATTTATTGCTGGAAATTAAATAACTCATTGGATTTTAGTTCCAAAATCTGGCATTCTGCAGCAGGACTTCAGCCAGTGCACAGAGCAGACACCATAAAAAAAAAGAAAAAAGAAAAACATAAAAAGTTACACATTCTGATAAACATACAAAACCCTGATGCTTATTAGTGAATGAACAACAGGGAAGTTCTTGAGGACTGGAAGAGTTAAGGGTTGCGGAGCTGGAGGAGATTTGAGAAAATTGGTTTTCTCTTCGCCATCCTCAGTCGTGACTGATTCTTAAAGAAACAAAACAAAAAAAAGACAGTCGAAGACTTAAACTGCTGTCCTGTCATGAATGTACCACGATGCAGGGAAGCCAACAACCTCTGCAGACGTGTTGTCCTTAAGACAAAGAAAAACAAAACAAGTGATTTTAATCGTCCCATAATGTAAACACCCAGGAATGAGATATGTGCATAGGCTTCTAGGTTACAAACACAGCTAATGGTGCAAGAGGTTGTATGGTGGTCTCTCAGGGCAACCTTAACAACACACTCCGGTCCTTTAGTCTTGACAGATGGGGAAAGCTGAGGAACAAGCCTAAAGTGGCTGAAGTCGTTTTCAGGGGAGCTATAAGGCGATCCGTTAGCGCTGTCTCTGTCCTCTGAGCAAAGACATCACAGATAAACAGCAGTTAAAAAAAAGGACGCACAGTAACGAGAGAGAAATACAATCATTAGCTGGATTTAAACAAAGCAGCCAGTCTATTTGGTTTGCTCCAGAAATGCATTAAAAACCAACAATGAAATAAATGAATGAAATGAATAAATGAAATAAATGATGAAGGTTCATTACTGGGGCAAGTTTGGCAGATTTGTGTAGCAGGATAAAGGTTTATTCAGTTTCCTTTGGACACACCAATACACTCGCTGACTAGGCCTGTCGCGATAAACAATAAATCAATTAATCGCACGATAAATGAAAACCATCGACCTCATTTTACTTATTGCCATTATCGTCTCTTCTGGCCTTTTTCTCTTTCTGTTGACGCTGAATGAAAAAAGGCTCAACTCCGCTGCTCTCCACTGACCCTCCCTTGCTCAGATCCTTAGCATAATGCCAAGCGCACACTACACCATCTTAGAGCTGTCAGTCGATTGTCGGCCCATTTTCAAAACCTAAGACCACACATTAGCCGACAGAAATCCTAGGTATAACGGTTCCATCGGGTTCGATCTGCCATGTGGTGTCCAACAGTGGGCACCAAATAATGGCTACAAGTCCAGCTAACTAATTTAAAACCAGGCATTAATCAATGCTTTACTACAATCTATCTGCAGTGCATGTGGCTCTAGTGTCAGCGTAACGTCCTGACTGAATGAAAATCATTACAACCTATTTATGTCACGTTAACGAAGAACAGCTGAAAAGTTACCGGGTTCATCAACTGTGGTACCAAATTCACTCCAACTCCTCCCCTCGTCATTTCTATATTCTTTGCCAAAATGTTGAATAAACATCAATGTTGTTTCCACATATCATCTCCAATGTCGCTGGACTTTGGGTTGAGCTGAGTCAGCTGTTTGGGATTCCCCTCCGTGCTTTCTGATTCAACAGGCTGCGTCTGTAGTGTGAACTATTGCATCAGATAGTCGGATGTGCCCATCTTCTGTATCTGAATGTAATGATTATTGAAGGGCGAGAGAGTATATAGACGTCATAATCTGTACTCTATTGGTTGAATGTAGTTTTTATTTCCACTTCGGTTTTATGTCGTTTACCAGTCCCATTGTTAAATGTTCTTTTGAAAATAAAGTGTATTTATTTTTGGCACGATATCTCTTGGCTTATTATGTCGTTACCATTACATCAGTTTAAAATGGTCTTCAAACAATATTATCATTTATCGCAATAATTTTTGAGACAATTAATCGCTCAGCAAAATTAGTTATCGCGACAGGCCTACCACTGATACCAGTAGTGAACCGGAGGGATCTTTTAGGAAGACTAGACATGAATTATCACAACGAGCTGAAAGCAGGCTGCTGTGATAAAAGCTAGTTTTACACGGTAACACAATCTCTCTACAACCAATTCAACTGAAACAGCTAATTTTGTAAAAAGAAAACTGCTTTATAACCTTTATGCAATGCTTTCAGTGTACTTAGGTCTCACTTGTGAAACATTTTTAGGTTGCAAATTAATGTCTTACTCATGCTATACTACATTTATCATCATCATCACATTTCTTTTTCATTCAGAGAAAATAAGTTAAAAAAACAGGATGGGGGATTTGAAGAGATTTTGCATCCACTGCAAATGCATCTTAAAAGACAAATTTCATGATTTTCAACCTGTTCATATTGTAACGTTAGTGTTAAAGTCAGAATCCGATGATGCTGATCTCCCTTTGCAAACAATTTTAACTGTGTCATCACACGGTCAACTCGTGCGATTCATCCAAGCAGCGCTCTGCTCTTCATCTTTGGTGCTGCTGATCCGCCGTAGGAAACCCAGCGGAGTACAGCAGGGAGTATTTCTGCGTCGGTGAGGTAAAGACAAGACGGCCCGCATCGGTCCGTGACGGGGCCGTAAAAGCACTTAATATTCCCGACTGCAGTGCAAAAAAGAACAAAAAAATAGTTAAAAAGAAACCAAGCTAAATGATATCGGCCGATGACCCTGGACAGTATGCTTTTGTTCACGTGTAAACCCATGCAGTTTGTAAAATATCAGCTCTTTAGTACATAAGTACTTATGTTGAACGTCACAAGGAAAGGCTGTCCCAGCCTTCCTGTTCACAGTGCAGCGGCTCCCGTCTGCAGGCTAGGCGTTAGCGGGGAGAAAGGTTAGCCTTGATGTTTTGCCAGTGCATCTTTAACATGGAGAGGTGATGATGGTAGCTGTGAGAGAGGCTGAGGTCACACGTGCGGATCCCCCGAGGGAGTCGAGCCGTTAGCTTTGCTCTTGTTCTTGCTGCTCTTGCTGTGGCGGATGAGCATGCGGCTAAGCGTGGCGGTCCTGCTGGCCCGCTCCACTGCGGCCGGAGACTCCAGGTAAGCCAGGTCGTTGTGCGACTGGCTCATCCCCGGCTCTTTGCGCTGGTGGCGACGCCGGAAGAAGAGCTTGGCGCTCTTCTGAAGGAAGCTCCCTGCAGCAAAAGGAAAAAAATAAATAAATAAATGAGGTGAAGAAACAAGTTAGCATGAAATTGAAGAAAACTAGTACATGTCCAGTAACTTTAGAGAATCTGAAAGATTAAGAAACAAACGGGATCTTAAAGTGGTACAAGCTATGTGTTAGTTGGACTTTTAATGGACTCTATAACGGATAATTAGGTGAAAATGATTGTAGATATTAATGGATTTGGAGGGTTTTTATAAATGCCAGCTAACACACACATGCCGTTTGTTTGGCCATGTGACAGTGATGCAGTAAAAGATTGTGGGCTATTTAACTGAAGCAGATAAGTAATGCCAGTGGTCTGGTTGTTTTTTTCACTGTGTTGAAAGGTTGGAAAAAAAATCTATATAATATATTATAATATCAGTAATTAACCATAGTAGAAAAAAATTACAAAAAAAATTAAATTATTGAGAATTATCAGAGCCAGACTGAGCTACGCTGATCTGAGACCAGGTTTTAACCATTTCACATACTCACACACAGAACGCACCTCAAACCTGATGTGAAAATGACAGTTCAGACTTTGCCACATTTGATAAATGAGGGCCAATGTCTTACTTCGGTTCCAGTCAGATATATGATGCATGATTAGGCAAAAAAAACAACAAAAACAAACAAAAAACTATAATCGTCAGCCCCATCATACTCCTAAGTTCTAGTAGTGCTAGCAGGACTACACACTAGAATCTGAAAGATACTACAAGCTCGTGAAGTAACTTACTCATCAGGGTAAATAGTCTGCTTAGCACTGCTCTCCTCTAAGATGGCAGTGATGAAAGTTCAAAAAGGTTCACACAAATGGAAGAAAAGAGAGAAAAGAACAAAGAAAACAGACAGGATCACTGGGTTGGAACAGACAGCCATGAAAACAGGCAAAAACACAAATCTGACCGCACACAACTTTAAAGATATTACTAGTTATCCACCTGCTTATGGGAGCTCAACACTTAAAGTAAGTGCACATAAAAAAGATATATTCTTTAATATGTATTTGGTCTGTATTTAAAACCACACACAGAACATAGCTTGTGCTGAGTTTGTCAGCCAATCACATCATCTGCTGCTTTCACATCATGACACGGACATTTCAAATGCAGCACAATGACTACGGAGAAACAGGAAGGTTTAAAATGTTCTCAGCATGTCTGGCAGAAACGTCAAAACAAACCATTACTTGAGTTCATTCTTCTGAAAAACGCACAATGAAATCAGCTTTTAATCACTTAGCTTCAAAAAAGAAAACGATGGGGGTGCTGTGGTGGCGCAGGGGTTAAGCACAGCCCACATAATGAGGCCCTAGTCCTCGAAGTGGCCGTCGCAGGTTCAATTCCCGACCTGGTGACCTTTGCCACATGTCTTCCCCATCTCTCATTGCCCTACTTTCCTATCATAGCACTTTCAAATAAAGGCCACTAGAGCCAAAAAAACCTTTTGAAAGAAAATTATTTAATCCGACACGTAACAGGGAATTGTAGATTTTAGCTTGGATACCCTGGCAGTTATTCTAAAATGATCTAGAGGAAAAACATTTTTGTGATAAAACCCCTTTTGAGATGTTTAAAAAAAACAAACAAAAAAGAAACGTGTTAGTGTGCCATGATCGGTTGGAAAACAGGACAAAAGGAGACATGATATCTCTGTCCCACCACTTGAAGAGACAGTACTGCAACCCAGTCCTGTTTTTAAGAAAATCATATTCAAATTTATATTAAAAAAACTATTTTGTAATTTCCATATTTATAAATATAAATTTATGATCAGTGCATCTCTTCTACAGCCAGCCTGGGGGTCATTTCTGGACGCCTTGTGTGATTTCTCACCTCTGCTTTTCTTGCAGCTCGCCTCAGACACACACATGGACAACGACGTGTTGTCTAGCACTTCTTCAGTTTGACTCTCCCAGTCTTCTGGGGGCCGGCCGACTCCGGTGGGTCCCTCCTGGGGCTCGGACCCCTCAGGAACGCTACTGGTACCCGACGCGACTGCCGTGGTCACGTCCTGGGTGGAGCTACTCTCCGACATCGAGGCGTCCATCTGCGCCGCGTAGCCCGCCATCAGAGCGAGTTCGTCATCCTGAGACAAGGGCGTCTAAGGCAGGAAGCAGATGTTATCGCTGAGCAAAGTTTCCAGGTGTGCTTCTGGTCAAAAGCTGCTCAGTTTCATGTGGTTTCAGCAAGAAGCAAAAGAAAAACCGGTAACGTCACTCACACCTCCAGTTTTTTTTTTCCCTTTTTCTTTTTTAAAGAAACCATCACAAACACCAAAAGTAACAGCTTCAGTTAAAGATTCCTGCAGCTCATTCTTACTTTGGCGATGCCTGAGATGATGATGGTGCTCTTCTTCACCGGCGATTTGAGCTTCTGCTTGGCAGACTGATGGAGCTGTCTGATCGCTGCTTCGGCCACCGGGTCAGTCCCGTTGAGCATGAGCAGCTCCGTATCGGAGGACGATAAGGCCTTGCTCACCGGGCCGCCCAGCGGGGACACCTGCTCTGAAACCCGGCGCTCGGCTAGCTTGGCCTTGCTGTCGACCGTCTTCAGGGCGGGCTCTGACGAGACAGAAACTACGGGGTTGTACAACTTCAAATAATATGAACAAATACGCTGATCAGAAGAGATCTATTGATGACGATCCCTGCGTCGATGCACCCCAAACCTCACGAAAGTCCAGGCCAAATCAGTAAATAACTGTTAAATGTTAAACTGCAACAAAGGGAAATGTTGGAGATAAAAACAATTCTGGATCATTTGTGTGTCCTGGGAATCCGACTGATGGATGGATGATGGAGTAGCATGGAAGATAGATATATGAAAGCATAAATTGAAGGATGAAGGGATCGTAGCAGTAATGCATGGATGCAGAATATTGATGGATGGCAGGATGATATATTCCTCTTGCACTTCTACCAAATCTTTTTAAGTCTTTTTTAAAATGTGTTCTATTTAAATAACAGTGTATAATATGTCCTATCTTTAACTTTTTAGGCCTAAACAAATCCATTGTGGTCATAGTTTCCCTGTTTTACCAGTGTGGTTGAGTGGGAGAGGTCGTCCTGGCTTGCTCTTCACAGCGGTGACGGTGGTGACCACGGTGCCGCAGGGCATCACGGTCCGGTCCATCTCCACCCTCTTACTGGCAGCTGGAGTTGGAGGTTGCCAGGACCTCACCTCACTGGGCTCTAGATAGGTAAACTTTGAGATGAAAGTCAAGTTATTGGCTTTATTTACGTTTATAAAATGAGCTTTGATGATAACAGAGGGTTGTTGAAGTTACCTCAGTAGTAAGAGATCCAGTCACAGAGTCTTTGGTCTTAAGTGCAAATGTCTGCTGTCCTTTGGGTTGCTTCTTCACGAGATCAAAAGGCACATACACCTTCCCTAGTAGAGAACCTGGACATGCACAACAACCATATTTTAGTCCCTCCTCCACAACAATACATGCAGCGTTACAGCTACAGAAAATATCATCAGAGCTCCCTTACTCTCCGGAGGTTGACCATCATTCATCAACTGAACAGAAAGCGCCTTTGATCTTCCGTTCAGCTCACTGGTAAAACAAAACAAACAAACAAACAAACAAAAAAAATCAGTTTAGTTAGTGTCTTTACAGAAAATGAAAACTACTACAGGTGGTGACGGTGAGCAGGTGTTGGCAAACTTACAAGACAAATGGCTGCTCCCAGGTAGGATTGGTTGTGTTCTTCAAAACGGAGGTGCTAAACCTCTGGGGGGGATCGTCCAGCTGCAGCACACACAGAGGATTCACGCTGCCTGAAGACGCAAAAGGAAAAGCTTGGAAAACTGATAGTGTAGCAGATTACTGTATAAATCTTTCTAGTGTGAAAAAAGTATAGAAAAAATGCTCAGGTCATTTTTCCCATTAGCCACTTCATTTTCAAGACAGCAGCCTGTTTTGAACCTTTTTGGGGTTTTTTCCCCTCTCCTCCAGGGCTCTAGTGTCCCTTATATGAAAATAGGCTGACAGGAAAGGGGGAAGGAGAGGGGAGAAGACATACGGTAAATTTTGCCGGGTCCGGGAATTGAACCTGCGACGGCCGCGTTGAAGACTCAGGGCCTCCAAGCGTCCCCTACGTCACCACAGCACGCCCGTTTTGTACTTTTTAATCCCATTTTTCTGATTTCCGTGACTTGGATGAACTTCATGTCGCATTATGTTTTCAACTTTGGTCATGATATTCATCAAAAAGGAACCTATGGAAGTAAATATGTGCCATCAGAATTTGAATAAAAAATACCTCTGAAATTTGAATGTTGTATATTAGTGCTTACTTTTTCAGTATTAAAATAAATTCAGAATATATTTTTAACCTAAAAAAATTCAATGTCATTATTTTTGAAGTAAAAAAAAATTCGGTGTAATTTTTTTTACATGGTTGCAATTTTCAGTTATTAAAAAAATTCACATTCCTATTTCAAAGTGATCAAATTTTCAATATACATATTTTTCACAGTTTAAATTTTCAGTGTTAAAAAATTCAGCATATAAAAAATTCAACTTTTCAAAATTCAAATGCAATATTTTCGTTGTCCTCCAATTCAACTTGCTCAAATTCGCCGTCTCAAATTCAGCGTCTAAAAATTCGCTGTCTCAAATTCAGCGTCTAAAAATTCGCTGTAAAAATGGCCAAGGTTACTTCAGGTCACAGACATTAGCAATGGATGTCCGATTCCAACATCCACCTAATCACGTGACACAACCGTCATATTGAAGAAATACCAGCATCACCCAGGCTGGCTAATTATGGAGGCGTAACGCAAAAACCCAACGGTGAGTTTAATGCTTTCATATTTCTATAGTATATTTTATTTTGTGCATGAAGTTTGATACATTATCTTAAAGCCTGATTTAAAACACGGGTTGGGCCGTTGTTAATCTTACAAATTGTAGATTTATTTGTGTTTTATATAGTTTCTATAATTTTAATGAGAGAAGAGCACAGTAGGATTGCCATCCCTTTCAGAAATACGGAATCGCCCGTAACGAGACGCGATTTGTTCGGTATTTCTGTATGTCCGACAGTAACGCCTATCACACGCATATAAACATTTAGTGTAACAATAATTACAAAAATAAAACACAAGACATGTTAAGCTCAGCTAATGTGGCGGGAGCTAGTAAGGACCCCAGAACGCTTTGGACCATTGATGATGTCACGGTTGCCTAGAAACACTAGGGTGCAAAAGAGGGTTAGCAGTCGTGGTGAGCCGCTCTCAACCTGCGTCTTTTTAAAACGTCCTCAACCGATACTCTACCATGTCCTAGCAAAGATACAGGAGAGGGAAGACACACATGCCAGGCTGAACAGTGTCAGTGAGGATGAATGCTAGCAATTGTAAAAAAAAATTAAGAGGGAAACTGAAGAAATTATACTGTCTCTTTATTCTTTAAAACTTACGGTACTGCAGTTTTAGTTTCTCTAGTGAAATAGAATGACACTTTCCATCTGCTAGATCCTTATTTTAATTTCTGAAAGGTGGGAACCCTACAGCACAGAGCTTTCCTGAGTAAAAGTGATCATTCTAATAAAGTGTAAATTTCTTTTTAACTAATCCTTTTTCAACTGCTACTTTGTCTTGTATATATTTTGTGACTACAGGGTAGTCAGGATGCTATTGTTGAATCTGCA
This sequence comes from Gambusia affinis, assembly GCF_019740435.1. Taxonomy (NCBI): domain Eukaryota; kingdom Metazoa; phylum Chordata; class Actinopteri; order Cyprinodontiformes; family Poeciliidae; genus Gambusia; species Gambusia affinis. The sequence continues at coordinate 18,497,399 of NC_057882.1, forward strand.
AGCCACTTACTTAATTTACTAACTGAAAGACCACGGAGTGGAGGAAGAGGAGACATGATGAAATTCTGGACTGGATGGGAAAATCTGCCAGCAAGTCTGTCTGTGGAGATTGTTCGTGGAAACTACACCACATGCTACAAAACACTAAGAATTCCTTGTCACTACTGGAATTACAATTCTTTCAGTGAGGATTTTGTAGCATGCATTTCCTCTACGCAGTCTGGCTTTGAGTGATCGACCTGTTAAAAAAATAAATAAAAAACAATCTACATTTAAGCTGTAGCAGTTCTTTGTTTGTGAATCAGTTTGTTAAAACAAAACAGTTTTGTTGAAATGTAGAATCAATTCAATTTTCTGATTTTGTCAGATCACAAGTTCGATACATATGTTTAAATGTGATCATATGTATTACTCATTAGAGCGACAACATTGCTGTTACTCTAATTTCTCTAGTTTTGTCAAATTCAAAACTAGAGGAACTAGAATAACACAATGTTCAGAGTAGATATTTCATTTCTCTGAGTCAGTACTGTTTGTACAGGCAGTTTTAAATATGAAACTGAAATAGTTTTTTATGCAAAATTTTATTGGATGTACTTAGATGAGTTCATATATGCTTTAAGTATTAGAAAATAAACAACAAAAGACAAAACTTTTTCTGATTCTTATAATTCAAGTAATGTAAAGCAATACAACAATGTACAAATGTACCTAATGGGTTCCTTTTGAGTAAAGAAAAAAAACAAACAAATTACAAATTTAGAACATTTTTGTTCTCTGACATGTCTACCATAAAAGCACTAAAATTCACCTCTGTGGTAACATGATCAGCATTTTGCTTTACATTTCATAAATGGTGAATTTTTAAACTGGCACGGAAGCGTATTGCTGTCACAGGAAAAAAAATTGAGCGCTATCACGTTATAACATCATATGTATCTTATTAAAATGTGATAGTTATCTTGTTAAAACATGATTGCCATCTGGTGATTTTGGTTGCTTGGTTACAAACAGCCGTTTGCCGTTATTCAGCTATTGTTATTAAATAAAAATCTGAACATAAAATGTTCAGCAAATACATCTGAGCCTCCGTTATAATCTTTATAAACTCTGTCAAGGCACCGTGGGGTTCAGGAATTGGATGATGTGTACGACCAAGAACCCAGAACAGGTTAGGAGTCATGTTGCTTCAGTTGGAAGTGGGTGATTGTCCCAGCCACTGCAGAAAGTATCCAGATCATCCTGCAGACATGGCAGGAAGACTTAATGACAACAGAAGAGGTGTGCTTCATTTGAAATGTCCAGGTATCCCTCTTCTTTAAGGTAGTGTAGCACGTCATAATAGATGCACGTTACAGCCGTCCACAGATCTCTCCACAGTCGCTCAGTCCTTCAATTATGGAGTAATAAACGATTAAAAACTGCCCTTCAAATCTCATCATATTGAAGACCACACAAAGCTAATGTTACTATAGACATTCAAAAGCATCACATATTGAAACTTGTCATTTGTACAAACCTTTGATTGTGCACACTCTTCCCAGATATAAAACTGCTTCTTCCTGCTCCAAACGATCACGGAGTCTATCAAAAATATGATTCAGCAAATGTTCCTTGAAAAGAGAAAAAAGAAAAAAAACATTTAAAAAATTGTCAGTAAAATAAAAAAGTATTTTGACATTAGTAGGTCAGCATTGAGAAGTCACAGTAATCTAAATTAAATTATGATATTTAATCTAAAATAAGTTAACAGATGTACTTACAAGCATATATTTTCTTGAAAATGAGTTAAAATCAACTGAAAAAACAAAGGCGGTTGTTTATAGTGTTGCTAGATAACAGAACGAGATTTTATGCAAAGTAAAAAGAATGTAAATTAATATTGTATATCAACAATTGTCAGATAAGAGAAGCAGTATTTTGGATGATGTTGTAATGAAGTCACCTGAACAATACGGTAGCTGATCAGAATGGGGTTGTGGTTATAATTAATGTCGGAAAGTGTTCACAGCCCCTCTTTGAAGCACACAAGGCAGCCATATTAGCGGTAGCATCTCCTGAAAAATTACGACTTTACTAAGACTGCCTGTCTCAGTCTCACCTAAGACAACATACAAACAACCCAGAATGTCGCCACCCATCAGTTCTCTTTAAAGATTCTAGACTTGACCCAAGTGGTATTTCTTTTTGAAATAAAACTGGGGAAATTGGACGTGGACAGCGGGAGGGGCTGGGGGTGCTAGGAGGTAGCGAGATGTAATATGCCGGCACTACACGGTGTAAGATTAACAACGGCCCAACCCGTGTTTTAAATCAGGCTTTAAGATAATGTATCAAACTTCATGCACAAAATAAAATATACTATAGAAATATGAAAGCATTAAACTCACCGTTGGGTTTGCGTTCGCCTCCATGGTCGCCAGCCTGGGTGATGCTGGTATTTCTTCAATATGACGGTTGTGTCACGTGATTAGGTGGATGTTGGACTCGGACATCCATTGCTAATGTCTGTGACCTGAAGTAACCTTGGCCATTTTTACAGCGAATTTTTAGACGCTGAATTTGAGACAGCGAATTTTTAGACGCTGAATTTGAGACAGCGAATTTTTAGACGCTGAATTTGAGACGGCGAATTTGAGCACGTTGAATTGGAGGACAACGAAAATATTGTATTTGAATTTTGAAAAGTTGAATTTTTTATATACTGAATTTTTTAACACTGAAAATTTAAACTGTGAAAAATATGTATATTGAAAATTTGATCACTTTGAAATAGGAATGTGAATTTTTTTAATAACTGAAAATTGCAACCATGTAAAAAAATTACACGAATTTTTTTACTGCAAAAATAATGACATTGAATTTTTTTTAGGTTAAAAATATATTCTGAATTTATTTTAATACTGAAAAAGTAAGCACTAATATACAACATTCAAATTTCAGAGGTATTTTTTATTCAAATTCTGATGGCACATATTTACTTCCATAGGAACCTTCATATCAGAAAATATATACATGTGATTTAAATGGTTTAAAATATGTAGAATATAATTTGATGCCAAACAAATTAATCTAATTAACGTTTTAGTGCGATGATAAATTGCTCATGACAACCAGGGTGGCCATCTTGAAAAATAAAAAATATTATCAGTAAATATGATTCTTATGGGTCCAGTTATGCACGATTTGATGCCAAAATTGTTCATCTGTGATAAATATAGGCACATCTAGTGCAAAAATAAATTTTCCTTCATAAGCATCTTGAATTTTTCAGTGGGTAACATTAAAAACCAAAACAACAGCAAAGCCCTGGCAAAAATCTGCACTTTGTTAGATTCTTGTGCCTGCATGTTAAAGATTTCGCTACACTATGATGAGAGACGTCCTTTAAGAAAATTTGCTAGGAGATCTTGAGCCGAAGTAAAGTGAAATCTGAAAAGCAGATGAGAAGAGATTCTGCTTTTGAACAAGTGACTTGGAGTTACAGGTTTTGTCATGGCGCTACAGTAAATCCTGTAGATTACCAAAGTCCCAACACCGCCTAACTCACTAGATAATTACTCCTGACTGGAACGGCACTATTAGCTTGTAATCTTAGCCGCCCTCCTTCCACCTGGGAGAGCTGCTCCCTCCTGACCACAGGGAATTCTCACATCCTGCTCCATCCTACTACACTGGGTGTGGCGGTGCTGATGTGGGTGTTAAATTACCTTCACACAATGCAAACAACATTTAGCTGAAGTCACAAAATGGGGCAGAAAGCACCTGCTCTCCTGCCGTCTGGACTCGATGCCCTCCTACATGAGCAGAATAAACTACACTTAAGTTGACAAGCATGTGGAGCTTCCTGGTCCTGTTGAAAGATTTGTCTCCTTCCAGTTGATTCAGGAAGCATTTCCTTCTTCACCGGATCAAATGGCTGTGCAACAAAGTGAGATTAACATCTAAAGAGGCGACGAGTTCTTGGTATCACAAAAGGTGGATTCATTTGCAAGTCGTCAAATCACCATGGTGACATGAACTCAACTAAACCTGCTCCAGAACTGGTTATGCGACGCATTGTAACTCGTAAAAATCGTGTTAAAACATGGTAATTGTTTGAACTTTGATCAATCCTTTCTAGGTTTTTCCAAGTTGTTGTTTGTTTAAATTTAAATACAAATATTTTCATTGTTTTTAACTCTCTTTTCTTACTTATGGTCATTTAAAAACTGTGTTTAAAGGAGAATTATTAGAAACCTCTCTATGTGAACCACATAGGCTCAATAAAGTGTAAGGTGATGGCAGTGACATCACAAAAAGTACCAACTGGCCATTTTGGAGAAAAAACAAGTGGTTTCCTAATAAAATTCAAAATCTAATCGTTGGATTACCACAAACCAGAAACTATGCAGCAGAAAGCTTAAACTTCAACATGTTCCCAGACTGCCCAGAAAAGAGGTCTGCAACATTTACTCTCCAAAGAGCCAGTTTGGCCCTGAGTTCAGGTCAATACAACTTGCTTAAAGCCACAAATGTTACATAATCTTTTTTTTTTTTAAAGAAACAAGTTGATTTGTGATTAGTACTGCTAAGGATCACAGGTTTCATCTCTGTGTCTCTGCTGCAGTTTTCTACAGTTCACAAACTCAATTTTCCTTTAAAAAATTAAAAAAAAACCCTCTGCAGCATCTCTCCAGAAGCAGCGTCTGCTTATCGCTCTGTTCTGCATGTCCTCCAGAGCAACGGACAGGAAGTTAACTGCCATGGTTAGATCTCAATCTGCACAGACGGTACAGATCTGACAATTTCTCTGTGCTTGTTTTAGCAGAGAAAAGAAAACAACAAAGTATTTCTAAGAATGCTGGTTTTCTTTAGAAAGCATCAATTATTTACTTTGGCAAAGAATAGGAGAACTAGTTCTCAACAACACTAGAGCCAGAAGGTAACAAACAACTGTTGACAGGGTTTGATTCGACAGGACTAAAGATTGTAAAAAAAATACAACAAAACAAAAATAAATAAATAAATTAAGCCAAATCAGTATCATCTCCCAGAATAAAAACGTCAATGACAGGATGAAAAGACAAAACATAATACCTGAGTTTAGACCTAGAAATTGGGAACTCAACTGGTTTCAAATTGGTTCTCAACTGTGTGTTGCTACCCTACAGTAATAGCAGGATAGCCTCTGACAGCTTCGAAGAGTAGCAACAATATTTGTCTACTCCTCCCAGGTATATCCTCATCATCATTTCTCTGAGTAAACATGCTTGGAGGATCCGGGCGATTTAAAGGAAGCCCGGCTGTGTTGAAAATGCTTGCATGGTACAGAACTGCAGAGCTTTGTAGCCTAGCAGCTTACCTGCAGCATCTTCCTCCTGACTGAGTGTGACCCGAGTGTTTTTCACAAGCAGCTTCCACTCGTGGGCGCGCGGCGGCTTTGGCGGCGACAGCGCTTTGTTATGAGCTTCCTGTTGGAGAAAACACAGAACAGAAAACTGTTTGTAAATAATAGTGTCCAACTCATGCAACCAATTGAGGTTAATTTAACAGTAAGTAAACTGTGAAGTTGATAGGAAATGGCATTTTTTTTTACAAGAATAAAAAAAAAGAAAAAAAAAAGTGTGATATGCATATGTATTCTCCCTCCTTTATCTAGTACCGGTAAATGAAATGTAGTAAGCAGAAGTGAAAGAAAAATATCCCAAGATTTGACCACCTTTATTGAGCAGTGGAATACAAATGCACGCCACACTTTTCAGGTTTTTGCTTGTAAAAAATGTTTTCTTATCTTTTCCTTCCACATCATATCCATGCACTATATATTTGCCTAATAAACATTAAGGTTTGTGGTGATTAAAAAAAAAAATCAAATATGAGTACTTTGTAAGCTATAATACATCTACAAACTGTTAGGTTAGAATAAAATAAGATCATGTTTAATTAAAAAAATTGGTTGCAAGTCAGTTTATGCTTTTAATCCAATTTATAATCAACTTAAATTTAAGATTAATCTTGAATCATAAATTATCTTAAAAGCCAGACAATATCATTTCCATCTTTAGATGTTTGAATGACTTTTTCATATTAGGGCTACAGCTGGTGATATTATTTTAGCAATCAATTAATGTATATATTATTCTGAAGTTTAATTTATCTGATAAAAAAAAAAATTGGTACCCGGTACAGATACTTCATTTAATCACTTAAGACTTTTTATGCAATATTAGAAATGTTTTAAAAAATGTGACTGAACAAAAAATGTAATTCCTTTTTTCAAAATATAATAAAAACCTTTTTTTAGCCCAAAATGCAGGAACACACAGTTCCTCTACTGTATGATTCATCATTTGAAGGGAAGTGTAAATCTGCAACAAAAAAATAAATAAAAAGTGAAAAACCACTCAATACAGTGTTGGTCAAATCTTTTGGGATTAACCCATTAAGAACTAAACAGCAAAAGGTGCTTAATAGGAGATTTTTTTTAAACAGAATTTGAACTAAGTGAAGCTAAACTGTGCCACTTGATGAGTTCTAGGTACATGTTTACAGACAAAAAGTTTTTATTTCTTTTTTATCTTAAATGCAAAATGTATTTAATTTTTATACACTTTGACAGCAAAAGGCCCCTTTTTGAGTCTGTAGGATCTAATTAATGATTAATCAATGACTAAATTAGCTGACAATTACTTCCAAAAATCGATTCATCACGGTTAATCTGATTTAACTGTTTCAGCCTAGATTCAGATCAACACAAAGCAACCAGCAGTAAAAAAACGCGCCGCCTCACCTTGCGCTCTGAGGCCTGAGCAGGCCTGCAGCTCAGCAGCACAGAGGGACGAGTGGCACCCAGCAGCTGCCTCAGCTGGTCCTCGACGGCCGCCGCAGTCCACGTGTTGGCAGCATCCTGGCAGACAGCGACAAATCAGTAACAGACACAGTGAATCAAAGGTTTCTTTCTTCAACTGGAAACACAGAGAACTCTTTTGGAGATTGAAACATGTTTCCACTTCTCACTGATTACTATTGATTTGTTTAATAAACAGAACTTTAGTTGGATTCCATCTTAAATTAAAGTGCCGTCCTGACCGAGGCCGTTTCGGCATCGCCGCCTCCAGTTAGCCTGCCGCGCAATTCCACTCTAAGCAAACCTCTACATCACGTTCAGGCAGGCTCACTAAAGCTCTGATGAGCTGTCTTCAATGACATGATTGAAATTTAACCTTCCGGATGGAAGTTGTAGTCACTTCCTGTTTGGGGGGTCAAAGGACTAATGAACACTTCCTGGGACATTTATTTGTCCTTAGACGAAGTTTAAACAGATAAAGTACGTTTTTCCTTAGAGAAATCCATTTTTGCACCAAATTTCAAATACCTACGTTACATTTAGGGGGCGCTGTTGAGCCAGTTGCCCACCCCCATTTCTGATTGCATTGGAATACAAAGATTTCCATGGAGATTTAATTTTTTGCAAAGTTTATTTGAGTATTTCTAGACAACCCCAAAAAGAAATTCCCTTTTTTTTCAAACCAAAATAAAAAGGTTTTAAAGTGCAATAAATCCTGATATTGTGAATCAAAATCTTTTTCAAAACTCGGCTCCTTAATACATGTAGCCTTCAAACCATTATCTGAGAAAAACCTGTGACTCAATTGAAAGAATAGACAGATTCATGTTAAGCAAAACATAAACACGTCTCACATGTTTCTAAACAACAAAATGGAGCAATTAGCTTAGAAAATTGTAGTTTTGTGGTGTGTGTACCCAAAACACAACTCAAGAAGTCTTTAAGATTTTTTTTGCAAGACATATTTTTTATCATCAACACGTTTTAGAACAAGCCATCTGCACTTTTTCATTCCCAAATCTTTGCTGCTTTCAACTCGTTATGTTTAATATTGTTTATTATGCCAGTTACCCCAAATACAGTGAAGTAGCATTAGCACAACAAGGAAAATTGTCAAATTTTCAGCCACAGCCCACCCTAAAACCAGTCTAAGAAAGATTAATTTATCAATATATCCATTAATTTTGATACAAGAACCCATTTCATACCCTATGAAGAGATCTTCACCATCAGATTTACCTGTGCGAGGTCAGGGGTCACGTGCAGGCCCTCAGTATCCAAACGGGACACTACCCAGCTCACCTTGATCTCATCTTGGACTTCCTGCATGCTTAGCTGAAGCTGAGGAGTACACAGAAAAAAATTATGATTTATATCAAAATTTCACACAAGTTGCGTATCGTATCGATACGTGACTTGTATCGATACGATACAAGTTGCGTATCGTCTGCTGATGGAAGTAGAAGGTTTGAGGCTGGGAGAAATGTTTTCCTCAGACTTTATGGCTTCAGTTTTCATTGTGGCAAAGTGAGTTGCTCCTAGGTTGTTAATTACAAAGTTTCTTCAAATAAACCTAATGACAAAACCTTCATTGAGGGCAGAATAGTTGCTTTTAAAGGGAGTGGAGCCCTGAAAAAAGCAACGCTAGGAGAAGAGAAGACGAATGCTAAGATGAGTTTGTTCACTTTTTCACCTAGTAGAGAAAGAAATCTGTGGAGAGAAAGGAAAGTGTAAAAAGAAAAGAAAAGAAAAGAAAAGAAAAGAAAAGAAAAAGAAACAGTGGGTATTCTTGCCTCAACAGGCCTGGATTCCAGTGTGGGACTGATCAGAGGCCATGTGATACCAAACAAAAGGCCTTATCAGATACAAACAGGAGTTCTTTAATGGGTCGAGAAAACACATCGCAGCCTCTGATGGAAATGGCCAGAACGCTTTATAAAAATAACCAACAATAACATCATTAATTACTTTGCAAGGGGCAAAACTGGAAGTAATCAAGGAGGAAGTGCTTGTTTTCAAAACAACGACATGGGATTGTTATTTTAGCCGTGACATCATTATGATGAGGATTCTTCCTGAGGAAAAATACTTTCTCAGAAAGTGTGTGTGTGAGAGAGGCAGAGCAACAGTCCATGCCAGAAATCAATTATTAGTGTGAACCCAGTAGTTTCAAAACTTGGAGGGAGCCAGATCAGAATGACTAAGATATTAGCAAACTTTATTACAGATGAAGCATCCGTCAGTGGTTCAACATGCTGAAATGATCCCAGTTTTTCAGTGGGACAGATCCAGTTAACTATATGGTTGTCAATCAATCATTAACAAAAGAGATGCATTACATTAGAAAGCATTGAAACACTCAACTTTACATGCAATGAATAATACAGAGTTGGCTCACCCTGTGTAGCTGTAACAGCTTCAACTCTTCTGGGAAGGCGTTCTGGATTTATTTTTTTAATAGGAATACTGGACCATTTTGTTCCAGGAGAACATTTGAGAATATCTGAACAAGAGATGCTGGTTAACGGTTCTAATTTATTCCAATGGTGCACCAAAGGGATGAGGTCAGGGCTCCGAACAAGCCAAGCAAGTTTATCTACATCCAAGTCTTTCTGGACCTTGTTTAGAGAGCACTGGTGAACAGTCCGGCAAGAACACTGGAATCAGAGTATCTGCAGATCAGCACGTCATTTTAAGAGCTTGAATAAAATGTTTTATTTCATTTTATTTAACCTTTGTGTCACTGGGAAAATCCCATTGAGATTAAAAATATATTTTGCAAGAGAATCCGGACCAAGAAGTTATAGAACATTTGCAGGAAAAATGTGGAGGTTATGAGAAAACAACCGGGGTGTGACTGGGCGGATTACTGGCATCGGGGTGTGTAAAGGTTTTAAAAAGCTCCCAAAGAAAGTTTTTACTTTTTTTAAAATCTGAATTCCAATTATATTTGAAATCTCTAATATACATACATACATACATTTATATACCTGTGTGGAATGTTACGGACTAAAGCAAGTTAACCGTAAAATATATATGGGCTTAAAATTCTTGATATTTTTTATTTTATTAAATATTTTTTATATTTAAGTCAATTTTGACTTCTATCTGAAGTCATCATCTTCTTAAGTTTACTGGAGGTTGCAAACAGCTATGTGGCGTGTATTACTGCCACCTACTGGTGAGGAGTGTGGCTCAGAATGGCAACGTTGTTTAAATATCCTTAAAATGATGTGAATTATCTCAGTTTCTACATAAAAAGAGAAAATTATCTGCAAATCTGAATGTACACACAGATTGTTTATATTGTATTTCAAAAATAAGGAATACATAAAACTGTGACAGACTGGCAACCTCTCCAGGGTGAAGCCCGCCTCTCGCCCAGAACTTTAGATGGAGACAGGAACCAGCAACCCTCCCAACCCCACTAAGAGACAAGGGTGAACAGAAAATGGATGGATGGAATACATAAAATTATCAAAAGCTAATCCCATTAATTATTTGTATACTTCTAACTACCAAATCAATTTTGAATCAAGTCAATGTGAAGAGTCAAAATTGAATTGAATTGTGAGGTTTGTGCGGGCTGCACAGTGGTGCAGTTGGTAGAGCTGTGGCCTTGCAGCAAGAAGGTCCTGGGTTCGATTCCCGGCCCGGGGTCTTTCTGCCTGGAGTTTGCATGTTCTCCCTGTGCATGGTGGGTTCTCTTTGGGTTCTCCGGCTTCCTCCCACAGTCCAAAAACATGTCAGGTTAATTGGTCTCTTTAAATTCTCCCTAGGTGTGAGTGTGTGTGTGAATGTTTGTGTGTCCTGTGTGTCTCTGTGTTGCCCTGCGACAGACTGGCGACCTGTCCAGGGTGAACCCGCCTCTCACCCGGAACGTAGCTGGAGATAAACACCAGCAACCCTCCTGACCCCATTAGGGACAAGGGTGAACAGAAAATGGATGGATGGATGTGAGGTTTGTAAAAATATCCAGCCTAACTGGAAATGGTTAAAAGTTCCTATTATTGAAATCAGCAACTATATTTACACTTTAAGGATGGATCGTAAAGACAGAGGCTGCATCACAACGTTAAAAGCCAAAGTGCTTGGCCACCTTAGTGGCCTGGCTGGATCATTTTGTCCATATGCAGCGCAGGACTTCTGTCCTACATATCCTGACCCTCATTACACAATAAGCTGAGAGTGTTCTAGCCTGGATCGCTGTCAAGCAGAAGGGAACATTTAACAGGCCTTCCGCTTTTCCAGGCTAATCCAAAGCAGTGAGAGTGACAAAGAGACGAGAGGCCTCCTTTGTTTTCCTGGATCCATGGCAGATCGGATGCGCGACCAAAACAAAAACAAGCCGGCATGCTTCCTGCCTTCAGGCTTCTAGTCGTTCACCCCTGCTCTATTAAAAGCACAATGAGCTTTGGATGGTGACAAGCACCTTATGACGCTAAAAATAGCTCTAATACAATTGGGTTACCTCATGTTGTCAGTTACTCTACATCAGTGAAGATTTAAGACTGAACGGGATAAAAGCTTAACAGGATTAATGAGCCGTAGTGACCTGATATGAATCCCAACACCTTTCAATCCCCACTCCAACCAGAGACTGGAAAATACTGACAAATATGCACTGGAAAAATTTTTGGAACAGATAAACACAATCAGCAAAAAAACCCAGAAGGTCTCAGTAGTTATTAGGGTCATAACTGGGGTTTCATCGATCGTGTGACGTAAACAGAGTGGGCCTTCTTTCCTGGAGACGGGCCTGACTCGGACGTTTAATGAGGTCTGTGGGACGTTTGCCAAGCGCAGAAACAACCTCAAACCATTTAATCTAATGCTGCTGCCAACACTGATTTAATGCATTCAATAAATTCTCTCACTAAACTAAACCACACTGGCAAGGAGGTAAATCTGTTTTCATTGTTAAAACAATAAATTAGAAAACAAAACAGCATTATTACGTGCGCTAATTTAATTGAATGTGCAGCCTGCTGAAAGTAGAATATTTTACCTGCAGCTGTAATGGAGCTATGCATGCCATGTATTTGCAAGGATCCACTCCGGCTGAGGATGCTGCGCTGACAGAGAACTGAAGCTTCTCTCCAACCACGCTGCAGGAGGCGGACTGTTGTTGGGAAGGAAAACAGAAAGCAGTTTAACTCAGGAGGGGAATTACAGGCGCAGGATTCAGAATTGAAAGAAAACAACAGCTAAAATCAAAAAAAGGATCTCGAGTTCTCTAAATCTTTGGCCACTCGTAAAAATGTTGAGTTGCGGGCCTTTGAAGGGGCAGAATTATGTGCTTTCCAGCCACATTACATCATTTTATAGCACAATCAAGTAACTGTTAGCTCAAGTTGTTATAAAATAGGAAACCCATGCTCTTTCTGACACTCCATCTTCAGGAAGTCGTCACAACACTGCTCCTCTATTAACCCCCTAATAACCATTTTTACAAGTGTTTCACTAAGAAGCAGCTCAGATAATGAGCTCAGCAGATATGTGGTTCCACCAGGTGTTTGCCAATTGTTGCTGGCTAGTCTGAAGGAGCGGAGTGGAAGAGTGGCGGGGGAGGAACCTGCCTTTGTCCCCATGATAGCAAGGGTATATTAGCTGCTAGCAAGCAACAGAATGCAATGAAGATGTTTGCGTGTGTCTGAAGCTTTTGCTTGGCAGAATGGTCACATGAGCAAACAAAGTTACATTAAATAGTCTTGCCACGACAAAATTTGACATGTGATTAACATATTTAAGGCAAGCTTGGATAAAAAACAAACAAACAAAAAGAAAACACAAGACATTTTAAGGCCTTAACTTTAGACACAAATTTAAGACTTTTTTAAAGGAGGCATGGAGGCCCTGTATATGTTTGAGCTGAAATGTATGATTTTCTCCCCCAATTTCCTCAATTTTAGGAGATTGGTGATTGTCCGATACTTGGATGAAAAAACTAATTTATCCACCAATCTTATGCCAGAAAATCAGTCACTGTCCACATTTGCTCTGCCGGACAGACCTGCCCACCAGCTCACGTCTGCTATTAACAATAGTCAACAGAATTTGAGCCCGACACCTTTTTGTGGTGCCACTGTGTAGCCCAATCATCATTTACGTTGCATAATCATTCTAAAGACAGAACCACGACCAAAGCCCAACCTCAACATGACTTTTCTGCGCACAGAGAGTGTATGTACACTCCTGAGCAGAGCTGGTGCTGCGAAACGCAGCTGACTGCATCACGAAGCAGGAAAAGCACTTCATTTGGTCGAAGCGGTTTAAATCACATTAATTATACTCCCTCAGTCAGAACAGTATAAAGCTACAGAGCGGGCCTGTGTGGCATTATGCCTTTATAAACCACAATAAAATATTTTTAATGAGGCATAAAGCCAGACAGCACTATTCATATACAAACGAGCTGGTAGTGGTTCAGGCAGCCTGTTGCTGGGTCACTCTGAGTAATTCTACTCTGTTGCAGCACAGCCACTCCTTTATCACTTGAGACAGACACGGAACAATGCAAACTCACTGCTTCACCTCCTGGTCGGTGACTTTGCAACTCTCACAACTGTATTTCTCTTATGCAGTGCAAACTGAAGAAGGAAATTCTGCAAAAACTGATTTGCACGTTAGTTGTGGAAATCTATACTTTAACCTCAAACTGTTTTCGTCTGTATTGTCTGTTCTTTTTTATTCTCTTCTCTTTCATTCACGCATAAACACAAAGCCTTCAAAGTATCTGGAGAAGAACGGTCAGAGTACTAAATGGGTATAATAACAGAACACAAATGGTGAACTAGCAATCTGTGTGACAATACTAAGATGTAATTGTGGCTCATATTGACGCTGACACCATTTTCCAACCAACCAGGATAAACATTGTTGAAATGTGGAACATATTCTACCTGTTTCAATCGCTCAAAGAGGAAACATAAACATCCCCAGTGAGTCATAACATTGTGACATTTCGCTTTATTTTTTTCACATGCTGCTAACAAAAACTAAAATGAGCGGACTTGTCAGCAAATCTGCTAAAGATGTATTTAAATAATTAAATCGTTCAAGTAAATTCATCTTTACTTGTAGCAGCACAATCTCACACCAAGAGATGAAAAATCTAATTTGAAAACAATTCAGTTTAAAATAAAAAAATAAATTACTGTAACTGATATCCTCCAAGTATCTTTGAAGGTGCATTGTGGATGAGGGTGATGATGTGGGCAGGAAGAAAATACAGTAGCAGTCAGCCTTGCAAAACAAATCTGAAGAAGCCTCTGACTGAAGACTGTTTCGTCCTGACATGCTAACAGCTCAGTTAGCAGATGATATTCTGCAGTAACATCCTGATGATGCCATCAAAAGCATCATCAGGATGTTACTGAACCTCTGTGTCGAGGAAACAAGTCAACCAAAAAGTAACATTGTTATTATTATTATTAGTATTATTATTGGCATAGCCCTGATTGGCACCACTTCTGTTAATACTGTGTACAAGCCCTTTGCCTCTGGAGCAGAACTTTTGCTTTTTTCCCCCAACTAAATTTCACAATGTTATACTATTTCTCTTTGCAAATTTTCTCTAAAACATCCAGAGTTCTCTCTGAACTCACCTTCTCTTCAGCTTTTCTACAAGATTTAGGTGTGGGAACTGAGAACTCCAGAGAAACATATCGGTTTTTACACATCTTTAGAAGCGACGCCAACAAATGTGGTCGCCACCGACAGAACCTTCATCCTGAAATGTCTGCTAGATTGGATATTGCCACAAATAAATCAATGAATTACGGGGATGTTTCTCCATGGACGGCGCTTCCACCCAATAGATGCAATCAAATCCCATCTCTGGGAAGTTTGCATGTCAGGTTGTGGCGCAAGAACACTCCTGTCTCTACGCTCCTCCCCATTGCAGAGCTTTACAGCAATATATAAGCTTCTTAAACACACACACACACACCCACACACACACACATATGTGCCGCTCACAGCAGGTGGGGAGAAATAACCCTCTGTTCATTAAAACTCTGCACATTCGACAACAAGAGCAGCTGCTAAACATCGTGTCCGTCACAAAGAAAACGGCTGAGTTTGCACCGGGAAGCGGGCCCATCCCTATCTGACCTCTCGGAAAAATAAAAGCTCCCCGGCTCCGCGTCCAAGCATTGTGGAGAAGGCTGGCGCAAAATTTGCACAGCTGATAAGAGAAGGAGTAATGTTTCACAGAGATGTGTGCGCGCTGTTTTTTCTGCAGGTCTTCATCCATTCATGGTGCATACAGTCTTTTGCAACAGCATTGATACCCTCTGAACCTTTTTACATTGTCACAAGCATGCAGCAATAAACCTCAATGTGGTGTGAATCTGAAGGGAAACGGAGACATGGTAATGATTTTTAATATAAATCTTTAAGATATGGGATCTGTTTATATTCATACACATTGAAACCCCTCCATAAAATCCAAACAGCTGACTTCAGAAGACACCCACTTAGTTAATAGACTCTATAAAATTAAGATAAATGGTCCGACATTTCAGTCCGCAGCCTTTACAATCTGAAGAACTTTTTTTTTGCCCCAAGTTCAGCTAAATAAAACTTATAGAGCTGCAAAAGTTACTTTGCCTTTTGAAAAATACAGCTTATAATTTAATGAATCAGACTCCTGCTGTAGTAGAGACCTGCTGCTGCAACAATCCAGAATGCAAATGCATGCCACACTTTCCAGATTTCTGTTTGCAAAACATTTTCCCCTTTCAATTATGCACCACTCTAACCTGTTAAAACACACTTGCAGCTTATGGTTGCAACATACAAACGGGGTCCAAAGGTCATGAATACCTATGCAGAAACGCATTCATAATACAAAAAAAAGAGAAAGAAAATATGCAGAGGCTACTTTTTAAACTTTAGATTAATGGGGAAAATCCCTGCACTAAAGCCGGCAGGTTGATGAGTCAGTGCTTGTCTGCTCCAAGATAGAAATGCATTAGTAGTTGCAGGAATGGCTCCCTTTTTCAAGGGATTCTAGGAAGGCCAGTGTTTGGGTGAGTTACCTTGTTTGTGGCTGATTTCTGAAAGCCGGACACGGCGCCGACGGCCAATTCTGGTGCCTCGACGCCATCTTCTTCAAACATCAACAGCAGATCGCCCTGATGAGAGAGAAGAGTTGACACCAACGTTGATCAACGACGGTTCATTGGCCAAGTCCTGCATGTGTTCTGACTTGACAATTCCAAGAGCCAGAAAAATAAAGTGTTGGCGTAACATGACTCATGTTAGAGTGAATGAAATTTAAAAACAACTCCAAAACTGTGGGGCGTGATTTCAGCTCCTTGTGCAACCCAGCCATATACGGTATCTATCTTTCACGTTCTTTATTGGAGTCACCTGCCCCACAACTGGCAGGTCAGCTGTCACGAGACTCACCCCACGCTTGGTTGCCTCTTCATTCAGAGCCCTGCACCACGCTCTCCTCCATTGGCTTTTCCAGCTTTGCTTTGACAGCGCCCATCCCAGCAGAGCCGCCGCTTCCTCCTCCTCCGCCGCCGCATTGTCCTCAGCTGCTGCTCTCTGCCTGCTTCCTATGAGCCCGGGATGGAAATACTGTATGAAGTACAGAGCCAGCGTAACCAGGGATGCGACGAACAGGGTGACCATGCATAGCCACTGCGGGTCCTCCAAACCGAAATATGAACTGGAACTTTCCGAGTGGGACATTCTTTGCAACATTAAAGAGTCACGGCTTAATAATACACCTGCTTCGGGAAATTTCCCGACAACCTCATAGTAGCACTTTTGGTTTCTGAAACGGCGAAATCACGAATCGCCCTTATCAGATAACAGCAGCGATATGCAAACTATGTTCTGCATATTGTTATTCATGCTGTACTACGAAGGTTCCGGTTCTGACAGAAGGAGCTGAATGTAGTCCCAGGTTGAACAGCCCAGCTGAATGGCACTTATTATCTTACTTCAATTCTCGTTAGCTTCGTTGGCTAACCTCCGCAACCGTCTGCTCAAGTAGCAATTCCCAAATTAGCAAAGAGAGCCGCCAAAAGTTTTCCCAAAGCGTGCTATTCCCAAAGTGTTCGCCTGTACTCCGCAGGCCGGCAGTCAGATATGAGGTAAGAGTCCCAGTAAAACATCCTGAAGTGGAGGAGTTCAGCCCGTCCCGCTGGACTTCGGCTTGCGTCTCTCTCTCTCTCTCTCTCTCTCTTTCTCTCTCTCTCTCTGATCTGACTGTACAAAGTTATGGAGACCGATATGTGGCACAAACTGTAACTCCCACAATGCAGCGCGAAAGGGATTGTTAGCTGCTCGAGCAAAAGCGAAACACGTTTTGATAATGGCGCTGGTGGCGTAGGCTGTAAATAAATGCTTTTATTAGTATTGAATTTTAATACTGCAACTGAAAACAAATGTGGGCAAAATTCAAATTTAGCCTTCCAAAAAATACACTAAATGTGTGTTTTGAGCTACTCGACTTTCCGTACCTAACCTTCACGTCAACAAAGACGCTGAAGTTAGTGTCCTATTTCAAACTTCAGCCAGATTTCCTCTGAAGTCAATCACTCACTTTAAATAGCGTCTGTCACTGAAAAAACAAGATGTCATAGAGCCTCAAGCATAAAGCGTGCGTGTACAAAAAAAAAAAAAGTGCGGCGTCATATTTCACGCACAAGTCGACATGCATAAAAATTAACTTTGCGTCAAAGTTTGCGTAAATATACGCACACTTTTTCGCTGGCGTGAAGATGTGCGGCAGCCGCGCAAACTTTTTCTGTGGACAATATCAAACTACAAACCGTCAAAACTCACCTAAATACACTGAAATCTGATTACATTCGGTGTTATCTAGACCAAGAAGCATCAAACCCGATGTTTTTCACAATTTTAATATTTTATTGTTTAAGCGTAAACGATTAAACTGAACCGTATTTGTACTCAGACAATAAGCTAACACGCACACAAAATAAATAAAATAAAAATAAAAGTATGTGAAAACCTTCCTCGAATGTAAATAGTACTTTTTCTCAGTTTTTTTCTAATGAAGATGTAACGCATTGGTCAATGCGCCGAAGCGCATGAAATGCATTTATGGGGTAATTCCATTCTGACTAAAAGAAGAAAACAGGGTTGGATCAGCAGATTAACTCAAACCTGCTGATTAAAAATAATCAACAGGTTTGATTATTTTTAAGGATATCAAGGTGTGTATGCAAATTTCTTCTGGAAAGTTTTTTAAAATTAATATTAGTAATTAATATTAATATCCTTAAAATGATAGATTCTAGCTGAGCTAAACTAGAGTGGTGCCGTCCCTTCAAAACAGCGGATCAGCCCTTTATTGAGTCACGGCGGAAGCATCGAATGTGAAGCCAACTTCAGGGTATTTGTTCGTCCATTCTGGTGTAGCAGCAAATATCCAGCTAGCTGTATTACGCTGATGTTTATCAGCCCTCTGTACCCATAATTCTCTAGGAAAACATTAGATTTTTTTTCAGTAGAGCACATTTGAAGCGTTTTATTGAACGGTGTAAAACAGTGCGGAAGTCTCCGCCCCTTTTTAGAGGTAAACAAAATATACCTTCGTCATCCCACTGTAGGAGCTACCGTGACTCTGGCTGCATTTGCTCAGCTGTAAATGGAAATAAGCAACTATAAAGCATGAATTGTCGCTCGGAGGTTCTGGAGGTCACGGTGGAGGCTCGCCAGGTGGAGGAGGCTATGCTCGCCTTGCTACACACCATTTTGCTCCACCGAAGTACGGGCAAGTTTCACTACAAGAAGGAGGGCACCTACTCCATCGGCACCGTGGGCACTCAGGACATCGACTGCGATTTCATCGACTTCACCTTTGTCAGGGTGTCCTCCGAGGAGCTGGACAGGGTGATCAGGAAAGCGGTGTCTGAATTCAAGGTAAATGTGCGGCTTCGGCGTATGATTATTGGACTTGTCGTGTGTGAGGAGGCCTGAAAAAATGCTCATTATGATCTGTTTTCGTCTGTGCTTTTATACCCGCAGGATGCCCTGAGCAGCGACGGCATGGGGCAGATCTCCCTGGAGTTCTACCAGAAGAAGAAGTCCCGCTGGCCCTTCTCCGACGAGTGCATCCCCTGGGAGGTGTGGAGCATCAAAGTCAGCGTGGTCAACCTGGCTAATGAGCAGGAGAGACAGATCTGCAGGGAGAAAGTGGGCGAAAAGCTCGGGGAGAAGGTGATCAACGTGGTGGAGGTCATAAACCGCCACGAATACCTGCCCAAGATGCCCACCCAGTCTGAAGTGGACAATGTTTTTGACACCAGTCTGAAAGATGTGCAGCCGTACCTGTACAAAATCACGTACCAGATCACCGATTCTCTCGGAACTTCCGTGAGCACCACCATGAGGAGGCTGATAAAAGACACTCTGGCCTTGTGAGGATCATCTTCTTAAATCACTAGTTATGTTTTTTTTTTTTTTTGCTGTTAGCAAAAAACATGTCAGCTCTTCTGCTGCAGGTTTGAAGCAGCATCTGTTATCACTGGTGTTAATGTAAGATGTGATTCTGCACCGTTTCTGTTCTTTTGTCAATTATGTACTCTTTCTTTTCAAAGATCTGAAATTGCACCTATAGTAGACACAGCATCCAACAGAGCTGTAAATAGTGTCACATTTCCTAATAAATTATTCTCATCAAACTTTGCAGACTGAAATGGACAAACAGAAAATGCTTGGTTTTGGTGCAAATGATAAAAGCTGACTTTGGGAAAAAGATTTCCTCACTGACAAGAGAGAGAGGGGGGGGGGGAAACTTCCTCTGCCTGCATTTTCATGGCGAGGATGACCTTACATGCAGGTTAGAACAGGATTTCCAGTTTGTGTTTTTTCATTTTTCCAAATTAAAGCTAACACATCCTAAGTTCACCCCCTGGTTTCCAGTCAGAATGTGTCACGGTGGCCCACAACCTGAGAAACATCCTCTGCAAGCTTAAACTGTCTGCCCACAGGAAAACAACATGTGGAACTACTTTGCTTCCGCACACGTCAACCAGGCGTCTAAAGATGTTTTCTGCCAGGTAAATATTGCGCACAGAAGTTTATATCAGCTTTAAAGAAGTTAGGTTTTTTGTCTATGTAAGAAGCAGCAGTTATGATTATAATTACATATCCAAATTTCTTTTTAAGTGAGCTACTAGATCAGTGATGAAATAATTCACAATACCACCGCTGGTCGTATCTTTACTCCACTGTTACTCTTTATTACAGAAGTGTAGCACAAAATAAACGTAGAAAACTTTAACACCAAAGTCTCCAAAAGCAACAATTATGCAACCAATGTTGATACAAATATCAATTATTGCAGTAAGAGCACAGGAAGAGTAAAAAGATCCAACTTCAAAAACAAACGAAACAAAAAAGGTACAAAATCGAGAATACAAACACTTCCATGTACACAAATCGAATCAATTCGGCAAAATCTTTTTTTTTCTCACAAGATATTAAGAGCACTAGTAGCAATACAGACTTTCTGCAGAACATCACTATGCAGCTTTTATTTCTGCTGAGAAAAAAATGAGAAACAGAAACCAATTTTGACTTCCTCCAAATGGCAGCAGTCAGGATAAATTATGACAAAGATTTAATCCACCAAGGCAGGAATATATACTAATACGAGAATACAACTGCAAAACCGCTGGAATACAATCATAATCATCTTTTTTTTTCTTTTTAAATAAATTTAATTATCTCGTTGTGGGTTACTTCATCTAAACATTAACCACCTTAAAATGCCTGAGTCACAAGTTCTCTGAAAATTTGTGCTTTTATGTGAACTAAGATAAACAATAAAACAAAAACAGCAAAAAAACCACATAAGGCCTTCAAAACAGTGTAAAGCATGAGTAAATCTATCAGCGTTTGGTTGTCTGTATGAATGGTTCTGCAGGTTTAAATGCAAAAAGAGTTGAGAAACAGAAATAGTTTGCAGAATTTTAAGGTTAGACAGTAAAAAACAGCTATATAACCATGAACTGTACTCAGCGAAGCATCATCTTTAAGTTCCAACTGGCTGCCTGTGCAGCGTATACAGATGTGCTGAAATGCATTGGCAAGCCTGGCGAAAGGTGGAAAAAGACTTAATATAAATTCATTCCTTTTGCAGCAGCATAAGTAAACTTAGAATTTAGAAAAATCTAATTTTTTAAAGTGAACACATTTATCCAGCTTGGTTTAGAACAAGCAGGAGTGCTTTGCATATCAAAATCTTATCCAAAACATAATCAACACTGAACTGGTTCACTAAATCTACCTTCTTCCCTGGACTAGAAACCTGGTTAAAAACAAAGATTTCTTAATATGGGCTATAACAGTTAAATCTTCTTAAAGGTTGTATTTTTCTATGTTCTTCAGAGAGCTGCAGCTGTAAAAGGTGAGTTTATTTAATGCCTTTTCTACATCTGTACCTCTATTGGTAAGAACATTTGATTAATGTTTGGACTGGACCACCTAATTGAACATTATTTATTGGGCCAATTATTAGAAAAATCCATTAACTATGCACTTGATCTGGTTTAATAGCACAGGAAATTGTATCCAGTGAACACATTGAATGTTGAAAAGGCATTCTGAGAAAAACATTTTTAACATTTCATTTTCATTTCATACAACTAACTGAACTGAAGCACGGTTGTCCGCGTTGTCCTATAATGGAGTTAAACTTTTTAACAAAGTGCATATTGATTACATCATTGAGGCCACCAATAGTATCTTAAGGGACGCCACTCACACCAAGAGAAAGAGCCAACATAAATGCAAAAGCATTATTATTTACTTTAACTGAAAACCTTAATGCACCTCCACACACACTCTGAAAGAACAAGGTACAAGGCCGCTTCTTCTTCTTCAGCTGCACATTTACAAATAAAGCAAAACCAGCTGAAATAAGGAGGGTAACAACTCTGTACCTTGTTTTTACAAAACACGTACTTAGGTAAATACAAACAACTAAAGATGTTGAAAAGACATATCCTTATATAAGTTTTCAAAGAATTAACTGCTTGTATAATAATCTCACAGAGGAACCTAGCAACTGATTGCACATTCATCTTTACACCTTTAATAAACATGGCCACTTTGAAATCTACAACTGGAGGCAAGCAAAGAAGCTTTACATTCAGAGTCTGGTTTGTGGATGTGCTCATCTTAACATGAAGAGTTCAGGGAAGGGCGGCGCTGACGGCTCTACATGTGGCTGTGGCTCTGCTCGTGGCTCCACAGACTGAACGCCGTCTTGAAGGTTCTGTGGCAGAGCTTACACATGTACTGCCTTTTAAACGTCAGCGCGGACAGAGACGGTGCGTGGTAGAAGAGCGTGTCTGGCTCGTGAGGGCCGCCTGGATTCTCCAAGCTGTTGGATCTGGACAGGGAGCCACCGTGGCCACTGGGTTCCACCCCAGGCCTGCTTGCCTTGCCTGCCGACGAGCCGCAGGGCTCTGGGCTGCTCGACTCCTCAGGGATGGTCGCCGCTGCTGGTGCCTGAGGGGATCTGAGCACAGAAGCTTGTGGAGAACGCCGCTCGGAGTTCTGGGGAGTCAGAGGCGGGGAGGGAGACAGGGGAGGAGCATGCATGTTCATCTCTTTGACTCCAACTTCGCTGGCAGATGACATGTGGGACTGGAAGTGGCTCCAAAGGCGAAAGTTGGTCCTGAAAGCTTTGTTGCAGATGTGGCAGATAAATGGTTTGATGTGGCACAGCAGTTCCTGGTGTCGCTCCAGGTCTTTGCGAGAACTGAAGAGGTTGCCGCACTTCTCGCAAGGCCGCACCCCGTGTTCCTCAGGCCCAGCTTTCCCAGCCTCTGAACCGTCCCTCTCACTCACCGCCTCCTCCAATGGCTCTTCCTTCACAACCAGTTTGCCGTGGTGGCCCATGCTCAGGTCCTCAGGCATATAGGGCGAGGAGTCCTCAGAGTCATACATGGGTGGACCCGATGAGTCGCTGTAACTGATGTTCTCTGGAAAATTCCCAGGCGCTGAAGGTTCATCGCTGTAAGGCTCCTCTCCCAGAGTGTCAGGCGCCTCTTCATCGTTCTCTGGTTGCTTCAGGTGAATCTGATTTTTACCAGTCATCATGTTCTGGTTGTGGACTTCCACCTGGTGGCGCCAAATGCTGAAGGAAGATTTGAAGGTGCGCATGCATTCCAGGCATGTCAGTTTCTTGTACCTGCAATGGGCCTCATGGTCCTTCTTGACAACCGGGCTCGAAAAGCGGAGGCCACAGTAAGGGCACACGGTTGCGTGTCGACAGCCTCTCTCATGGTCGCCCTGCTCTACGAGTGATGACAACTTAACATTACATAGCCTGCAGGAGTAAACACCAGAGTCTGTGTTGTTCTGTTGAAGGATCTCTTCCTGTTCCGGATAAAGGACACTCTCACTCCCTGTGTCCTGGTCGGTCTTTTCAGCAGGATGTGTCCTTAAATGCTGCCTGTACTGGGACTGGAACACAAACACTTTGCCGCAGTAGGGACACACAAAGCTGGACCTTGATCTCTTTTTTGCGAGAGAAGGAGACTGCAAACCCTGCTTATTCCTCTTCAGCTTCCAGAGCAAAGCCTTCTTTATTTCTCGCTCTCGCACAATGTCTATCAGCTTTTTCTGGAACTTCTCGTCCAGCACAGACGAGCTGGAGGACGAAGCTGGGTTCTGAACCACCCCATGCTGGGTTTGGCAGTGAGTCCACACTTTGAAATTAGTGTGGAAGCGCTTGTGGCAGATGTCACAAGCATACGGCTTCTCCGGATTGTGATACATATTGACGTGACGATGCAGTCCGGCACTGGAGCGGAAAACCTTTAGGCAGTTCCAGCATTTAAAAATCTTATTCGGAGACAGTTCTGCGTTGTTCTCACTGGGGTCGCTATTTGCATGCTGAGGTTCTGTCTCCTGTGAAGCAACGTGTTCTTTGAATACTTTACTTTTCTTAAATGGGTACCTTCTGTTGTCAGGCCGCTCCTTCCTCTTACCTGGAAGACTAAAATCTGTCCTGGAGCCCTGGCTGTAATTTGTTTGCAAGTCTTTGAGATTAACTGGCAGAGCATCTCCAACCGTGATCCGAACAATTTCCATGGGATCGGGGAGCGGACTGCTCGGCTCAGCTTTCACACTGACGTGTCCTTCTACCTGAGTTTCCTTATCATACCTGTTGAGATACTTGGACCTGAGAACCAGAGGGGACGCTCTCGTCGAGTTGCCATTGTGGGTGAATGTTTCAGTTCCTGATGCCTTTGAGGCAATTTTGACGACTGATTGTTCTCGGTTTTGGAGATCTTTGAGTTCCAGCGTTGGGGAGAAAACAGGAACAGGGCTGTCCATGGACAGTGATCTCCGGAGAAGGCTTTTTATGAGTGGGCCACTCCGGTCAGTGACCTGGCTCAGCTCTCTGGCCTGACCCTGGAAGGGAACGTTATTATGATAGTGGTGGTCGAGTTCTTCAATCTCCTCTTTGGTGTCCTGGTCAGAACCAGACTGTAGGTTGATGTGCTGCACATCAGCGTCACTAAAAGACACAGATGATGTCAGCTGAGGCCTGACTGATTTGATGTGTGATAAATTTCCTTTCAGTATGGTGGAATATGGATATCTGGACTTCCTCTCCAGGGGTTTGTTCTGCTCGGAGGATTTCCCGCTGGTCTCTGAGTTCTTGACCGACTCATGCGAGTTGTGTTCTGATGGAAGTTGAGCCGCCCCTCGAGGAGAATAAGGAGATGGAGATCTCTCTGATGTTTTTCCCTGATAATTTGAGTGAGAGGGGTGGGCTGTGTTGTTCTGGACCCGACACACAATAACGCTCCTTGTCTGGACATCGTTTTCATCCCCCTCTGAGTACGAGAGCCGTTTTCTGGACACGCAGTAGGATGCGTGAGGCCTCGTTGACACAATGTTTGTAAGAAATGGGATTCCAAGGCTGTAGCCAAGCTCTTGAATGGCTGCCAGGCTGCCTTTGTCCACAAAAAGAGAGGAGGAGTAAATGTAATTCAGAACTATCTCGAAGGCGTCGGGTTCACAGAAGTCCAGGTTCACAACTCGTAGTGAGTCTCCACCCATCCGTGTAAAAAGAGACTGGAAATACTCGCTACTGGCAGCAAGAACACTTTTATGGGCCTGGTACCTTTGGTCTGCCACATTCAGGACCACGTCGCACATCTGGCCCCGCAGCCGCTGCTCATTGAGAACCCCCAACACTGACAGGGCATGGGAGGGGTTACTGTAATGCACAAGGCTCTCCATGGCTGAAAGAGAATACAGATGCACATTAATTCATAGGCTTTAATATTGGGTTTTCATTACAAATGAGCAAAAAGCATAGCATAAACAAAATTAAAGATAATGATTGACTTATTTCTGTCTCTTCAACTGAATATGATGTTAAACAGATTAATTCATTTTATCAGTTATTGCAAATATCTACCTCCAGATTATTCTTCTAAACTTTACGCAGAGAGATTAAACAAAAGCCAAACATTCTCAGAAATCTACCAGATATAAGATGCCATCTAATGGCAAACGGTGGAAATTATAGAAGTAATAAAACTGATTTCATTTTTCACTTTTCATCCTTTTCTTTATAGGGTTATAAATGTTTCCACAATACATTTTTTCAGGAGGGGTTGGAAATAAAACAAGTCACTTGAAATAAACATATACATTTCCATAATCCAAATAGGGCAACATATTTCCCCACAAAATCAAATATATAAATATTTATCCTTTACAAATATTTGTTTAAATGTCCTTCAGTAATCTGCAGAGAAACCCCCAGCTTTTTGTAGCCATGAAGAAGGTCCAAGTAAAATAAAATAGTGGCTTTGATTTGTTTTTAAGAATTTCCACACAATTTCAGTAAAGAGGAGGTCTGGTCCATTCTAAAAGCTTCATGTTAACATACTTTATCCTTTTCCAAAATGTATTATATGTGGGTTTGGGAGTGCTGTTTGCCTTTTGGAACACCCAGTTATGGTCCAGTTATGGTCACTGTTCCATCGCCAGTACAACCAGCAGCTGGAAGTACTTCATCATGATACTACCACCACTATATTTGAAGCATTGTTAGGTTTAAAAGCAACACCTTGACTTTTCCGAACATTCCTCTTCTCATTATGGCCGAGTAGCTCAAACTTTCTCTTTTCGGACTACAGAGCTTAAAGAGCTGATTTCAATAAAACTGATAAATTCAGTCTAACTCTGACTTACCCCAGGGCCGTGCCGAAGCTGCAAAAAGTGTGTGGCTTCAACCAAATATTAGTATGCATCTGCTTGAGCCTCTATGTGTATATGGATTAAAAGGAAATCCTCAATGAATTCAAAAGCAAGGGCCAAATTCTTACTTTTAAAAGTCATGGAGGTTTAATGCTGCCATTTTTTTTGACTGTTCATGGACATCTGTAGCAATTTATCCAAAGCATTTTTCAAGAAATGACATATAAAATAGATGATACAATTCTAAGTTATCATTTCACAGGAAGTTGGACTGCTCTCAAAAAACACCTATAAAAGAATCAGTTACGTTGGCTTGTTCAAAGCTAATATTCACAAGAATTCAAACAAAAACAAAACAAACAAAAAAAAAAAAACTTCCCAACTGACAAACGTAGCTATTAATATGCCTGCAGTTTAACCCAGAGACATGTTTACTGACTGAGCTACAGAGAGCAGAAGATTTTATTTTTAAACACAGTGAAACAAGTTCTAACCATGGACAATCACTGGTAATTATGGGGCATTACATCATTTTATCACAGGAAAACGCTGTTTTGTCAAGTTGCTGTCAGGCACCAGTCAATGCAGGAAGTATAAAAAAACACCCTTCAATTAAAGAGCAACACGACATCAACCTGTGCAGACAATTATCTCTAATCATATAATAATAATAATAATAATAATAATAATAATAATAATAATAATAATAATAATAATAATAATAATAATAAAATAACATGGCGCTTCAGGAGAGGCAAAGCCAACAACTCAGTGTGCTGAGGCCATCCTGCAAAGAGCAGATCAAATTTCCTCAACAGAGAGGATAAAAGGAGGCTTCATTTAGAACAAGCAGTTTTTAGATTGCTGTATCACAAAAATACAGCAGAGTCAATAAATTATTAATGATAAAAATATATACATGTCTAAATGAATCACTATTCCATGTTAGTACCACTTAGATCATAGTATCCTAAATTTCTGTGCAGTTACTGTGATGCAGAATTTCTTTGGAAGGCTGTCGGACTTTCAGAATCTCGTACTGACACACCATTTATGAAGCCAAGCTCAGAATTATGCTTTGGTTTGGTGCTGCAACTTGTTCAGAAATACAAACAGACAAACATAAAAAGTGACACCAAATATATGGTCAATGCAGTAAAAGCATACCTGCTTACACTAATGAAAATGATTAGTTTACAGTACATAAAGGAGTATGTTTTTAGTAGCTAGTTCAGATGTAAATAACAGCTCTGGATATAATGTAGTACTCCAGAAGATATATCTGAGTACCATAATACATAAAGAAATGTAAAGAATTTTTAGAAAAGTAAAGTTGCTATAGAAAATGCTAATTTTAAGTTAGAAGTGGTGTAACCTTAAATAAAATACAAGCATTTCATTGAACTTTAAATCTGCAAATACTGGTTGCAAGATAAACTGTCTATAAATAATCTGGATATAACATAATCTGTAAACTCTGCAACTTCAACCGTGACTTGGACTGATATTTCCTCTGTTTACTAGCATTTATTCTTGTCATACTGTTTTTAAATTTTATGTAATTTTATTCTTTTTGGTTTTAATTGTTATACTTTTTATACAGTGTATGCAGTGGCACGACATTATTTGCATTTAGCGATATTTCGAGTTATATGCTACTGAGTCAAAATCATTTATTAAAGATATATCTCCAGTCTAATCCATTGTTCAAAATAATTGTTCACGTGATTTATTGACATTTACTTTGAAAATTTCCAACGGAAAAGAAATTTTCTTCTGTGTTGCACATTGACACTATACATTCATACATTCAATAAATGTTGATGGGGAAAAGCTCCATTCATTCATTAAAAACCAGACAACGCCAGGTCGATTCTAACCTTAAGCTTATCGGGAATCTTAAGGGGGAAACAGAAAATGCCGCCGTAGCAGTTTTTTTTTTTTTTTTTTTTTTTTAAAGAGGAAGCTAAATGACGCTGTCAGCACTAGAGCGCTTATTAGACTTGGCTTTTAGTTTCTCCTGTCAGA
This sequence comes from Gambusia affinis, assembly GCF_019740435.1. Taxonomy (NCBI): domain Eukaryota; kingdom Metazoa; phylum Chordata; class Actinopteri; order Cyprinodontiformes; family Poeciliidae; genus Gambusia; species Gambusia affinis. Next base: position 18,525,483 of record NC_057882.1, read on the forward strand.
ACTTCTCGGACAGAAACGACTCGTTCAGTTTAGGACGCACTCGGTGGCTTCCTGCGTGTCCGTGGACGCTGTGTGACACGGCAGCGGAGCTCCGACGGCTCGGCTCCCCCTGCAGCTCCGTCACTCCGGGAGAGAGCGGAAAAGTTGAGCGCGTTTCTCTGGACGCCGCTGTTAATCCCAGAAAGCGGGTTGCTGGAGTGAGTTAGGAGCGAATAAGAGCCGTTATGTTCAGTAGAAGTGGCGTTTTCTTCTTTTAGCCACTCAAAAGGAGGGAAAACACACACCTGCCCGTCCTGACACAGCGCAGTCTGCCACACGGGCTCGAAGCTGCTCGGCTTTTACAGCAGCTCAATCCCCCCGTTTAGAGTTACGTCAGCGCGGAAAAGGAAAACAGCCTCTCCTCAACAGCACTCCAGCAACTCTGTGTTTGGCTCATTGTGTCCAACGAGGAATACTGTAGTCTGGCCACACTTACCCATCCCGTCTTGAAAACGGTCTCGCCTCCACGCAGCCAGGACTTTCTTCAGTGTTGTGTAGCTTTCAGCCTGCTTGTCGTGATTCCATCCATCTTGAATTTGACGTCATCCCACACCAGGGATGAGGTCATCGCAAAGACCGCTCGTCACGTGCGCTGGGCGCTGATAGGCTGATTAAGTGACAGAAGGCGGGTTCAACGGAGGACCTCACAGTGGGGCTAATTTAAAGAGATACGCCATGTTTTTTGCTCTGAAGTTCAAATTGTTCGTTTTTAGACCATGATTTTACGACTGCTTGTAGGAAGCTAACAGAATTTAAACCTGTTAGACTGACCGGAGTAGTAAGTTAGCTGCTGATAACATAAACTGTTGCAGGTTTGTTGACACGCTGGATTAAGAAACAAGGGCTGTAAAAGGTGACATATACTGTACGTAGTGATCCCTCACACAATTTACAAGATATAATTGCCAAAACGTTTTCTATTTGCTAAATGCCACGGTAATTTTAGAAAGAATGCCAATTATTTCTTAATGTCTTCAAATTCAGAAGTGTGCATCCAGAATGATTATTGTCTCTAACTGGATTGTCATGTGAAGATGCAGGCTGAAATGTGAAATGTGTTGTGTCAAAGTGGGTTGAAAGGCCAACCAGCAAGGAGGAATTCACTTCTCTAAAACAAACATAAAATAGCCAAACTGAAGTCTGCTAACACTTGAACAACAAACTTTATTTTTGGAGACATATCTTGTGGTCTGATGAACAAGTCTAGCTTTTAATCACACACATTTCAATTGATCTAATTTGTCAGACAGTGCATATACTACAGTTCATTATTCAAGTTTGTTAAATAAAAAAGAAATATATGTACACACACACACATATATATATATATATATATATATATATATATATATATATATATATATATATATATATATATATATATATATATATATATATATATATGGTTTGTACTGTATATATATAAGGAAACCCAGCGGATTGCGAATGGGTCTTCCAAATGGCCAATGACCTCAGCATTAGCCATTTGACTTCCTCTCGAAGTCGCTTAAGGGCAGCAAAGTCAATGTTTTGGCATGCATACACACTGCATATACCATACATGTGGAAAAAGTTGGCATGGCCTAATTATTTACATCACAAATATCAAGCATTTAATCAGGAGTGTGGAAACCTGAGGGAGCTCCTGTATAACGTTCATGCAATGACATGTTTGCTGCTAACCCCAAGGAAACTAATTAGACCTGCAAATAAAAGGAGCCGGGTCATTATAGTGCAGCCCTGTGGTTGTGTCAGTAGTTTCACCCTGTAGGGACGTGTTGCCAGGTCTGCAGGCCTCTTCCTGGAAAGCTAAGATCAGGTGCAGCACTGAAGATGAAAACTTTATAATTGCCTACGTTGTCTGCTTTTAGTAAAAACACATCCTCGATATACTATAGCGATTATTGTTGCTTTGCGATATGAATACTTGCGTGGATAGGGAATTCTGTTGAGCCGGGATGCATCGTGGCAAACCAGCAAGTCGCCATGTACCCAGTAATTACTGCTTAATGACTCAAGTAGCCTAAGTTTAATCAGGGTAATTTTAACGCCTCATTACAGTGAAATGATTGCATTAAATAAAGAGGCCTTCACGTGTAGAGAGCCAGCAGAAATCTTGTGACATCAGACCTGAAGAGATGTCCCATTTAAACTATGAAAACATCAGTAGCCAAGTTTTTTCTTCTTCTTCTTCTTTGCAGCCATAGGGCTCTGAACAGGACATAAAATGTCAGGGAAGTTCTCCCTCCTCCGTAAATGACATTAACGGTTGACACAACTAGCTGTTAATGCCAGCAGCATAGAAAGCACTTCCATGGTTACCTGTATGCAAACTGACTCATTAGGGACTTTAACTCCTCCTATTAAACATCTCTTTCTTTCTTGTACAGTAAACATGTTTACTTGTACTCTCCAACAATAAGTAAATGGACAACTTCTTTAACTTATATTAAAAAGAGAAAATAGCACAATCCAGTTTTACCCTGTGAATTATTTTCCTTTCTCTGTGGAACCATTCAACAAGTTGTTGCAATCTATCTTTAAAAATACATTTAAAGACTAAATAGCTTTGCACATATACCTGAGATTACTTGTAGAACCTGTCACTGACTGATCGGAGCTAATATAATTTATTCTGTAAATTGCATGTAAGAGGAATGAATGATGTGCTGTTGTTATTTTACTATCTAAAAAAATAATTAAAATATATAAACTGGATATACCCAGGCTGCCTCAATAAGCTTTCAATAGCTTCTTCAGAGACCTGATATTTTTGTGCGAGTGTGAATAAATAAATAAATCAGAATCATACTATATTTTCTAATAAGCGCTAATATTTTAATCTCATCCACGAATGGATTTCTGAAGCGTTGTTATCCAGCATTTCACATTTACCCCTTCGCCGTGGTTATGTTTTGCGGTCCGTTGGGGACGGGATGCTGTAACGAAGGGTGGAGGAAGACAGGGCCACAGAGGGACTCGCCCCTGAGCAGTAACCTGGCATCGTCTCAAAGTCAAACATGCACTATGTGGCGGCTGAACGCTGCAGATTCTGAGCTGTGAAAGATGAGCTGGATCCTCTCGATCTGGGCGTCTGGGGCCCTGCTGGCTCTCTGTTCGGGACAAAGCGCCGAGGAGGAAGGTAGGCTCTGCATCCGCCGCCAACCAGAACCAAACACAGCAGCGGTCGGTTTTTATGCTTCTCCAATCTGGAGCAAACTTTTAGAAAACTGCAAAACTGCTGAAACACTGAGATCCTTTAAATCAAAGCTAAAAACACACCTGTTTTTGAATAACTGGGACACTGATCAATATATTCGATATACATTTTTTTTCATGAGGACATTTGATAAAATGTACTGTTTATTGCTTGTTTCGTAAGTGGTTATTGTTTGCTTGGTGTAAAGCACTTTGAACTGGCTTGTTGCGGCAATGCGCTACGCAGATTAACTTGGCCCAACAAAACTGACAAAAGACATTAGCTCAGTGACTATGAACAGACGCATTAAGGCAAATTTTGTTTCTTTGGCAGAAAATAACTTATATCCCTCCGGCTACCACCTGTGTACCCAGAATCAGAGCAGAAATGTGAGTTTCTTGGTAATTCATCCGTTCCCTTATACCGTGACGAGGCCTTGCGGCGGCTGGCTTCTCTGGACAACGTGTACCGTCACCCTTTACAAGATGATGCATCAGATTGAGTATAAGACAGTAAAGGAGCAGGTGACGAGATGCTGCCACGGCTATGAGCAAGTTGGTCGCTACTGTTCCCTGTGTAAGTACTCTGAAGAAAATCTAGATTTTGGTTTGAGCTTTAGAGGTGTCTAAGGGATTTATCTGCTGTTAAAAAGGGTAAATCCTTCTGTCTGTCTGATTGATCTGATGATGTGGTATCCTGCTCCGTGAGCCGGCTCTGCAGTCAGGCTGCCCTTTCAGTGTGTGGTGCTGTGTGCAAGACACCAGATGGGCGAGCAGAAAGTGCAGCGCTACAAATAACTCGGCGCTAATATGCGGCCTGTAACGTGTTATTTTCCTTTGAATGAAGCTGTAAACAGGAGTGATGAGTTTACCGCCAAGCCAGGATCCTGTCCAACTGCAGATGGACTGTCTCCCAGTTCTGTGGACTGCGAGTTTGATTTGGACTGTCCAGGCTGGCAGAAATGCTGCCAGAGATGTGGCCGGTTTCTCTGCAGCGATCCGACAAGTTAGTGCTCCTCCTGTTTGTGCTGTTATTAAAAACGGTAGAGATGGTGGGCTCTGTGTGTGAACGTGACTGGCGTTTTATTAAAATTACGTTTTTTAGTCGTTTTTTATTTTTATTTTCTTCTTTAAAGAGTTTTAGGTTCAAGTGAAGCCACAAGTAGCAGAGATGAGTCTAAGTAATGTCACCTAACAAGTCAGCCTAAATAAGCTGTTAGTTAAAGTATATTGTTGGCAACAATAATCTTAGCTAAATCTTTATCAATAGTGTTATACGGTTTCATAACTGAAGTTGTTTTGTTTCCCCAAATTTCCTCTTAAAAAGTCTCACTCTTTCATACTCTGTGGATTAATGACAAGGTTTAAAATATGTCAGCTGTAAAGGTGAGGGAGGAAGGCAAGAAAACAAAAAGAAAACACAAAACCCAAAGAAGAGCAGAAAGAAATATGGAGAGAAAGGACAGAAGGACATAAAAAAGGAAACAAAGAAGAAAGGAAGTAAGAAGGTAAGGTAACAGTAAAATACGAAAGAGAAGAACACAACAAAGGAAGGAAAGAAATAAACCAACAAAATGAAAAAAGGACACAATAAAAATAAAAGGAACAAACAATGAAAAACACAAAGAAGGAAGAGAGGAATGATATAAAGATGGGAAAAGGGAGAGAACTGTATAGGCAATAAAATCTGGAAGAACAAATATTTTGACTTTTTTTGCCTGTGTACTTCTCCAGGATCTGAAAACAACAGATCCTGGAGGATTTCTACCTAATCCTGGTAGAAAATAAACATGATTTTATTAGGTTAAAGCTATTATTTATCTGAACACAGCTGAGTTGGAAACACCAACTTTAGCAGCAATAACCTTAAACAACTGCCTGCTATGTGACCCCAGTGGCCTTTGACGTCATTCTGGTGGAAATTCAGCCCACTCTCCCCTCAACATGCCTTCAGTTCATTGAGGTTTGTGGGTGAAAGGGTTAACCTGTAGATTACAGATGTCAGCAGTTGCCTCTGCAGGATTGTCTTTATATTATTTAATACATTTTCCAGACCAACATAAATTCGGGGGAAAAAAACAATTCAGGTTGGCTGAAATTGATCATCTGAACTGTGCTTTTAGGATCAGAACAGGAAGTGGGGTTTCAAGGAAGCTTCTGGAACACAACGGTGACAGTGAAGATGGATCACCAGCAACTGTTGTCCAAGGAAAATGGGCTTTTGAATCTCACCAGATTATTACAAGCAATGGTAACACGTCTCCTAATTTTATTAAACCATTCCTGCCAGGAATACGAGCGACATATATATACAGTGTCTTGCAAAAATAAAAAATCCATTGGATGTATCCAAACTTTGTCATGTTACAACCACCATCTTCCAGTGAATATTGTTAGGATTTGATTTGACCAATATAAATAAAAAATAGCTGTTAATTCAAGGGAAATGAAACACCAAGTAAAAAACGAATGGCGTGGTATGCACTAAAACATGGACTGGATGCATCTCATATGTTGACTAACATTGTTACCCTTTCCTTTTGCATCTGTGGATGGAGTGTGTCTGAAAACAGCAATTCTCAGGAATTGTTGCAGATTCTCAGTTACATTTAAGGATGCACTTGGACTAAGGATGGACTAAGGATGGCACTGTAAGGCTAGCCAATCTTTTCCCTTTAAAGTTCGGAACTTTTGCAAAAAAAAAATATTTTTTTACATTAAAGTTGAAAGTGTCACTTTGTCGTGACACAGTATGACATTAGACAGATAAGCTGTTTAAAAAATATATAAATAAATCAAACTCCTCTGTCTTCTAACTGGAAACAAAGAATCCGAGCCAGGAGGAGGGTCTTAGCGCTGTCAATCATGCCTGTGTGCCTGCTGCCCACTCTAGTCCTCCTCATTCCATTCTTCCTCTCTTATAGTGATAGACATTATAGGCTATGTATTTTTTAAAATAAAAGTTACTCGCTGCAGCTTCGATATTTAAATGATGATTAATTATATCGGAAATATTTTATCTTCTGATAATAACGCATTTTGTTCTGAGTATAAACGTTTTCATTTCTCTTCAAAGATCACCGGCGCTCTGGACTCTGAGGTTTCCATCTTCTATCTGAGCTCTCGGCCTGTCCATCCCTACACAGTGTCCACATCTCTGCTCATCCGGAGCAACTCGTCCCTATCGCTGCACAGCGCTTCATCGAAGCTGCACCTTCTTCTTAAACACATACCGGAGGTGTCATCTGTAACGGTGCAAGGTGAAGTGACTCGGCGGCACTGATCTCTCTGCGAAGATACTTGAGGCGGTTTCTTTTTCTTTCTTTTTCCTTTTCTTCTTCCTACAGAGAAAAGACATTCTCGCCGAGTTTTGAGAATGATTCATGAGGCAGAGAACACGGTGTTCAGGAAAAAATGACTCAGCCGCACCACGGTTTCCTTTCTCCCACCAGTTCTGTTTGAGCGACAGTCTTCTGTGGGATGTTTCCTGCAATAGCGGAAAATAACACCAGAGCGACTGTGTGCGCAAACACACACACACACGACACACACACGCCCGCCCACTCACACAAAGCACAGGCACACGCAAGCGCGCTCTGATATTAATCATAAATCACATTTGCTATATTTTCACAAAAAGACATGAAACGAGTCGCCATCGTGCGCTCTTAGATTTTGTTAAAGATAATGACTTCTCTCCTCTGCACGGCTCGTTTGAAATCACCACTTCAGCTTAGTGTAACAACAGACTTTATTTTTAGACGCATCATCATGACTTAGCCTTTGAATTAAAGACTCAAGGATGACATATGAAGCCAGCCGAAGTCGAACGTTGTGATTAACTCTGATAACTGCTTTCTTTGATTTGTCATTTCACTTTTTAACACTATATTTCTGTATTTCTGAGAGCTTTAAACTGCCCCCCTCGTCTGCTCTCTCTCCCCACGGCAGATGTGGATGAGTGTGCGCACCCTGCTCTTCATCGATGCTCCACTCAGGCACACTGTAGCAACACGCTGGGCTCTTACCAGTGCATCTGCCAACAAGAATATTTGTTGGGTGACCCCAATGACCCTGGAGTGACCTGTACAGGTAGGACTGTGTGGAAATGATATGCAATAATCATTTATACTGTGCAAAAATGACTGAAACATATTTTAGAGGGACTTGTTGCTCTTTTTATGGTGAAATTATTTTTTTCAGATTTTGTCACAGGAAGGACCAAATGGATATGGCTCAAAATAATATATCATAAATATCATATTATATCATATCAGTCCATATTGATAATTATTAGCTTTTTTTTTGTGTATTTCAAATATCTGAAATTCTGCCATCCTGGTCCTGTTTTATCCACAGTTTCCGCTCCACCACGTTATTTTTTAAAGCAGTTTTGAGGCAAGTGGCGAAACGGGAAACTGCTACTGCACAAGTTACTCAACAATTTGTTGCTAGGTAACCAAATAGTTTAGTGAGTTAGTTGATGTCTTACTGGCTGTGAGCAGCCAGTAAGCCTTTTCTCTGCCTACAGCTCCCAGAATGCTGTGCGGTCCTGTCAATATTCTATAGATTAAGTATTGAATATTCTATCAGATCTATTGATATTGATCATGTCTACTGCAATATATATATTGTTATTGATTTATTGTACAGCTCTACAACTAAGCCTGTCACGATAAGCAATTAATCAGTTAATCACAGGATAAATTAAAACAAGCTCAATAATCTTTATTCTGATGGGTAATATTTTTGTAGGGACATTTGGGTTGCAGAGACTTCATAATAATCAAATCTATTTATGGTTTTGGTTGTGTCTGGTTTGTGTTTTACTTGTTGCGTTTTATTTTGGATAATTAAAACATCTTCCAGTTCCTGGTCTTTGAGAGAGCAAACTGACATTATTAAGCCATTATCAATACATTACGTAAAAAAAAGTCTCAAAACAGCAATATTATCATGTACCAGAATAACTACTGGAATAATTTATCATCCAGCAAAATGTGTTAATGTGACAGGCCTAATTATAACCACGAATGTTTTGAACAAAAATTGGGCCAAAAACAAGTGGCCAAAAAAACCATCAAAAAACAAAAACAGAATAGATCTGGTCTGCAGCCTGGCACAAGTCATACGGGATACAGCGTTGGTGGAAGAAGGTGCTCTGATCAGATTAGACCAAAGCTTTATGTTTACGCCAACATGTAAAACACCAAATTAACACAGCATCCGAACAGCCAAACCGTAGAACTGGCAGCATTATTTATATATCTATCTATCTATCTATCTATCTATCTATCTATATATATATATATATATATATATATATATATAGTAGAGAATCTGTTGAAATATTTAAAGATCTTCACAGATGCTCTTCATCCAGTCTGCCTGAGCTCGATCTATTTTGTAATGACGAATTTGCAAAAAATATTCTCGTTTCTAGATGTGCAAAGCTGGTCGAGCCGTTCCACAAAAGTCTTTCAGCTGGTTGTGTTTCCTCAGGGAAGAGCGAAAACGAGTGGATCCAAGACTTTTTCGATTTTGTTTTGTGTTTCTTCCCTGTCGAAACTCACTATCCTAAAAACGCATTGTTGTGAGTGCAGCGTGCTGTACGTGCTCAATCTGGAAAATATGAATATATCTTTTGCAGACTGGAGCAATTTGTTACACCTTCCACAAAGACTTCGTGGAATAATGCTGAAAGATATCAACTTATCTTACAAGTTTAAAACCTCTGTTGCATTTTGCTGCAGTGACATCTCATCGGAGAGGGTTAAACTAGTTTTATTTTACCTGAACTTGTTTTCTTTCCTCTGTAAATAGCTTTCTGTGTGTTCTGTTTTGAAATGACAATATTGTATAAATGTAACCGGGGACTTTCCAGCATCATACATAGGAAAGTCCCAAGCAGCACTCAAAATATTGCATCAGTTAACAGTTTTGCTCCAAAGTTTCTGTTTGACACTCTTGGCTATTAGGCAGTTTCATTTTCTCCTGGTTTCTAATAAATACTGATAGAGGTAAACTTGTCAGGCTGTAACTGTGGACTCATTGGCAGGAGGCTGGAAGAAGAATCAAATAAAGGAATGTTGTTGCAGATTGAATCATAATCAAATCGCGGGTCAGAGCTGCAGTGGCTCTTTGGGCCCACCGCAGGGGCTCTTATTTTGAACTGAGCAGAGTTTTCAGAAGTGTAGCAGTTTTTCCATGTGGTTTGGTTCTCCACAACTGACTGCACCTACAATAAGAAATACAGTTTCTGTTTTCTTTTTTTTCTTTTTATTTATTGCAATGTCAAACTAAAACAAAAAAACTCAACATTGTTTCACTTGGATCTTGACTTGATGTGATCATAAACAGACGAATAAGGAGTTTTATATGACAGGATCAAGATTTAAACAGCAAATTTAGGCAGGTGCTTTGTGGAAATTTGCATATTTTAGAAGTCAAATTTTTATTGTTAAAATGGAAGCTCAACTCTGGTTCTTTAACACATTTAAAGAACACATAACACAGTAATTAAATATTAAGCTAAGTTATTTTTTAAAGGAGAGAAATTTGCAAGAAACGCTGTTTTCACGAAAATGGCTCCTGGTCTAAACAGTGCAACAGAAATCCAGACAGCAGAACTATAAAATATACGAAGACGTGAGATGATGTAAACGTGTCAGAAGGAAACTAACTGCCTGCAGCTAATACGCTTTGGTAGAACCTGATGGTGGGACATGCTGTGGAGGCAACCGATTCATTTCAATTAAACGTGTAGGAACAGGAAAACAACTGAAACGTGCAAGAAAACACCAGAACAGAACCAACACCTGGAAATGCTGTTCTACAGACGGGTAGTAAAGTTAAATACGGAGCAAAGTGGAAACCGGTTTCAAAATAACTGTTTACAAAAGTCCCAAAACACAATCTGCACTTTTTTCAGTCAAAACTAGATGCTATGATGTGCATAAGGTACATTTATAACTTATAACTCTTTCGTAACTCTCTCACATGCAAAGTAATTCATACCCCATTGCAATTTTTCACCTATTGTCACACTAGCGTTAATGTATCTCAATAGGATTTCATGTATTAGACTGCATAATCATGATGTAGAAGGAAAATAAATCCAGATCTGAATCTGAAAGTTGCAGCATTCACTTTTCATATTATTACGTTATTCTGATACCCCTAAATACAATCCGTCAAATTTAATAAATGTAATATATTTACTTGGATAAACTTAATTTGATTACTTGTAACGAATTAAATATTTGTCTTTTAAGTTGGATCATCTGTTTTGTTTTGAGGGATGTGGCTAAATGCTGAGAAGTCCTGGAAGAAAACCTTTTAGAGACTGTAAAGGACTAAAACTGGGGCAGAATATCACCTTCCAGCAGGACGACCATCTTAAACATACAGAGCAACAGAATGGTTTAGATGAAAGCATGTTCATGCGTTAGAAGGGCCCAGTCAAAGTCCAGATCTAAATCTAACAGAGAATCAGAGTCAAGACTTCAAAATAACTTTTCGTAGACTGATGGCTATCACAAAGCTAAGTGGGAAATAATCTCAATCTGTAGATGTTCAGAGCTGGTACACTGAAATTTTTTTTTTCTTTAAACCAACTTAAATAGATACTCTTATATGCCACAGCAAATTTTATTTTATTTGCTCAAGCTATAATTCTCATTTGAATAATTTTGAAATCAATTGTAGTTTCAGCAAAACTCATAAAATTAGCTGAGTATGTTTTAAAGTTGGTTCAAAGAAAAAAAAATTTTCAGTGTAGAGACCTGCAGCTGTAACAGAAACAACAGCTGCTTCTATAAAGTATTGACTTTGAAGTGCAGAACACAAATGTACGCCAGGCGTCTGAGCTTTTAATTTGGAAACCAAAAAAAAGTTATCAATGCAGCATTTTTTTTTTCTTATCAGTTATGCACTATCCCAAAAATATCCAAGTTAAACTAAAGTTTTAGACAGCAATTTGAAAAAATATGAAAAAGTACAAGGGATACGAATACTTTTGCAAAGTTATGTATGTAGGGAACAACTACAGACGTATAAAAGAAAGACAAACAAAGAGTAAAAGCTTATCTCTCGCAGTGACAGTAAAACAGAAGCAAAGACTAATGGAAAATACTTTAGTGTGAATCAAATAAAGGCCACAAAAACACATCAACAACATGCATCCTATGCTACAAAAATACATCACAGCATGAGGCAAAGTAAACACACCGAAAATTGTCCAGATTTCTAATATTTTCACCATGACCTCTTCTGGGTTTCTCTGTTGTGAGTCATCTTTGAAACAACAACAACAAAAAATAAATGCAGAAAGGCACATCAATGCCCACGCAAGGTTTTCTTCAGAAGCTTCGATTCAACACGCTCTTCTTATTTTTTGCTCCCAGGCGGCACCGGGGTGGGAGCCACCGCCATGCCCCCAGTGGTGAACACAACCTTTTCCTGGATGCTCCGCAGCACAAGGGACCCTTCAGGCTATGGCACCGTCCCGCTCGGAACCGGTGTGACTACAGCTCTGACTAACACAAGTCCCGTCACTTATAATTCGTCACACGCCTCACTGGGGAGAAGCTCAGCGCCGGCTACCAGCATGAGCCAGGCCGCTGCCTCAGCTCTGCCAGCGGCTCCATGTCGTAAGAAATCTTGACCTTTCGTCCCAAGTTCCTTCTGAAAACTGGAACCTAAAAGAAAAGTTACCATCTGCTGTTCCGAATAGAAAAAACAAAAATGCAGATTTTGCTGGAAGATTGCATGCAGAATGCTCCTCTGGTGCCAAATAATCCAGGCAGTTATTGAATTACGCCTAATTTTTGTTCAGTAGTTACATTTCTGAGTTTGGTGAGGTTGCATTAAATGAGACCTTATGTTTCTAAAACTATCCATACCAGCGTCGGGGTAATCTATGGAATAACTTTTCACAGTCACTACCAAACTGAAACCAACCCCACCAATGAAAATAAAATTATTTGGTGTCTTTAAATTATTTAAAGTACATTGTTATATACTGCTGTTTACAAAAAAAAAAAGCCCTGTAGTGGTAGGAGAGTCATGGTGAGTGGTTATGTCTCATTCATGGAATCGGAGCTTTTGTTAATTTGGACAAAAATAATAATCACTGTAAAAGTCAGTTTTGACCCAAACCTTCAGGTGTGGGATAGAGAGCTGAAGCTGAAGATCAGCGACTATTTTTTTAATCATGCTGAGGCCAAATATGCATCTAAATCAACAAAGGAATAATTATTCAGAAGTTTTTATGAAGCCGAACCAGAGTTCAAAAATGAATTTGACAGAAACGTTTCTCTGAGGAGGGCTGTCTGGGTTTTTTTAAAATCATTTTCCTTGTTCATCTATTTCCTAAATGTCTTGCCACATTCAGTAAATTTTCTGTGTTCATTATTGTTAAAAAAGTGCCTCTTAGTTCATTCCTATGCTCTGTTCTTTGTGCTTTTGGATTTTGCATCAGATTAGTGTTGTCCTCTTAGTTTGTGAGAAAAACTAAGAGGAAATGTAGTTCAGTTTTCTTTGTGTCAGTTCCCCTCCCTCAGTTTTCCTGCTTTCTTCCTTTCACTGCTGTAAGTCCACCTGGTTCCTTTGTCATTTCCCACCGGCGCCTCAATATTTAACCTCCCATCTATTTTGTTGTTGTTGTTCTTGGCTGGATTCTCTGTTTCTCATTCTCTGACTCTGTGTCCTGTTCCCATCATTCTAGTTTTGTCTGTTTTTGTTTTCTTTTTGGACTGAAAGACCATGACAGACTGTGGACAAGAGACGTCCATGTAATCTGGTAAATTTGGAAGTCATTTTGACTGCAGAGTGGCCAAATAATATCAAGTCAAGATGTGCCCTGCTTATCAACTCTTGCCAAAGAAGACCAAAGGCTGAAACGGATTCAAAAGGTGCTCTAGCAGGGATGTGCTGTGGTGGCGCTTAATAATAACGTAAAGGAGGCCTTTAGTCCTCGACGTGGCCGTCGCAGGTTCGATTCCCGGCCTGGCAACCTATGCCATATGTCTTCCCCCTTCTCTCATTACCCACTTTCCTGTCAATTAACTATCAAATAAAGGCCACTAAAGCCAATAAAACCTTTAAAAAAAGCAAATTAGTTTGCTAGAGCACCTGGTGCAGCCATCTGCAACCAGATGGCTGCACGTTCTTTATCATTACTATTTTCTTCATTTGCAGAAGTTTGCTTTTAATCTCAATTGTTCACCATAAATATCACATGTTGATGTCACAAAAATGTTTGCATTCTATGACGAAGTTTCTGCATATTAATCATTAGTCATCTTAAAAATGGCAGATCTTATGCACACATGTCCCACAATGCAGTACAGATGCATGTAAGTCATACTGGCTTAATAATAAGTAAATTGAGTTTCGATTGGCTTGCTTCATACCACCATTTGAGCTCACATAACACTCAATGGCATGTTAAGATATGCAGCTAAGTAAATAATGCTCCGTCTTTGTATTTCCATGTATTGCATGGCTGCAAAATTTTAACCCAGCAAATGTCATGGGTAATAATGTTACGTCATGATAAGCGATGCTAAGTGAATGCCCTGTCTGTACTTGTGAAGGTTCACTCACCTCAGCATTCTAAATGCTTAAAACTTCTGAGATGGAGTGAATTTGGACTTATTTTCTACATACTTCTGCCTGTTTATTTGAGTGTTTATAAGCTTTTCTAAAATGTGTTTAGCTCAATGTAAATTTCACATAATTTATCCCAATATACATGTCCTATGCAAAAATGTAGCTGCGTTATAGCAGCACACATACAACATAGGAGTTTATGTTTATTAAAAAAATAATTTCTTTATGGCTATGCCCTCACAAAAGAAGCCTCTGGATACATCAACATGAGTGAGAACATAAGTAACAATATCACAGCAGGTTTACTCTTTATAGATGAGTAAAGTAAGTTTTTACATCAGCTACAATATTCTTTTAGCCCTAATCATATGTCCAGTGGAGTTTGGTGTAATCTTATGCCGACATTATTGCTTGTATTCTTCCCCTTTGTTGACAATGATAAACCAAAACATTTTGATGGAAAAAGGACACAGGAACGCAAACCACTAATCAGACAAAATGAGGAACAGCTGTGGCAGGGAGAAAGGAGTAAATCTGAGGAAAAGAGACTAAAATGTGATGCTGAAATAAGTCTCAAAAGAAACTACAAACATACCTTTTGAATAAAACCAGGACTAGAGAGGAACACATAAGAACGACCCAAACATAAACACCAATTTGTCATAACACTATCTCTAAAAGTGCAGTACTGATAACTACTGTATATGAGAATCCAACGTCTGGAAAATATATCAAGGCAAATAGTGTTGGATTTATTATTCTGACATCAAATAAAATAAATATACTCAAGTGCTTAACTTAGACTGTAAAAACATGTACAGACCTGTGATGCTATGCAAAAGCAAAAGTAACTACAGCCATTTATTTTAACAATGTGTCATGACAAATTACACTACTCTCTTTCATTAAACACCCTACCAGGTCCTCCTAGAATCAGTGGCTTATGGTCTGCTAATGTCACTGGAACGTCCATGTCTGTCCAGTGGTCAACCCAGGTTCAAAGCAACCAGACTTTCTGGGTCACTCTGAGCAAGACATCAGTGGTCACTGAGCGCTGGGAAACCAACCAGACTATGATAGAGCTGAATGGACTTCAGCCTGGGGTGCTCTACAATGTCACTGTGACACCTTGTGCTTGTGGAGGGCGAGGATCTGCTCTTCACATGATGGTCAAAACGGGTAGGAATGGAATATTGCAGCGCTTTAATACAAAGTCATTTTTGTTCACTGAAACCCACTGGAGACTTCGGTCCATTCATTCAAAGTAATAATTGTTGTCATGGGCTCAAGTGTAAAATTGTTATTATTGTGTGAATATAAGTAGTTCAACCTATCACAATGTTCTTTTTGTTCTAGTTCGCCTTCATGTCCTACATAAAGTTTGGATGGGTCTTATCTTGAAGGCCTGGGGTTAGATTGAAAAGATGGTTTATGTTGCCAAACAAGGTTTTTCTTTGCAGATTCTCAGACTCTTGATGCAACAACACGACTCACAAACATCGAGTTCAACCAAGACCTGAGAAACAGCAGCAGCCAGGCCTACAAAAACCTCACTGAGACTTTTACACAGGAGGTAAGCGTGTTAACAGAAAAATGCCACAACAAAATGCCATCTTTGAATATGAGTATGCAGTACATCCGTACAAATGTGGGCAAAACTTTTCTGTTATTATGCTTAAGTCGCTCGGCTTGTTGTGTACAGCTGGTTGTCTTTGAAGGTGCTCACTTTTGTAGCAGGTTACTGGAGGCAAAGAACAATTCAGACCTGTTGATTATTAAGATCTTGGGTTTTAAAAACCACACCCACATCTTATTTCTTGTTGCTACAGCACAGGCCGGGTATGCATAAACATGATCACTGTTCACGTACTTATCATGAGGCTTTTGGCTCAATGAAAGTTCTCATGAATTGAATATTTGTCTCATTTGGCCCCCTTGTGATCTCGCCAGAGCAATCACAACAAATAAAGATGTTTGTTTTTCTGGCAAAGCTCCTGGTTGGCTGCCAGCCACCGAGCTCAGTATATTATTCATTTGCTCAATTAAGCATCCTTGTTTGAGATTTTGCTCTCTGTAAGGGAACCTACGATGAAAAGTACACACTGTGAAGCATCATCTTTGAAATGCAAACTTTTTACCAACAGATCTACAAGTCTCTGCCTCCAGAGATCAAAGCTATGGTGGATTCAGGTCAGATGAGGATCGAGATCCAAAGCTTTTACCTGGGCAGTGTGGTGGTGAACTTCTCCATAATCTTCAACCCAAGTCCAGGACAAGCTGTGGGTAATGTGCCCTCAGCGCTGGTGCTGTCCCTGATGAACAGCTCCAAATTCACTGTGGACGGAAACAGCACAAGCATCAATGGTATATCTTACTTTGCAATACTACCTTAAACAGACTCAATTACACACAAATGGATGTTTAAAATCCTTTGTTTCCTTTAATTATGGTGATTTTACACTTAGTCGATGAAAATAGGGCATTTGAAATTTTAATATTAGGTCAGACCAATAGAAATGAACATATGCAGAAATGTGAGCTTGATGAAAGGTTAAAGGTGATTTTCAACAGCTATTTTTAGTCTCACTTGAATGCATATTCTAATTTATTGAATTTGACTTGTAACATTTGGGAGGAACAGAAGTTAGGGTCAGCATGAGATAGAGAACATGAGATGTGGAAACCCGCTATGAGAGCAACCAAAAGAGTAAGAGGAAACTATTTTAGCACATATAAAGCATGTCCATTAGATCAACAGCATCTTCTTATCCCTCACAACTACTTATTTCAATTCATGTATAATTTGATTGATGGATAAAAGGTGATACTTTATGAGTCTACAGTGTTGTCTGCATAAAAATGACAGGTCAAGAGTGACTCTTTTTCAACAGATTTTGACGAATGCGCCTCAGGAGAAAATGATTGTTCTTGGTGGGCTATATGCACAAACACATGGGCCTCCTACACTTGCATCTGCCTTGATGGATTTATAGACAACAACCCAGAAAGACCTGGACGCAACTGTCAAGGTAGAGCATTAGTGGGAAAGTTAACGCATATTGTTTACTGATATTCATGTGGATATCTTTATTTTTCCTCATGAATGCATCATGTCCCATGCAGCAAATGTTACCTTGGACACAATATCAGCACCAGAAGTTTCTACAATAAATCCTACTCCACCTGTCCCAACTTTTGCTCAAGCTACCAACAGCTCTAAAACTACCAATCCTGTATTGGCAACCAGTGCAAATGGTCCTCCCTTTAGATTTGCCATCCCCACAGCTACAGCTAATAATAATAATATCCCACCAACTACCGCTACTTCAGCAACACTCTACATTGCCCCTGTAATTACCAGTACTACTCAAACAAGCAATAATTCACCAACACTGGTCGTTAATGTTCCGACAAGCCACTCTGCAGCTCTGACCAACACCTTAAGAACTACTTCCATCCCAACAGTCCTTTCTACTAATCTGATAACAACTGCTGCTCCCAGAACAACAACCATTACTGTCGCTGAGATCAATACAACACACTCAACAACTTCTTCTAGCCAAGTAGTGTCTTCTGTTGTCCCAACAACAACCACTACACCAAGCATCACTTCTACAACCCCATCTTCTGCTCTAAGATCAGCCACTAATTCCTCTCTGTCAGGAGCCCTTTCAGTCCACTGCAGAGTGGTTGCCATTACTGTCACTCTTGCAAAAGCTTTTCTGGTGAGTGCAAAAATCCCAGAGGGTGCTCTGTACTTGGGCATGCCGGAGTGTGGAGTCAATGGAGGCAATGCCTCCCACGTTCAGATGACTGTGGCATGGAACGAGTGTGGCACCAGCCTGGTGCATGTAAGTCCGAGTACCTGGTGATGGTCATTTTCATCATTCTCATAAACCAGAATGCACAAACTCCAAGGGCGACCCTTCTGTTGTCTTTCCAGAATGAAACTACGTACACAGCATCTGTGAAGTTGTTCAACAGCATGGATCCATACACAGCCGAAGGTGGCGCAGTAGAGGTTCCAAGAATCAGGCTGGAAATCCCCATCATGTGTTCCTACATGACAAGCATGTTGATTTCTGCAGACTTTGGCTCCATGGGGTATGATTAATCTTAAAGTCATGGTTGCTTTACTAAAATTACCCAGTTTTTTGTCATTTCATCATAAATTGTCAATAAAATGAGCCAACATTTCCCAACAGATTAGGAGGGAAACAGCGACTCATGGAATAATTTAGATTAAATATATAAAATAACACCTTGTACTATCAATGAGATTGTTTCATAAACACAGTGGTGGTATAATGTGATCTGAACCCAGAAGAATTTAAATGCTAGGCACCATGTTCTCTACATATGTGCTAAGGAGTGCATGCACCGATGATCATCATTCCTGTCTTGTACACATTAACCACCAGGTTGTTGTCTTGTTGTCCTTTAGGTGTCAAATGTACTCTATACAGTGATTATTCAAAAGTACCAAGTGGAAATTAAACTAAGAATACCCAATACTTTGGTATCTGTAAAATTTTGTGATCAGGGTTTTCTCAGTGTGAAAAGCAAGGGACTGAGCACACAACCAGGAGGAGTCTCAACATGTAGCTGGATAGAGTTGGAGATCATATTTCAGATTCTGAATCCAGTGACAGTGCTGGTGATCAGGCCAAGCAGGATAAAATCCTCCATTAGTTGCAGGGGAATGGTGGAACTAGCCTCCAAGCTAGCTAAAATTATAGATATGGCAAAAGTCTCTGTTCTCTCAATAACAACAGAAACATAATAGATATATATCTATTACACCACTGGCGTGATAGATAGTAACACTATCTATTAGCAAGTCTTTTTAGTCTAAGAGACAACTTCACTGCTTGTTGACATGAAATATATGCATTTATATTCATAAATGACAATTTTAAGATGTTTATTTGAATAACTAATTGCACAAAGTGAAACAGATTAATTCCACACATTATGTTTTCAAGCATTTATTTCTGCTTACAGCTAATGAAAACACAACATTTAAAATTTGAATATTACATCTGACTAATAATGCAATATGGTAAGAACTACTTGGAAGAATTAAAACAATGTTTATTAAAAAACTGCTTTTCAACTGATTCTTGCCTGAAAGTCTCAACCATGAAAGGTGGTAGACTGTGAGATTTATGTTTTCTGGGTCTGTAGGTCATGTTCAACAATATTGCCAACAGCGCCCTCTTGAGGTTCAATGTCTTATTTAAAAATTTGCTCAAAAGTGGCTGATGGCTTTTAATTTAATTGCAAAAAAGTTTTGTTTTTATTTTTTACAAATGGAAAATAAATACATTTCTCACTACTCAGATAGTAGAAGAGCGTAGGTTAAACTTATTCCTCCCGTTTGCAGATTCTGTGTTCATCTTAGCTTCCTCACTCATTTTAATATGTGCAAACTTATTTTATTTCTCTTTTGGCAAACAATAGCATCAAGTCATCTCTCAAATAACTGCACTGCGTGCAATAAGAAGTGAAATAATTCCAGCCGTGTTCCTCCCATTTGTCTCCAGGTATAACATGATCAAAGATGTGATTACGGGTCTGGGATCGTTCCAGGTGGGGGTGCAGCTGATGAACGGTGCCGTGCCTTTGCCCCACAACTACAGCCTGTCCCCTGAGCAGGCCGTGGTGATGGAGGTCAGCCTGAACGACACATCGGAACAAATGAAAGTGGTCATCAACAAATGCTGGGCCACTCCCACCCAGAATCCGGCCGACCCAAACAGCTACACCTTCCTGGAGAGCAGGTCTGCTGCTGCACAATCACTGCTCCATCCTCATGTTGGAGAACATCTACTCTTTCCCTCCCTAAGTACTAATGCTACCTTTATTTACCTCTATTATTACAGCTTATGTTCTATATCAGGGGTGTCAAACTCCAGTCCTGGTGGGCCACAGCCCTGCAACTTTTAGATGTGCCTCTGATGCACCACACCTGAATAGAATAATTAGGTCAATAGCAAGGCTCTGGAGAACTGATCTAGACAAGGAGGAGGTAATTAAGCTATTTCATTTCAGTGTTTTCAGTATGCCACATCTAAAAACTGCAGGACAGCGGCCCTTGAGGACTGGAGTTTGATACTTGTGTTCTATATAGATGACATTTTATCCAAAAACCCAAGTTAGATTTGACTTAAGAGTTTGGTTATTTTATCCAAAAGCAAATCAGTATTTTTAAAACTCTAATAAACTGAATCCCTTCGATATTAAATGTAAAATTGACATGGCAAATATTGGCATTTGCGGCTGAAAACTGTCCACACACAATGACAGTTCTAGTTTGTAATTGCACACTTGGCGAGACTATTCTTCTGCCACCCCACACACAACCAAGTACACTGCCACCCGTCAAAGTCCATTCTGCAAAGAGAAACAAATAAATAAATCATAAAATAACTAATATTTTAAAACATGTTCTTATTTTATGAAAAGAGGCTTTCATAAGTCTAAAACTTGCCTTTTCCCCAGAATCACTAATCAGTGTTGCAGTGCTAGCTCACCATTTACCCAGGGACTAGGTGTGTAAATGAGCAACAGAAAACCAGGTTACAACCAACAACCAAATTTTTAATGAATGTTCATGTTGCAAGGTAACTAAACCATATGATTCAGATCAAACATCTAAATGAAAACCATTCATGTGAAGCCAAAGTTAATGGATCTGCTCCGCGTCTCCACAGCTGTCCTCTGAACGTTTACACCAAAGTGTTGATGAACGGAAACTCCACCACCTCCCGGGTGTCGGTGCAGATCTTCTCCTTCGTTAACCTGAACGTGATCTACCTGCACTGCAAGGTCCAGATCTGCGTCCAGGTTGGATCTGATACCTGCGTTCCAGTGAGTGCCGCCAGTTCATTTACTTTCATAAGATACAGTCTTATGGGTCCAACATAAGACTAATCACCCCTGGCTTGGACAGAAGCATGCCATGAAGCAGAATATGGGGTATTCAAAAAAACATGCCATCATCTCATGTTTTCTTGTAGGACTGTTTACAAAGAACAGCTCGGACTGGAAACACGATTGGAACAAGTGTTGGATCCTCTGGGCCTATACTTAGATTAAGTGAAGGTGAATGCTTTTATGTCGTCTATTCAATGAAACACTGTATGTAATGTTGGTACGTTAAACAACCACCATATATTGTTACCTCTGATACAGCTGTGCAGAAAAGCTTAAAATAAATTCATCTTTTCTCGCTGTAGAACAAACCACTTGTAGTTTAACATGCTGAGAGTAAATCTTTGAATTTTTCAGTGTTAAATCATGCTGCTAGTTCCCTTTTCTACAACGTACTGGGCCCATAAGAGAAAGAAAAAGGTAGTAAATATTTGCCACAAAACTCTGGATATTTTAAATTAATCTCAAATATTTAAAAAAAAAAACAAAAAAAAAAAAACTGGAACATTTCTGAGCACCTAAAGTCAAAAGACTGTGAGAGAAAAACAAACAAACAAAAAAAAAACAACTGGACATTTCTCCGTTTTAAAAGTAAAAAAAAAATAAATAAATAAATAAAAAAAAAAAGACTTTTGAAAAAGAAAATTTTACATTTTTGTATTAGAAAATTTCTGAAATGAATCTAAACAGGTTTTTTTGGCAAAAATTTACTCCTTTTTTCTATCTACGATGGCCCTAAAACCACGGTGTACCTTTCATTGAATCGTGTCGATGTAAACATCATTTCAGAGTCCCTGGAGGAGAAGCTCAACACCATCCACATAGTCGGCCTCTCCTGTCTTGGGGTCGGTGTGTGTCTCTGCTTCATCGTGGGATTCGTCTGCCTGATTTACTGTCAAAGGAACCGCATCGGACACTACAACTTCAACGTCAAACCCAAAGAGGAGAACTTCACCTACCTTGTTTTTAACACTTAGCATAGGAGTTTTGCTCCAGTCCGCAAGAACCACGGTCCTCCCGGTTTTAGTTTCACAGAATCCCGCTAATTAATCATCATTAGCTGCAGGTGTGTTGAGCCAGTATAATAGCTAAAACATGCAGGAAAGCGGCGCTTGTAAACTGACTTTGAACGCCAGTGGAGAGGCAGCAGAAAAACATGCGTAGCAATTACAAAAACCTGCCACTAGGGGTCAGTGTTGGTATTTATGTCTGAGCTCACTTTGCATTTGAACCTATTTTTGGTCACTTTCACCGGACTAAATATATTCAAGCAAGGAAAATAAATCATGTTTTAAATATTAATTATTTAAAAATAGGAACTGTGATTGAACTTAAAAATATTTAAATACAGCCTACGACTTTATTCAAGTTAACATTTGTCCTAAACAGGTTTGGAATCATAATAGGAAGACTGAAAAATTATCGGCATAAAAAATATAACGCCACATGCTTCTTAATAAAATATGAGCTCTTCGAATTAAATTATATTCTTTGCACAAACTGCTGCATTCATATTCAACCATGCTAATGACCTAAAAAGGAACTTGCAAAAATGTTAATATTAACCTATGCTTCTCGAGGTGCTTCAATAAAATCAAATCATTCTCCACGTCCGATCAATTGGTCATGGGTGAACTTTGTAGATCCTACATCTCGGTTAATCGGATCACTTGCTGAGCAGAGATGTCAAGCAGAGATTATGAGGAAGATCCAGCGTCTCTCAAGGCACACTTCCCATAATCCCTCACTGTTGAATGCCAGGTCATAAATGCGGCTCCTGGATCGACGGTTGAGGGGGTGAGTACTAAATAATAGAGGCTTTCTCCGTGAAGGGGAGGCCCCTGGAGAAAGACTTTTTTTAAAAAACCATCTGGAGGGCTCCAAATGCCCCACCTCCACATTAACCAATTCAGCCTTCCTCTCAAAAACCTGGCAACCAATCTCCATGGCAACAACTCAGAACAGGGAAAGAGGGAGACGGCCTTAACCAGTAGATGGAGGCTGAAGAATGAGTACAGAAAATTGGCAGAAATGAGCCTTTATTGCTGCAGATTCCCTTTTCTTTCTTCATCTCTGTGTCTTGGATATGCTGCAGGGATTTTGAAAACAGCAAATATTTAATAATTTAATAATTTATAATCCTCGTACACCAAAGAAGACAATCAGGAATCCCCATGTGGAAGATGGAAAACAGCTGTCCTGGGAGGATTTGCTGCGTTTCTCCGTCCGGCCCTTGGGAACAGCAGGGCGCGCTGAAGGAACAAGGCTAATTCTGAATGTTGTGAAAGGCAGCTTGCTCTGTAAGAGCTGCAACATGACCCAGTTCCACACTCTTCTTCCTGTTTTCCCACCTCCCCGCCTCCAGTCTGCCTCTATACATCCAGTTCAAGGAGGCTCAGAGACACATTCATCAGGTTTTTATTGAGCGTGGCTGTATATGTGCCTGTGTGGGGATTTTCTCTCATACAGGCCATTACTTTTTAAACATCCCCTCTGTGATTTTAATCACCTGCTGAACCACAGATCTGCAGGGACTTAAAGCTACAGGCCAGTCTTTTTTCCTCTACAATCCACCTGACACTTTAGAAAAAAATTTTCACCTATACAACATATTCTATTAGATCAAATCTATCCTGTTAAATCAAGTAGCATTGGTAAGCTAAAGTAGCATGAGTAAGCTCAAGCAGTATAGGTAACCTAAAGTAGCATCGGTAAGCTAAAATAGCATTGGTAAACTAAAATAGCAAAGGTAAGCTAAAGTAGCATGGGTAAGTTAAACCAGTATAGGTAAGCTAAAGCAGTATAGGTAAGCTAAAGTAGCATTGGTAAACTAAAGTAGCATGGGTTAGCTAAAGCAGTATAGGTAAGCTAAAAAAGCATGGGAAAGCTACAGTAGCATGGTTAAGATAAAGTAGTATCGGTAAGCTACAGTAGCATCGGTATGCTAAACTAGTATAGGTAAGCTAAAGTAGCATCATTAGCTACAGTAGCATCGGTAAGCTAAAGTAGCATAGGTATGCTAAACTAGCATAGGAAAGTTACAGTAGCATAGGTAAGCTAAAGTAGCATCAGTTAGCTACAGTAGCAACATGTCAAAATATGGAGAATAACTGGCTGTTCTGAACAATCGCAATACTTTGAGGAATGAGCAGCAACCTTTGTGCCAAATAGGAATTTTAGCCTCACGTCGAGGTTTCAGTGCAAATCAAAGAAAATTGAATAGCGACATTAGCTTTAAATTAAACAAACAAACAAACAAAAAAAGACGGAAATCTACAAAAAATCCCACGAAAATCTACAACTGGCATTGCATTGGAGTCTATGTGCTGTAATACCTATCTGTTTTTCATTAAGCAGAAAAATCAAGGAAAATGCTACTGGTTGAAGAATTTTACATCCCAAACAAAGAGGAAGCTCATAGTAGTCTTCATGTTGTGGAGTCATAACAATAGCAACAACATGGCAATTATCAAACCTTGGCTCCGGGATTATGAATTATAAATGAGAGTCTCATGAAGATGGCTGACTTGCTGATTAAGACTGACACATGGAGCTCCACCCCGTCCCCAAGTGTTCATCAGAGACAAGAGCACAACACAGCAATCTGCTCCGTCAGAGGAAGCTGTGATGAAGCCCGTCCCAGACAGGGAGCTCAGCTGATGCACTGTCAGTCTGTGACCTTGCAGGACTATTCTAAACGGGTCAGAAATACTGAGAAGTAGTCAGGTTGACATGGGCTTTTGCTTTGTGTGCTTCAGAGATGCACCTCGGGTTTTGGCAGCTGTAATTACGTTTTCCTCCCGGATTAAATGCACTAAACGGTTTACATAAAAGTGTCCCCAAGCCAGAAGTAATATTCATGTTATTCCCTGGGTCATCGGGATTTCTGTTATCTAATCACCTGTTCCCATGTCTGTCTGTTACATTCTGCATGCTGATTAATACACCAACACCCCTCAGGATTCAATCTGTCCTCGTTCTGTTCTGCAAAATGAACCTCTAAGTGAAACATATAGGAAAATTATGTTTTAAACAGAATATGAAGGGGGCTTCCCTAAGGGGAGACACTAAGTATGCGACAAGAGTCAGACTTATTCACTAAGACGGCTTCTGTTGTACAAAATTTAAAAACTTTTATGTTATTTTGAAAAAGGCACTAAAATCTATTCTCAGCCTCAAAACGTTAAAAAACAACAACAAAAAAAGAACGACAACAGCCTCACTACAGTAAGGTAAGTTTACTTATTTATTCCGACTAAAAGTGATCGATGTGTGGTACAGTTTTCGTGGGGTTATTAAGCACTTCTTGGTGTGACGTGACTACTAACAATGCTGACGTGTGCTCTTCAGACAGGATGGATGAGACCAGAGAATGATGTAGCACCTTGTGTCGTAATGCCACGGGGTCAAAAGGGCGAGGACGTCGGATCCGGAGGCTGCGGTCGAACATGCGACAACGCTTTTCCAACGAGCTGCTTATCCTCCTGGAGGGTTGAGAGTTTTTCTTTTTTCTTTTGTGACTCTTGTATTTTTGCCTCCTGAAACTATCCAACATCAAACTCTAGGTATATACACAGCAGGGCGACGGTCCAATCCGCCTCTGTCCGCGTGAGCCAAACTACTCGGTCTGGGTCACGTCTAGGGCAAAGCGAACGACGCCGCTGCTCCGCCGAGACTCGCCTCCCTCCAGCAGTGGCTGTGTTCCTCCTCCAGCAGCACCCTGGGAATGATGATGACTGGGTCGGAGAACCTCGTCTTTAGAATCTCTAGGAGGCAGCACATTTTTTTTAGATACCAGAGACAGAGACAAAAAGAGACAGAGGATAAGGGATTTACCTTAGACAAAAACACAAAGTCGTCGTGTTGAGCTAAGCACCCTGAGACCGCTCATTACTGGGGCCCTCAGAAAGAGAAATAAAGCTAACGATGGGTTTTAAAAAAATAATAAAAATTCAAAGCCAAACAAACATCTCAATTAATTCCTTTAAAAACTGTCAGGTACTCAGATTTCATCCAATCGCTTTCCAAGCTGTCGTTTGAGGAATGAGGGTCTCACGGTCGCTAAAAAAATGCAGTGCAACAATGGAACAAAAGAAAAAGAAAATCTCACTTAAAACAAATCAGAAGGAACGATTAGATCGTTAGCATGCACTTACAATTTCCTCTGAAATGTGTCTTTCCGAGGAGGCGTTGCTTCCCTCATTCCATTCACACTCACCCTCCATCTTATTTCCATGCTCAGCACTTGTTCAAGACAGAGGGCAAGGCCTAGGCCACTACGTGGAAGTGAAACTCAGATTGCAGGTCCAACAGAAAACAGTGGTGGCATGCGTCAGAAAACACATTCGAATGCAAACAAGGGTAAAGTGCAGAAGAAAAATGAAACTTTAACTTTTTGGTTAAACGGGAGAGAGTTCGTTCATGTGAGCGGAGCACATGAGAGACCCGTCTCATGCATTACCTTGCAAACGTGTTGACACCCCCATTGGCTGTTCGACACTATGTCATGTTTCAAACTTCACAAACTTCATGGCTCTTTTTAAAAAACATTTTTTTATCGGGGTTCTATGTGCGACACCAAAACTGAAGTTGTGCGTGAAGCGGATGGAAAATGATGCACGGTTTACACAGAGTTTTATTCTAGTGCTCGTTTTCAATGAAGGAGCTCAAGTTCAGTTAGATTCGATAGAGAGCATTTGCGATTGCCAAATTACAAATAACAAAAAAAATGTAGCTTTGGACTTTGACTAGGTCAGTTTAAATCGTGAATGTGCTTTAAATCAAGGGTGCTTAAGAAGTAAAATAGCCAAAACTTTGGTTTTTAAGTTAAAATCTACGTAGAAAACTTTTAGACGAACACTGCTTTCCCAACCTTTCTGCTTTCCTTCTGTTGTCATGATAACCACTAATTGACCTGAGTCTTAACAGTACACCTCTCTGCACCCAAATCTGCTTCTTAGTTCTATACTAAAACTTGGCTAAATACAGTAAGTGTTTTCAAATAAAGACTGGCCTAAATCTTGTTTTTGTTACTGAGAACAGGCAAAATATTTGTTCAACTGAGTCCAAAGTCAGCTTGTTTTAAGCTAATGATTTTAGCTCACGTGACAAAACGTTTGGACGTCAGCCTATTGTAACTCGTGGTGTATGTCGGGGTTGTTGCTGTTGTTTGGTCTCTAATGTTCTCTGAGGAATGTCTGATTTAAAGATATTAAATACGTCTACTGTAAATTCAGTGTTTATCTGCTGAAGTTACTTTTACATAGTTAATAGCTAATTAAGGGAACATCTGCACTTTGACTGACTTTAAATTATCCACTTTACTCATTTGGTGATTTCTGAAGTCACTTGGTACCATTGGGTCTTCTATAGGGGGCAACATATAAAAAAAAAGCACACCACACTTTTCAGATTGTACGTCAAATAAGTTGAAAACCATGTCGCATTTCCCACTTCACAGCCATGTGCCACTCAATTTTGATTTATCGCAAAGAATCCCAGTAAAATATGCTGAAGTTTGCAGGTTGTGGGGATAGAATTACTTTCGCAAGGCACTATATGAGAGGACTGCTTTTTAAAATGAAACTGATTCAATCATGCAGTTTCCAGAAACCATGTAGGCCGGATGCATTACAGCAGCTGGATCAGGAATGGTAAGAGATGGCTGGACTACACCTCAGGCCTCCTTAAGGGAAGCCGCGGGAGGGATGTGAGACACGGCCTCCATCTCACCCTCCCCTCCCACTCTAGTGTCCATATGGAAGAGAAACACGGAGGGGAGTCAAGCAAAGACAATGTGGTGATTTGGTCTGAATAGCAATAATGATAATAGAGAAGAAAAAGAAAAAAAAAGAAATCAGAAAACTGTGCCACTGTAATCGAAAAACAAAAGCAGATCACGACTCCATGAGCAGGTATGAATGAGAATGAGAGGCGTTTTCTGGCTGCGTTTGGCTTTCTTTTGCTTCTGGCGTTGGGTTTACCTGGGATCGGGTAGTGCACAGCCCCACAGGTGTTGCTTTAGGGTCTGCACCCAGCCAATATCTCGGATTGGCTGGCAGAGTTGTATGTAGTGGTACTGTTTTAGCACAACCCTTCAAATGAATCAGAATGTCACTCATTAGCACAGAACAAACTGGACACAGCATCATCTAATAATGATAGTTAAAAATGACATATAGGAGAGAGGTAAGTCTGTCACACATCTGTGTTTTGGGTTGTTTGAAGCACATGACATGTTTATTCTGGAATGAGCGTCTTCTTTTTTCACGCGCATGTTGCTCCATAAACCCGATGGGTTCTTGGAATATATTGGAGAGTGATGCAAGAATAATATATTCTTCAGTCCCCACATCAGAGAAACATGCGCGTGTCGGAAAAGAAGAAGCTTCGGCTCATGCCAGAATGCGGCGCGGCTCTTAGCTAAGCGTAGTGGCGGGGTTAAAGGTGGGGGGATGTGAGAGCTACATTCTCTTCCATGTGGATAGACCTGATACAATGTAGCCTGTCACACAGACAAAGACTGGGACACGCTGATAGACACCTGCAACCAACTAACCTTTAACCATTCCTCTTAACAAAAAGAAGCAAAGAACACACTGCTTTTTCTGCCTTTTGTTTTTTTGCATTTATTTAGAATGTTTCATTAAATAAGACCAAGCAGATAAAACACAAGCACGTCACAGTTTTTTTTTTTGTCCAAGACATAGCTTTCTTTAGCATACTTTCTATCCTTATTTTTGTCTAATAAATACATATAGATAGCACCGAGTGTGTGGTGTAATAATTTACATTTACAAGACAAGGTGCCCCCTCCTGTATCCCCACCCATCAACCCTCCCCAAACACCAATCAAAGGCTGCAAAATGCTAATGAGTCGGGCCCATGTCCCAGATGGGGTTGGTGTTCAGCTTGAATGTGTGCGGTGGTGATGGTTGCTGAGGAGACGGAGCGAGGAGTCACAGCTTTCAGTCATTCTGAATGAAGGCGATGTTGAGCTGCAGACAAAACGGTGGCAGCGCGGCACAGAGAACGAGGCTCTACAGCTCTGATGGACCCAAGAACGGGATGCAGTGTTGTATCCTGACAAAGACGTCCGGGATTGTTTGACTTTTTTTTACAGTCTGACCTTAGAAGCATCCATCTGATATCAAGACATTTATAATTTATTTTATCATCTGGTAACTAAATTGCAAGAAGACATAATTTGTGATTGTACCACGAATAAGAAATAAAAATAGAAATGATAACTATGTTAAAATAAAGAAATTACTTTGCTAATTTGAGTGTCAGGCTGCAACACATATCCTAACACCAATAAAGTTTTACACCGATCAGTTCTTTGGACAAATGTTTATGGAAGCCTATTTCTGCCATGAATGAAAAAATACAAGTCCAACAGGAAGTCATAACTACATTTAAAGTCACTTTCAAGGATAAAAGTCCTAATTATTACATAGGAAGTCATAATTTCTACTTTCAAAGTCATAATCATGAGATTGAAAGTTTTAGTTATAAACTAATAACGAGATAGAAAGTTAATTCTGACTTTGAAAGTCATTTCTACTTTCAGTGAAAATAAAAATTATGTCCATATTTATGGGTTTTTATTTTTCCTTTTGTGGCAGAAATAGGCTTACATAAATGTTCAACCTTCTGTTTTTCTAGATCTTTGATGTGCTGAGACTGATTTTCTTTTTAAAAATACAATATAAGAGAATAAAAGAATACCATTATTAAAGTATTTTTCTAGCCCTCTAGCTGTGGGCAGTCATTAATTATTTACACCAGGAGAAACGCTGCGGTGTGAAAGAGCAGTTCCTGTACATCACGGTTTTACTATCAGCTAAAAACAAAGTCAAAATGATTGTAGGTTTTACAATTTATTCTGTCTTTAGCAATCTCCACAGAGAGTGAGGCTAGCATAGCTAAAGCTGCATTATATTCTACAGGATGTGGATGGTTGTCTCTGAAGGTTTCTGAAAGGCTGCCATTTCCAAATCCAGCATTTTCCATCACAAACAGAAGATGGAAGCTCAGGAGGATAAAACAGTTCCAACAAGCCTTCCTCTTATCTGCTGAAACTCTTGATCTCTAGATGACATGTCATAAAAATTACTACTTTCTTTTGCAAAACTCGATACATCTCAGTTCTTCCCTAATGTCATTTTTAACACACCAGTGTAACTGGAAATAGTCAGCCCAGTTTTTTTTTTACTCAGTAACAGAGTTACCAAACCAAACACTGTTGTTGTCTATGTGACCTACTAGCATTTAGCATAGTGTGCTAATTAAACAGAAGTAGATTGGACTTAGTGTCACTGTTAAATGATTACGCTCACCAGCATCTCTAATGCTAACTTTAAATCCTACATATTGTCAAGGCTGCTGAATAATTTTTTTTTAAATAATGCACATTTTAACATTAGCAGTTTTGATTAGCACCAGGACTTTAACCTGTTACTTTAGTTAGTTAACGATATTAATTTTAATGCATTCATACTTTTAACGCCAATAATCAAATTTTACATATGCCAGGAACCTTTGTATTCATGCGTTTCTGGCATGCCAGTAAATCTGACGCGCAAGCAATAAATTAAAAACAATAAATACCTTTGTTGTTGACCTCTATTTATTCAGAAAATATATATTTTTAAATTTTTTAATTAATAATGTTGCTTGCTATATTTAGGTTTAGATTAAAATGGGAATAATCGCGGTTAATTAATTACAGACCCTGCAATTAACTCTGTTTCTTGTCCTCCCAAGCCAGTGAAATAACATCAGTGCATAATAAAAGAAGCCTTATAGGGAGGTGTGTGTCTCTGCATTAACACAGCCACATAACTGGCCTCTCAGACGGAGGAGCCTTGCTAATAAAGGGAGTGTCGGAGGTGATTCCACTGAGTTATGAGTAGTCAGGCTGAAAGCTGCGAGCGTTGTGTGACAGACACACAGGAATGAACAGCTCCCAGCTCCTCTGAGTGCCTCCCTCCCTAAATGATAGTACTGTGGCCTAAAAGGGTTACGTCTGCGATATAGCATTATGTAATTCATAGGGAATCCTCCTCTGTTCTCTGACAGACTGGGCCTTAATGCATAATCGGTTTAATGTAACCTAACCGTTGCTTTCAGAACAAACTGCGTGTCCCAAAGTACCGCGGTATGAATGAGGCTTACATGAAAGGAACAGATGCTGAATGGGAGAACAGGATCCGCAGATGAATTAAAGACATTTTCTATCAGAAAATGACAATTTTTTTTTTTTTGCCAGAGTTCACATTGATGGTGATACTGCCAAACACACTTTTAGAGACAGTGATAGAAAGGCAAACAGAGCGAGTACAGAACAAGCTGTGGATCACACGCACACATCATGAATAACCAAGCTGGACATTTATCAAAGATTTTCCAGTTTGCATCTTCAAAAAAGAAAAGTAAAGATTTTTCAAAAGAGCCAATATGAGTCACTTTTTCTTCAAGCCCTCCTCCCTCAAAAACACAAAGGAAAAAAAAAGAGATAAATCCTTGATAAACTCTACAAAGCAATCTGCTCAGCTGATCAAAGCCAACCCTTCAGACGTGCTTGTAAATGGGCCCATGCAACAAAACTCATCCATTGGTTGGCCGGGCAGCCAAGTAGCCATGGCAACCTGGAGATGGAGGCGAGCGGAGTGGGGGGAGGTGGGTGGCATCAAATGGCGGAGACAGGAAAGAGGATGCTTCCGCCCACTCGTTACTATAGCGATCTAGTACAGAGTGAGACAGGAAGAGCAATGGCATGTCATGTTCACACCCTGACATGTTACTGGAGTAGAAATGTAGCCAGGAGGTAGTGAGAGGACAGAGAAGAAGAAGAAGAAGAAGAAGAAGAAGGAAGCAGCTAGAGAAGGACGAAAACAAAGAGAAGAACTTGGAACCAATTTTGCAGCCTCTGGGTTTGTGTCCCACAAAAAGAAAGAAAAGAAAAAGGAGAAGTAGTGCTAAATGATTTTTACTCTTTTGCCTCAGCCAGTTTGTTGTTGATCTCTTTACTTTTCTCCTTGTCCCCGACCGCCGGCCGGTTCTCGGACTGGTTCTCCGAGGTCGTCTTCCTGGAGCCCTTCAGCGTGGCGCTCTGCTTATCTTTGGCTTTCCTCACCGGTTTACCCTGGCCTGCTGCTGCGGCTCCAGGCTTTTTAGGTTTAGAGCGCAGGACACTATACCTGTCAACCTAAGGATGTCAGACAGCAAACAGGTGATTCCTGAGCTGAAATAGGCCCCATGTTTGATTATTATTATTATTATTATAAACGTTTCAACACAACACAGGTCTATACAGCGCCCTACAAATGCATGTGTAGCTTTCCAATTGTTTCATTTCGTCACATTCCAACCACAAATGTCATTTTATTGGGCTTTAATGTTATGTTGTTTGTAATAGAAAATATGCTGATACCCACGTTTTCTATTTGATTTTGTCGCTCTTTCAGAAAATTCCAACAAGATAAACTGAAGTTTGTGGTTGCAATGAAGCAAGATGTGTGAGCCCAAATGAATTTGTTCCCATAATAAACTTTGCTGGACAATAAATTGTCCTAGTAATAACTGCGATTAGCAATTATATTGTTGTTTTGAGACTGTTTTCAAGTGATTTATTGATAATGGCATAATGATGAAATTCTGCTCTCTCAGAGACCAATAAACTTGAATTTTGTAGCAAACCAAAATATCCAAAAGAAATAAAACATGATAATCAAAAGGAACAAATAAAACAGAAATAAAAAGCACTCACACAAACGAAATAATAAATAAAACGGATGATGTCTGTAAACCAAATTGCCCTTCAAAAACTATTAATCATCAGAATGGAAATGATCAAACTCATTTTAGTGCATCATGTGATTCATTCATTTCTTTTAGAGACAAAGTTAAAAATGTGAGAAAATATGAATGGTTTGGAAAAGACAAAAAGCGGAGAGGTTTTTGTCTCCGGCTCTGATGTAAACTGATTCTTTATTTGCACAGATCCACAAGGAAACGAGTGAAATGTGAAGGTGAGATAGGCAAGTGTTTCACTGGAAATCACTGCTGCTGATTCAGAACTACACTATGTAGTCAGGTGAGTTTGTTCTCACCTGTTTGCTGGGGTCGATGTAAGGCTCGCTGTACAAACTGCGTATCCTCCTCCTCTCCTGGGCCTTGTTGTCAGTGGGCTGCAGTGGAGCTAGTGCCTTAAAGTTGGCGCTGTAGCTGGTCTCTAAGCTCCTCTTTTCATCTGGAGGCAGGTACTGAGACTTTGCCCGAATCATCTTTACTGGCTTCACGTCTTTGTACGCCTTGAACTCGGTTCTGTTGGGAGAAAACAACAAAAAGGTATCATGAAACCAAATCAGGGCTTTGTTTGTTGTAGGCAGAAAAAAATGAGCAAATTTCTGCCACAAAGTTCAGATTTTTTTTAAAATTAAAAACATGTTTTTTTTTCTAGAACATTTCTGAGGTTAATCTCAAACTTTCTGAGTTTTTTCTGGCAAATTTGCAACCTTTGTAGCTCAGAAATTTCCTTTTTTTTTTCTTCATAAAAATTTGCTCCTTTTTTTTTCTTTTCTATGTACAATGGCCCTCGTACGCAGTCATGGAAACCTACTATGTGCTTTCTGAGTTGTATGTAGACAGGCAACTCCTGCCCCTCGTTACTGACAATGTTATTTACACAAA
Organism: Gambusia affinis; assembly: GCF_019740435.1. Classification (NCBI taxonomy): domain Eukaryota; kingdom Metazoa; phylum Chordata; class Actinopteri; order Cyprinodontiformes; family Poeciliidae; genus Gambusia; species Gambusia affinis. The sequence goes on from NC_057882.1 coordinate 18,558,966, forward strand.
CCAAGAGTAAAATATTTTTTTTTTACCATTGTTTTTGGCATACACTCTAGCACAGTGCATATACTGCATTCCCACTTTTTGCTCCACTGCTTATAAATCCCTTTCAGAGCAAAACTCTTAGGTGTGGAAGCTGCTACAGTGGAAGGAAAACTATTCTGTCACTGAGGAATTAAAAAAGCAAAAATCAGAGGAAGAACAAAACTTGTAAAACTGAAACTTTTTGTTACAGAAGTGACCTCTAATCCAGAAAACTAACTCAGTTGTTGAGCGTGATTTTTATCATAATACTCTGAGATCAAAATGTTAATTTAAGAAGTAAAAAATGAGTTGTTAATCTGTATTTTTTGCCACAGTAAAATAGGGTAAACAGGAAGTAAACAAAGAAAATAAAGTCTTAAAAGTAGAAGGAAAAAACCCCCAACACAGCCCATCTACCATGACCTTTTTAACTCTAAAAATAAAGCCAGATCATAATGTATGGTCTCTCACTGCTTTATAAAGCATTCCATCTGCAGCACACAGGCTGCTAACAGTAACAAAAGCTTGGCTGCTGAGTGCAGAAATAACGCTGCAGAACAGAGGTGAGAATCCTGCATTATATAACCGGACTGAAGTCCATCTCTGAGGCTGCAATGGGGCAAGATGCCTCGATGCAGAGAAACGTTATACAACTGCCATCACCGGCAGGAGTACAGCACGACCACATGACCCCAGTGTGTGCATGTGTTAGTGAGAGAGGGGCAGATTGTGAGAACAGACAGGGTTCACAGTGTGAAACACCGGTCTGCGCTGTAACATCACTTCTATTCATCAACATATGACTGCGTAACAATACAGCCTGTGTCTCTCAGATCAGGAGGCTCTTGGTACTAAGATTAAAAACTTTGCGTTCAGCGTCACTGGGCTGCAACTTTCTGCCAAGCAGCAGCAGTTTTGTCTTCATTGATAATGCTTTGAAAAATATTGATCTGAAGGGCAGTTTATCAGTTGGCTGATTATCCTCTTGGTCGTCCCTAATTGAAATTCAAAAATAGGATTTTTTCCCGACCAGTGAACACATCATAGCTAAGTGCTACCAGGCCCCACCTAAAAACAACACACTTCAACATGGACTACAGTTACTGAGTGAAGGAGACGCAAAGTTATGCTAATTTCAGAAACAGAAGCATGTTTTAAAATATGTCAAAAGAAGCATAGAGCTGCAAGAAGCTGTTTAGTGGTGCACTGAACAATAACAAATGTAAGTTAATTTGTTACAAGTAATCAAATTAAGCTTATCCAATTAAATATATTAAGTTTATTAATATGTCATGCTGAACAAACATAAATACATTTGATTAACACAGGGATATATTGTGCATCCCTAAAGATGATTATTTGTCCTTAAAGGTTAGAAAGAAATACTATGAAAGCTGTTCTGATTTCTCTTTATATTATAGCCCTTAAACGATATTTGGCTGAAGTTGCAGCTGGCAGGTCAACATTGTATAAAACCCAGTATTCAATCAGCGCATTATTCATACAAATATCTTCCACTTATGCATGAATTAGAACTATTGAAGATAAAAAAATATATATAAATAAACAGTGTTTTAAACGTCCGTCCTCCAGGGTCCTGTAACTTTTAGTTGTGTCCTAATCTGCTGCTAAAGATGAAATGGTTGAAATGAGCTCCTGAGCCTTCAGTCCAGTTCTACAGGGTTCTGCTGGTAACCCAAGTCTTTGATTCTGATGTGCTGAAGCAGGCAAACATTTATACTAACACTTATAGTTTCTCCGCTCCCTCCAATAAAAACATACCAATCTGTGAATGTTTAATGTGTTGTGACTTCCTGGTATCAACTGCCTTTATTTAACTGAGGGAAAAGTCAAATTTCTGAAATAAAATGAAAGCAATTTTAGAGAAAAAACAAAGAATGTGGATTTTATCTGAAACAATCTGGAAGTGATTAATAAATAATCATGAAACTACAGGGAATATTTCCATTGTAGTTCGACTCTTATTTTCCCATTCTTACTATGGAGGTTTCCACAGCCAGTCTGTGTAATCTTCCTCCCTGATATTCTGTGTGGCTAAACCTGCTTTGGAGAGCTGACCCTGCTGACCTCCTGTCATAGAGAATGGATGCTCAGAGAAAGACCTCATCTGTCCAACCGAACAGTGGCACTCATGGAGGGACAGCTGGGTCAGGGTACTGTCCAGTCCTGAGCTCATGGGGCACAAAGCCGGCTACACACATCTTAAACCACAGAACCGGTCTAAAAGTAAAAGTAGCATGTGATTATGAGGAGGAAATAGAGAACTAACTTGGGTTTGAGTACGAAACTTACCGATCTGTGTAAAGGTGTATGATTGTGTGTGTTCAGTATGACCGGAAAACGCTGTATACATGCTATTATTTCCCCATTTTGACGCTGTTCTAGAGAAATGGATTGGGAAGATAATTAGAATTTTTGTGGAGACATGAATTAACCCTCATGCATTTTAAACTTGGCAATACAGCAAGAATTAGATGGTGCAAGAAGGTACAACCCTTTGGCATTGGATATTTTAGATTATCTGAGCCCTCTTCAGTTCAACCTTATCAGTGGAGACACATTGTTGATGTTACCATTATAAAATAGCTGACAATTAAGTATTGGCAAAGCTCAATGTGATTTTCACAGGAGGCGGAGCGTTGTTGTTAGCAGCTGCTGAAAGTAACTAAAAAGTTACTTTTAGTGTAACTTAGTTACTTTCCAAATCAAGTAGTCAGTAATATAACTAAGTTACTTTTTCAAGGAGTAATCAGTAGTCCGATTAAAGTTACTTTTTCAAAGTAACTATGCCATCACTGGGAACAACCCTCGTGCTTAAAGGAGGTGAAGCGAAAGTAATCAACAACCTCAGTGTATTATGCCTTGATGACCTTGGTAACATGGTGCTTCTGAATATAACCACTGTTTGAAATCTCAGAGTTAGATTTGGCCAAAGCCTGTGCCTTAATGTATAGTGAACAACTGTGCTGAGCAGCAATATTACACACGAACAATACGGCTAAAATAAGAAGCATCTGGTCTCAGAATAGTGCAGAAAAATTTGTGCATGCTGTTATACGCTTGAAAAACACAAAAATATTTCTCTGTGAAATCCTTCAGACAGAACTCATAAGGTGCAAAATTGCCACAGAAGTTGTAGTTGAAAAACTCCTGCATGTCTATTACCGTGTAACTGTACTTTGAAATCTCTTTTAAAACATAAAAACAGTTCTTCCATACATTTCTGGCTTGTCCTCTGTTTATTAGCTCTGTTATTTCTCTATTATTTATATCTTTTAGCGGCTTGATATGCATGGTTATATGCAGTTTAATGATATTAACAGTGATAATTGTGAGATGTTTGAGTTTGCATTCGATTATGCCCCTGTTATTTACTTCATCTTAGATCTAGCCTTTATACTTCAGCCCTTCTTGTTTAGTTTTGCTTGGATTCTTTGTGCATTTGAGTTTTGATTACAGTTCAGCCTTTCACCTCTACTCGTGACAATTTGTCTGACAGTTGCAGCTTCTTTTAGGAGCTCTATAATCTGTGCACTGATACTGCAAAGACAAATTTCCCTCTTGGTGATTCTCTCTAATTCCACACCAACACTAGTGAGAGATAAAGCACCGGCCGGCCTCAGTTGGAGTCATCCAGGCAATCGATTTCCCTGTGCACAGAGCCCCAGCTTTCATTCTCAGCAGCCATTCTTGTTGTGTCAGCTGGTGCAGCTTCTGGTTTCTGCTCAGCAGCTCCCTCCTTTCTCTCTGTGCCGCCTAAAACTCTCTAGAACTGCTTAAGGTTTTGCAACTTTTACAGTTAAAAGGGAACATTTCACGAACCACAATTACTGAAACACCACAGGCAGGATTGAGCTAGTTTCTGTTTGAATTTGACATCAGGGTTAAAGAGTTTCAGCATCAGATTTAATCAGAATACATTTCACTGTCAAATTTGTGAGATCAGATATGATAAATCCAGATTAGAGCAGTTATGTAAGACAAGCAGCTTTTCCAGAAAATGTTCTGAACCAAGACAACAACAGAACACAAGTGGGTTTTATTTTGAGGAACAGAATCAATTGTCTTTCAAAGCTTTTCCCTCCCGCCAAAATGTGGCAGAGTATGAGATTGTTCCATTCACAGTCTGTCGACACTCAGGATCGTTTAGAGCTGAAAATGGATCAATGTAAATGCAGCTACACCTAATAGCGCTCTTTAGTAAATGTGACATAGAAGGCAGTCTTTGGGAGTTTATCTGACATTCTTTGTGAGGTTTTATGGTTTTATGCTTCCCCTGACAAAGAAAACTAAGCCAGGAAGCTCCTGAGATTTTACTGCTCAGAGAAATGTGTCAAACAATAATTAGTGACACAAATTGTAAAATATATCAGTAACTGAACCCATTGAACCCGAAAGACTCTTGTGTTTTTTCGGCGCATTTCTTTCCTCAATACTTGTTTCCTCGCTCTACTTTTTAGATGCTTTTTATTAAACTGACACAAAAAAGCATGCGAGGCTGACAGGACGAAGAATAGCTTTTGTCTTGAAACAGAGTGGGTAGCAGAGCAAAAACAAGAACAAAGGCTCCAACAGCAGCTTTCGCCTCGTTTATCGTTGCACAAAAATGACATTAAAAGCATAATGGTCAGAGAAAATACCCTGGTGAATCTTGTGGTTAGCAAAAACAGAAATGCCTTTAAAAGTTTTTCAGGCACAATAAGCAGCCTTTGTGTTTTAGAGAACCGTGTGTTCTCAAAGAGAATCTAATAAAAGTCAGGAAATAGCCAGGAGTTAACGAGAGTCGTGCAAGGAAGACAAGTAGGTTTTTATCTGCCGGTTGTCATGAAGTAGAGGCTTGTAGAGATGAACCAATCATTTTTCTAACCTGCTCAAATCAGTTTATGCAGATTCAGATTTTTTTTTTGAGAATAACTGTTTTTTTCTGAATACATTAAAATAATCAGTCGCTTAAAACAAAAAATTAAAGCAATTACTTCTCAGCCCAAATTTGTGCTGCTTTTACCTGCATTGCTGAAAAACTAAAACAACTCCTACAGAAATATCAGCACAACATATTCAATGTCTCATTTACTCCTTTGCAAATTTCAATACGTCTGTTTTTTTGTTTGTTTTTTTTTTTACACTTAAAACATGGAAAACTGTGCTGTATTATCAGATACTACAATTTTCTGGACAAGATCTTTTCAAAATAAATAACAGCTCTGTCCAGAAAAATCTATAAGGGATTTGTTAACCCTTAGATTGCAAGATCATTCATTTTTATTCATACTGTCTTCAACAATCATTATTTGTTTGTAAAAGTTATGTTGCATTTGAGAGACCAGTAGGCATTACACAGCTCTGCAGCCATACAGGATTTCACTGTTATTTCACAATAAAATGACCTAAGACCCAACGTGTGAACGTAGTCTAATACTCAATTTAGATTTTATTTATTTTTTTTGCTAAAATACTCTTTTTTTTTCTAAAAAAAAAAACAAACAAAAAACATGGTTATGAATACTACTAATTAAATGCAATGGCAATCAGACATCTGTGTGAACGGTTTGCGACTCATGCACAGAAGAAGAACGTTGACGTCACAGAGCAGCGCACTGTTTATGGAGGTAAAAATGGATGGATCAGTTTTAAATTCTAAGCAATGGGAGCCAACAGTATTGTCTCAAGATCATTACAAGACAAAGGAGGCTAAACAACAACAACAACAAAAACACTTAAGAGTCGGCACTGCTGGCTTGTATATGTCCTGATTTACCACATTCGATTCTTCTGGTCCAGGATTATTACGCCGGACGCGTGTCAGTGAAGTAAAAGTCTTGAGGTTATCCACTGAGACTGCTTTGCAAAACACAATTCAATTCAATTCAAAAACACTTTATTAATCCCAAAGGAAAATTTTATTAAACAGCCTGACTGAATTACTTTTTAGAGATACATAATTCACTCATTAAGGCAAGCAGACAATTAATATCATTGCAGGTTAATCCAAAGTTCAAACCCCCTAACAATAAATGACCGATGTTATCTAGAGTGTGACTGAAAAATGTAGCCAAGCCTCCAAGATCACAAGAAATCCACGTGGTCCACACAGGAGTAAACTTAGGAAGATACAATTAGGTGGAAACTTTTGGCAATAAAACGTAGAAAACCCGATTTTGCAAGAACATGCTAGAGTATAAAATAGGGAGAAAAGGGCATGTCTGCTACTTTTAAAAAATCAACATTTTATTGTTTCTGACAAAAAAGGAAGTAATGCAATATTACTTCCATGCACCAAAACAGTACTTTATAATTTCAGCCATTTGCTCATGAACTGTAGTTTTGTTTCTATACTCTGTAACTTCCTCACTGTCTTTGTAGGCAGATGAAAACAGAGTCGACTTGGCTTCTGCAGCCCTTCTTATTACCCAGTGCTGATGGAGAGAGCCTGCTTTGCTCCCTGCTGACTGCTAAACAACACAGGCACCAAACAGCCAGAGGACTCTGCTGATGCACTAACACTGTGCCTATGCCAACTGAGTCACACTTCCCATCAAAGACTGCTCGGAAGCAGCACTGAGCCAAATTTTCTGCCTATACATACCACTGGTTACTTCTACAGCAAGACAAAGCAGAAAAACTGCCAAAGAAAACAACTCAATTGAGCATCATGCAATGGCTCAGGCTTAAATAAACATAATCCAGTTTTTTCAAATGCAGCGAGGTGATGCAGCACACAGCAATGACATGCATGACTTGATGTTCATCCTTCCACCCGTCCCCATCATTCTCTGGAACGTTGCATAATAGAACAGAGATTAGCCTCATGAACCTAAACATTAGCAGCATCCTGCAGCCGGTTTCATTCAGCTTAATGGCATTCAGTGGTGAAAACTGAAGCTGATTGTCATTTAATGCACTCACACACACACACACACACACACCCACACACACACACACACACACACACGCACACACACACACAGCGTGAAAGGACAAGTTTGTGCAGCGATTGTCAGATTTACGAGTTCAGTGTGATCCTGCACAGAGAAATTCTGCAACAATGTCTTCCTTAAAAAAACTCCACTCAGTTTATCTCGTCAAAGAAAGCAGCGTATGTTCAACTTATGCACTCAGATTTCAGTTAATGGGCCAAAACAAGACGTGTAGAAAAGATTATTGAACATCTTAAACATTTATAGTTAAGTTATATGATGGACTGTTTCATCTGGATTTTGTTTGAGTCCTACTGCTGGGAGAACATGTGAACTTCCCTTCATGATTGTTTATTCTGTTCTTATTCAAGTTTTCCCCATTTAGAAATAAATGGTTACTTAGAAATACTTTTATTAATAATATTATTATTATTGTTGTTAAATCAAATATTGGCTAAAAGAAGATGTAGCTTATGCACATATACAGATGAAACCAGATGATTACATGTACCGAATAAAAATACTTTTTTTTTGTCACTGTCTGAAATTAAATCAGAGAAAACGTTTCTTTTTTAAGGTCAATTAGAATAACAACGATTATTTCTGTTTTCCAGATGTTTGGTCTCATTTTCAGATAGAAATTCATTTTTAATTCAGTGTATGTAAACTTATGGTTTAAAGTATGTTTTTCCAAAATGGCATAATTCTCACAATTCAACCATAAACATTTGTGAAGGCACTAAGCAAAGATTCACCTGTATTGGATTAAAGATGACCATAACATCGGAAATATTAATAGTGCAATAAATTCACTTTTAGTCAAACTACCTGACAATAAATACAGTTAATAATAAACTTTATAGCATTTTTTTTTTATGACCTCCTTATCCCTGTGTGCGCCTGACGGCCGGTCTCATCCACTTTCTTCAACACACACCAACAAACGGGGAGTAATCTCTTACTTATAGGAGGTGCCAGCTGAGATCTCCTCCTTGATCTGTCGGTTCAGGGCATCCACCGCCGCCCTCCCCCTGCCTTCTGCCTCCACCTTCAGGACCACCTTTTTCGGTCCCTCCTGCTTATTGGACCGCTTTTTCCTCTCCTGCCCCTGCAGCAGGTCTTTTTCCTGCACCTTGTCGGCAATGGCGCCTTTTTCCACGCCGCATTCCGCATCCAGCGCTACGTGCTTTTTCACATGCTTGGGTCGGTGGTGGTCGCCGACGCTCGGTGGGGGTTTGGGTATCCAGGGGTGGTCGTACCTCTTCGGGATGGGCCAGGGCTTGAAGTCCTTCTGGTACTGGGTCTCGGTGTTAAACGGTGTCTCCGGCTCGTGGTACTCGCTCCTGGGTTTACAGCTGGGCTCGGGCCGCACTTTCCAGTGTTTGAAGTCCTCGCGCATCACCGAGCTGCACACGCGCTCCTCCGAGACGCACCTGCGCGGCCCGCGCGACGCTTTCGCCAAGCGGGTTTCCGCACGCGACGGCTGCGTTTCTATGGCGACCCGGGCCTGGGGAGGATGGAGCGACGGCTGCAGCTGGATGTGCTGCATTTCCGACACGTCCGTGTACTTGGTGAAGACCAAAGGCACTGCAATGTCAGCCTTGTCCAGCTGGTTCCAGAACCGGGCCATGCAGCACGCCCGGCTGATGCAGGGCCACGCCATGCTGTGGGATTTAGAGTTCCACTAAAAAGAAAAACACTCACAAATAGCTCTACTTCCTACCAAGCTGACACGACAGAAAAATACGGTCCCGCTCTCGGAAACAGTGATGTGAGAAAATCAAGATGTCCGTTTGAGAAGGCTCCGACGCTTTTGTCGTTAAGACTGCATATGCATCCTATTTAATCTGAAGAATGCTGAAGATTAAAAAATATATATATCACAAACTGAACCGTGAGAACCGTCCTCTGCTCCTTCTGTGTCCCTTCTGGTCGTCCTGCTACATCAGGGCACTGCAAGGAATAACGGCCCCGCCCGCCTGCTCAGCATCCCGGAGACACTGACGGGAACAGAAGAGGAAAATTTAAGTCAAGCTGGAGAGTTTCACTTCCTGTTTAGAGCCAGCATTAAAGCTACGATGACCTTCCTGTTACAGTCGAGAATACAGTCGCTTTTATTAAACAGAAATGAAAATAGCGTAAGAATCTACATTTGAAACAAATAAGAAGCATTTCTACTAGAAACGCGGTTGACCAGAATTATGCAGAAAAAAAATGTGGATGAAGATCTGAATTGCCAGTTGATTTTGAAATACAACAGAACCCTTGACGCACACCGTGGATTTGACGCACCCTTTAGTTTACGATATAGTATTGTCAAATATTTTATATATTTTTATGTATAAAAATATACTATATTCTTAAATATGTTTCGGTTTTTTTATTATTATTTTTGCAATCATTTTTAGTGAGAATTTATGACCGAACACAATTCCTACTTTAACAAAAGCTTTTTTTTTTTTTTTTTTTTTTTTTTAAAGAATTCTCTGACCTGTAAGTGTGCGTGTACGTGCGTGTGCGTGCGTGTGTCACAATGATACATTACTTTATGTTAGTTACCACATACCCTCCTGGATAACACTTTGACAGTGTGCATAAGACTGACATGACACCGTCATAAACATGACATAACATTTGTTATGAACATGAAGGAGTTTTTATGAAAGTCTATGACTGTTGTCACGAAGTGTCATTCAGTAAATAATGGCACTTTTATTGTAAAGTTGCTTTAAAAGTTGCATTGAAACTCTATCAAAAGTGCCAGCTTTACATTATTTTGTAAATAATGAAATTTTAATGCAACTTTTAGAGCAACTTTGCATTAATAGTGTCATTATTTACTGAATGACACTTCATGACAACAGTCATTCATAAAGACTCCTTCATGTTCATGGCAGATGTCATGTCAGTTTTATGCTCACTCCGTCAAATAAAGTGTTAATCTGGATTGAATACATTAAAGTTTGATAAAGCATTGGGACGAAATGTGAACAGTCCGAGGGGTACAAATATTTCTGAGAAGCATTGAATTTTGCTTTTGAACGTTTGACACAAAAATCATTAGAAACACTTTGCTGCCAGAAACTGCTGTATAATGAGAATGTTTTTGAAATGAAAGTGGGGAGTTGTTTAAATCAAAGTGTGTAAAATAGCTACTGCTACAGCGCTGATCATCAGTAACCTACTGATTCATGATTTTATTTTTAGACTGTCAGCAAAGAGTGGATTACATGAATAATATGAGCTGATTAAGCACCCAGAGGGCTTGTTTCACACTGGCCATAACACACTTACAGTGTCTGAATACAGAACGGGCTAATGTGTTTTCCAACAGCCTGTCTCCAAACATTATGTTTTTGTTTTTATTTTACTCATATTTTTTTGCTTCATCAGTGAGACGGGGAATTCAACATAATGAGACAGCAGAAGTAGATAGTGAATTTATTATTCATCTGGGATGTTGTCAAAGAGAAATATTTATCAGAAGGCTAATCCATTGTTCCGCTTCTTAACAGTACCTACCTGAAAACCGACCACTGTATCTACTAATAAGACTGCAAAAATATTTAAGACATTCTGTGCAGCACTGATAGTGTCATTGTGTGATAAGAAATGTGTGAACCCTCTCCAAATGACCTTTATCGCTGTGTGTCATTGAGACACTTGTGCTATTGCTCAACCAGCTGCAGTTACATTCATAGAGCCACATTTTGCAAGAGCAAAGTTAATTGTGGAAAAATCTGAATGAAAAAGCTGCGAGACATCCATTTTGTCCCATAGATCTTTGGCTTCGAGTCCGGTTGCTCGGCATTCATGCATAAAGTATCATTCTGGGTCAAAGGTCAGCTTAAGCTGGTATATAAGCTGAGAAATCAAACCATGTATTGAGTCAAGATAAGCCAAAAGTCAACAGGAGGCAATGGTGGATGGGTAAGAAGTGCAGACTTTGGACTTCCCTTCCCTTGCTGTGCTTCTTGGACTCAGCGGCGGCACGTCGGCTCGTCTGCCTTCTTTCACAGAAAAATGAAAATTGATTTTGCGCCTGTGGACGTGCCCCTCCAAAGGAGGCTGCAGACTGCAGCGGTGGGCCAGTGGGTCTTCTCCTTCCTGGGTCTGGGTAAGTGCTGGTGGGATTTGCTAAAATGCTGGATCATCTCCTGATAGTAGCACAAAGGTCAACATGAGAGTGCATAAAAATGTGAAGTGATTCGTGTATATATATATATTTGTAAAGGTGCTAATAATTGTATAACATACAACATTTTTTGCATCACAACTCCATCATATCTCTGGTTATTGATTCAAATCAATCGGCGTTAAATGAACTAGTTTACCTCTGATTTATAGTTTTCTTTTGCAAGACATGTATTGTGTAAAACAATGTATGTTTTTACACAATATCTGTGTCAAATTTGCACTTATATCACAAAAATTTTAATCTGATGGATTTCTGCAAACTCTACTGCTGAGGACATTTGCACAAAGCTTCTTTCAAACTCTCAAGCTGTCATTTACTTCTGGTCTGAGGTTGACAAAATAAAGTGGGGGGAAAAGTTGCTCTTCTTTTTTATGTCTGTTTCAACGAGTAGATTACTCATAAAACCCAACAATGAAGATACTAGAGATTGACATTCTTATTTGTCATCAGATTTTATGCAATGTGAGCAACAACACTGAAGCTGGAAAGAAATGTGTCACATTGAAATGATCTACTAAAATTATGAAATAAGACGTTATGCTTTCAGTATAATTACAGTTGGTAATGATTCACTTATGAGATCAAGTAAATGTAGAATATATATTTTTACATTACCAATAAGACCATATAACTTCACAGTTATTGGGTGTCTGAACAGATATGCAGACAAGGATTTAAAAAAAGACAAAGAGCAAAAAGGCTTATGGTATCTCTGGAGGAGCTGCAGAGACCCACAGCTCTGTTTGCAGGACAACTGTTAGTCATGTGGTCTACAAATCTGTCTTTGGTCATAAAGGTGCAAGAAGAAAGGCAAACCATAAAAATTATAGCGCATTGTTGAACTTTTTGAACATTTCAGATGTAAATACCATGTCAGAGTGGCTGCAAACGTGAGCAGAGGCCGTATTAGACCCAAACAGAACTTTAACCTTCATGCAAAACACTTGTGTGGAGAAAAACTAGTACTGCACATAAAAATATATTTCTATGTCCTTTTTAAGTCAGACATTTAAGACAAGGGCCTACACTGATAATTAGGTTTTCACGATTAAAACAGCTATCTGGAGCTATCTGGAGCAGTTCACATGCTCCTCATGTGAACTGATAAGAGTCAAATCTGGTCCCGTTTGCTGTATCCTGTAGTGCAATAACCCACACTCACTTTTCCAGGTCAGAAAGGACAGATTAGCACGACTTGTTTCTCATGTTACTATGAAGCTCTTCATGTTTTTTTCTGTTCCCCCCTCAGCACCTACCTGCATTATCTTGTTCTTTTACCTCCTCTTTACTCGCTTCTGGCTGATCAGTGTGCTGTACGCCACCTGGTGGTACTATGACTTCGACACGCCGGCACGAGGGGGTCGCAGAGTGGCCGTTTTGCGTGGCCTCAAAGTGTGGGAGTACATGCGGGATTATTTCCCCATCAAGGTGAGAAATAGCTTCAGAAAAAGCCATTCCACATATTTATTCTCTCTGTGCTCTCACTGATACAACAATCTGTATTTTAGTCATTGGCGCCAACTAACAGTCTACTTCTTGCTTTAAAGATGCTAACCGGCGCTTTATTTTTTGTTCCACTAACACATGTTCACTAACAGCAAGATAAAAAAAAAAACAAGCCTGAGGGTCCAAGTAAGAAATTCCACAGCAGGATTTCACAAAATAGAAACCATTTAAACTGAGAATTGAAGAAAAAAAAATGTGCCAGATTGTGTGTATTTGAGTTAATGATATCACAAGAGAATCAAGCTGATCGGCTGGTTTTGACTTTACAAGGCATTCATGTTAGACCTTTTGTCCAACTGTGCCAGAGACAACAACCGTCTGCAGAGTTTTAGCTGTAACTGGTGAAAATCCATTCATATTCCCGTTTAAAGGTTTTCCATCTGACGATTTTCTGTAAACTAAGTCAGTAAGTCTGGCTTCTGGATGATAGGATTATTTGAATTGTTGATCATTTCAACAATACAAATAATCTTTATTTTTTATTTTTTTGACGTTTTTTGACATTGCTGCTGGTTTTGCGATGTCAAAAATTTAACATGCGACTCGCTTTTGCGGGTAAGCAAGCCAAAGCAACATCAACTAATTTAGCTGATGTTATAATCTACAACCACCATATTTGGATTTATGGTAATAAATAATACTATGAAGGTTCAAGCAATACTTATTTTGTAAGTAATTAACTATGTAAGCATTTTTACAAATCACACTAACTAACGCAATTACAAAGAAACTGCTGAATATCATTGCTCAGCAATGAGAACATTTGTTTTTTAAATTAAAGTGAACCTTGGACTTATTCCTTAGACTGTGTTTTTATTATTTAAAGTTCTCTTCCGAATTTAACATCTAAGTTCTCATGGCTTAAATTCTGCATGTTGTTGAATCCCAGGAAACTACTTTGCACGTAGAAATACCTCTGGAACTTTGCGCAAAGGCTGGAAAGAGCAGAAACTGCCAGAGGCAAATTAGAACTGTTTTGGTGCTGGAGGTTTTGCACCAAAACAGAGGAAATGCAGACCATCCTACATCATCCTATTTTCTGATTTCCTCAGGCTTTCTATCACCTGTTGCTGCAAGCCCAAAGAATCTTACATTAGTGTTAAATAAAAAAACTAACTGCTTCATATGAGTATGACATAGGCTTATTTTTTTGTATCTCGTTGTGTCCCTCTGGTGGTCATGAATGAACGTTGCCTCCCTAAAACGTGCAAACAATATACAGTCCCTATAAAAATAGAAGAATTCACACAGTTATTAAAAGTTATGAGCAACGAAATTGAGATTTTGTTGACACAAAAATAACGTTAAAGTAAACCTAAAAACCTGATTTCTACAAAATAATAATTAAATAAAAATATTCAACAAAAAACAGGTGATTGCATAAATGTTCACCCCCCTCAAGTCACTATTTAGATCTCCATTCCACTCATTGTGGGACTACCTGCACCACCTGACTGGACCTCTGCTTAATTAGGTCAGCCACTTTAAAGAGGGTAAATAATTACGTAATGACTCATTTTATGTCGTTGCGTAACACTTTTTTATGTCACACTTTACATCCATAGTGCCTCAACAGACATAAAATGACATGAGAATAACAAAGCTTTTGTACAAACAAGGAGTCTGTAGGTCTGTGTCTCATGCATTTTAAGTTTGAATGTGTTTGTTCTATATTCAGTGAACTGACTCAGAGTGTTGAGTGTCCAAAAATTTTACTCAAAGGTGTTTTGTAGTAAAACTATAACAAAAAGTAGATTTTTTCACCCCAAAAGGATACTCAAGGAAACGTAACTAGTTACTGCCCATCTCTCTGTCTAACACACATAATGACAAACAGCACATAGACAACCTACTGTGTCCTTAACAAACTTCATAACATTACATGGAGGTTTTTCTGTTGCTAGGGAAGACTTTGGACTTCCTGATAAGACCGAGTGCAACAACAATAACAGCGGTCAAGTAGCATGTTAGCATGATGAAAAGGAGCTGACACAGACCATGTGTGTACTTATTATTAGATGTGTATCTACTATCTATCTGAAAACTGCAGCAGCTATTTATTTTAAACGGAAAGCCTACAGTCAGTTCACAGCTTCATAGAAAGGTGACAATTTAACCAGAATTATTAATTTAAAAAATTGTGGATGAAGATCCGAATTACCCGTTGACTTTAACACATTAATTTACATGGACTTGTTCAGCTGAACCCTCTCAGTCAATCAGATTTTACAACAGGCAATCCAACTGTCCTAATTGTGCTTAGTTACGCAATAAGAAAAACACAACAATAAACTAATGTGCTGAAATAGTTCTTGCTGAGTATATTAAAGCTGCAGTGGGTACATTTTATATACACAAAAAAATGTTTTTATACATATTTGTGGAAACTTTCACTATGTCATGACAGTATATGAGACAAAGAATCTGAAAAAAAATCTACCAGTCAGAGCCAGGAGGAGGGTCTTAGCGTTGTCAATCACCCTAATATACGTGCTTCTCACTCCCACTCATTTTCTCTCTGCTGAACTAAAGCTCCACCGCCACAATAGAGCCTACCATGAATGAACAAGCTAGTTAGCATAGCCACCAATGACAGCAGATGAATATATATATATATATATATATATATATATATATATATATATATATATATATATATATATATATATATATATATATATATATATATGCGCGTTCCGTACATAGTAGCAGACATGACATGGAGATTAAACTTAAAACCCTGACATCATAAGGAGAAAATAAGAAAAATCTTCAAATATCTACAAGGTGTCGTCACACACACCGACATTCGCTACATTTCTGTGCCTCTTCTCTGAACTCATCTCCTGTGGGCAAAGATACTAAATAAAAGTATTTAAGAGATTTCAGATGGGGGGGAAAAAACCCCAAAAACGTCAACCCTTTTTATCCACTAACGTTAAAGTAAATCATGTCCTGCATCATCTGACTACACAGTGCATTATCTTTAACAAAGAGCCCATGCATCCAAAGACAACCAGGGAGCCTAATTAGTTGCATTGCTGTACTTGTACCCACCATTTCTAATTCCACTGGGTCTGCAGATGTGTGTTCACACTTAAAAGAACCAAAATGAATGCAGACAAGACAGTGACGCAGATTCATACACCACTTGAGGAATATAGAGTGTATACTTCGCATGTAGATATGACGGAAAATGATGACTGAATCCCTGAGGTCTTTTTTATTGAACTTTACTGTAAAAGAGCCTCCCTAATAATAAGCCCCTTCATTTAAAACCTGCCTTTTGTGTTAGCGTACGTTGTCTTGGACTAATATTTAAATTGGTTTGATGTTTTGAAACACTTATTTCTGACAAACACGCAAAAAGAAGGACACGTTAAACCCTTTTGCCTCTGAAAGAAGGTTTGGAACGAACAAGAATCCCAACCTAACCTAAAAAAAGACTAGATGTTTTAAAACTGACGCCTATTTGTATTAAGCCCCCTTTACGCTGTCAATACAAAATAAAATATTAGCCACGTATCCAGTGATAAGTAATAGTAATAGGTTTCAGACTTGGGCTTGATGCTTAGTGTTTATGACAGTCATGTGTTACTTAAAAATGTCATCATCTGCTCACTGAAAATATTCAAAGTCTAACAAAGAAAATTCTACCAGTACTCTTCATTAAAGGTAATTTATTAACTGATTGGTTCCATAATCCACAATTCGCAGTGTTCTCTCAGGATCTTAAGTATGAATTTAACGATAGTTGAGATTCACATAAATTCTCCCTTGAGCTTTAATACAAAGAGTGATTTGGAACTTACAATGCATGTGCCTAGATTGATCCATTGATTTCGAGCCTGATTTCCAGTTAAAATTGATTTAAAATACTAATGTGCAGTGGTATTTTAGCAGAGGTTTACAATTTAAGAGTTGAGCAAATGCAGCCATTTTTTTTTTTAGTTAAATCGGTCAACTGATGTCCTCTGCACATGGGCTGACATTGGACACGATGGACACCAAAACTGCCCAGACAGGTTATCCAAGTGCACACCCTGACTTTTGTAGCAACAGTGTAGTGACCCCATGCTTCACGGGTTACAGTGAAGCAAGTCTAATTATTAGGTGGGGGCGAGGGTTAGATGTAACAGAGTGCACAGTCCCCGAAGTAGCAATACTGTAACTCTGTTGCATCATATCCAAACTTTGTTGAAGCCAAGATGCAACAGAAAAAAAAGTTGGTGCAGCACTAACTAAATGAGACAAAATGAGGGCACTCAGTTCGCTTACAGTAATTTATCTAAATGTACAGTAATTCAAGCTTACACAGCAGACATAGAGATTAAAAAGTCATGATCCATCTCTGGAAAAAAAAAATCCATGAAATTGCAAAGTTTTCTAGACCTTTTTGGGGAAATTATAAGCATATTCTAATTTGTATTAATCAAAAACTCTTATGTGTGAATGTAATAACGCTAAGATGACAATAATGTGTACTGTCAAGTTACTTGTTTTGCTAGTTTAGTTGCTTGGAGATAAGTGGTTTATCTCCAAGCAACTAGCATTTAACACTGTGCACACACATTTATAAACCGTAGCAATAACTAGGCAAACATTGTGAGGGAAGGGTGGACATTTAACTAACCAGGTAAAAATATAGCAGATATGTACTTGTAACAGCTACTGAATGACAAAGAAGTAAGCAATTTATCAAACAAATTAGCCAGTGTGAGAACTAGTTAGGCTAAATCTTGATTCCTGCCGTGTTTGGCTAGCTAGCCTAGCTGCTATCACTCTGCACGTTGCTAAATAACCAAAGGAACAGGCAATTTCATCATATTAGCTTTACTGTGTCCTTGTTTCTGTCACATTTTACGTCTTCCTTTTTTCCTAGGCACCAGAAATTTGGCTTTAAAATATTTCTTGACTTTTCTTTTTTCTTTGCCAACCAGCATATCATTATCATTACACATAGCATGTAGGTATGTTAGATAGTGTGACTTTTGACGAGTCTGACCTTAAAACAGTTAGCAGTGGTTAGTCTCGGAGACTGTTAAGCTGGAATCAATGTCAGCTCCAGATCCAGGTCCACCCTTCAGAGGTAATTAGCAGCATTTACTTACCACTGCAGTCCAAGTACCAGCAGTCATATTTGTATACTTACTCACAATTTGAAAACTGTGTTATTAAATGAAATGAAATGAGGTTCATTTGTTCACTGTTGCCCTCGCAGCTGGTGAAGACAGTCGACTTGGACCCCAGACACAACTACATCTTGGGTTTCCACCCTCATGGCGTGCTGGTAGCAGGAGCCTTCACCAACTTCTGCACCTGCGCTACTGGCTTCCCGCAGCTGTTTCCAGGCCTCACCAGCTACCTGCTGATGCTGCCTCTGTGGTTCAGAGCTCCATTCTTCAGGGACTACATTATGTGTGCTGGTGAGGCCCTGACAAGTTTTACTGGTCAAATTTTCCATCCTGCTGCTTTTTCATATCCCACTTATACGGAAGAGGATTAGGGCCACCGAAAAAAAATAAAAAACTCTGACTTTAAAGTCAGAATTCTGAGATTAAAGTCAGAACTCTGACTTTCTGACTTTAATCTCAGAATTCTGACTTTAAAGTCAGAATTTTTTATTTTTTTTCGGTGGCCCGAATCCTCTTCCGTACACTTAAGACAATTTTTCAAGCAACATAAAAATATACTTTATTAGCTTTAGTCCAAGTGTTCCCTGTTCCAAACTTGCAGGTTTGATTCCGTCTGACAAAGAAAGCGCTAGTTATCCACTCCGCAAGAAGAAAGGTGGGAGTGCTGTTGTGATTGCTGTTGGCGGGGCCCCAGAAGCCCTTGATGCTCATCCTGGCACCTTCAATGTGCTCCTGGCCAATAAGAAAGGCTTCATCAAAATGGCAATGGAGCATGGGTTAGTGCAAAAAGCCCCGGGGTAAAAGCTAATTGTATGACGGCTGATTCTCTGAAGTCCTTCTGTTTTATGGCGCCAGTTCAATTATTTTGAGTTTCCCACCATGTCTTCTTAAAAACAAAGACGTTTAAGTCACTTGCAGAACATTTCCAAGAAAGGAACTTTCCTTCTAAGTTCTTCCTAGAATAATAACAAAAAAATCTGTGAGAAATTGGTTTCTTATTTAATCTTAAATGTTATGAATTACATCATCATTTCCTCAAAAATGTTTCAGAGCTCACCTGGTTCCAGTTTTCTCCTTTGGAGAGAATGAAGTGTATGATCAGGTGGAAAACCCCAGAGGAACATGGCTTCGGTGGACACAGGATCGGCTGCAAAGCATCATGGGTATCTCCCTGCCTCTTTTCCATGCGCGTGGTATTTTCCAGTACTCCTTCGGCCTGATGCCCTACAGACGACCAATCTATACAGTTGGTGAGTAAGCACTGCTCAGTCTTTGGGGATACAATGAGCAGATTTTATGCTTGTCAAAGAATATGTAATTATTGAAAAAGTCGATAGGCTTCATCTACATTATGTAGTGTCTCACTTCAGTCACAAATCTTGGAGGAATTCATTTCATATGCGACAGAGCAACACAAAGTACAGCAAATTTGTGAGATGGGGAGAAAATGACCCAAAACGACAGAAAATTTGTAAAGAATTCTGGATTTATACAGAGATCCGGACTTTATTTACTAATTAGTTGACTTCTACGGGCAATTGGATAGACAAGATTTTACATACTGATATTCAAATTAAATTCCAAAACACTCTGAATTTATTGTGAATTGAACATTGTGTCATTGATGTTCAATACATCAGTAGCCTACATATTGATTATCAGCTATAACAGCAACTTTTATGTTGGATATCAACACTGGCCCACATTTTCAAATCGGTGCATCCATGTTTGTGTATCTGTATAGGCATAACCACTATGGCAAGGCACTGTTTATTACCATACGTGCAACATTTGCTGACGAGTTTAAGCAAAGAGCATTTCATCAGTCAGATTTGACTTGAACACAAGCACTCACAGACATCCACATAGCCTAGTCCTGTGATGCTGGACGGCATGCAGCCCTCCTGCACGGCACCTGCTTTAGGTAAACATGCCTCATGCAACGCTGCACACTGGCTGTTAGCAGCACCTTGTCGCCTCTCTGCAGTTGGCCGGCCAATCAAGGTGGAGAAGAAAGAGAAGCCAACCAGCGAGGAACTCAACGCCCTCCACCAGCTGTACATGGACGAGCTCAGCAGTTTGTTCGATGAGCACAAAGGCAACTATGGAGTAGACAAGGATGTTCATCTGAACTTTGTCTGACCTTGACCCGAGCAGGCGGGGAATTGAACGGCTATTTATATCTAAAGCTCAGGTTCAAATAGAAGCTTTAAGTGGTGTCCTCTAAGTGGTGGACTTGCCATAACACTCCTAGTGGGTTTATTACCTACACAATAATGCTTCCTGGTATGTCAGTCAGTGTTGAATTCAGATGAACTGCAAAGATTGACTGCATTCGCTTTAATTTACATGAAAATGTAATTGTGGTTAGATGATAAATAAACACCAAGAATGTTTTTTTTGAACATTTACTAAATAAATGATTTTTTTTTGTATGGCTAATTTATTTGTGTTTATTCAGTCTGATGCTAAATATTCTTTGAATCAGTTTTTTAAAATAAAGTTTTAATGTACAAACATTTGTTGTCCGTTGTGATTCAGATGAATAAATTTATTAAAGTATATTGAATTCGTATTCTGTAGCTATAGTTTCCTGCTGCGTAAAATGTGTTTTAGCTAATTCCCTCAGATTGGAGACACAATTAAAAGAAAAGGAGATGCCCTATTAGCCCCACTTTGTTTTGCAGGTTTTTAGACTGGTATTGGACTAGGCCATGAACCCTTTCAGAACATATGAGATGGTCCGGACTTTGTCAGGACTTCAGCTCCCTTGTGGTACACAAAATTAATCTCCCAGTGAGACAGAGCAGCTGAAAAATTCTGCCGATATCTGCTGCTCTCTGTCGTTTTTTTGTCTAATGTTCGAAGTCCACTTTTTCACTTTTTGTCGTTATAATTGATTAATTCATTTATATATAACATGTTTTGCAGACATGCTATATAAGTTGCCAAACAAATATAGGTTCGTAAAATTTAGAGGTGAGTCAATTTACAACCTTTTTGTGGCACTAGAGAAGCCCTCCGCTTTCCCACCAAAAAAGAACAAATCATCTTTTTCTGGAGCAAATGCGCTACTTTTATATCACTTATATCTCTTAAAGGAGCATCCGTCCGTCTGTCCGTCCCTATAATGGGGTCGGGAGGTTCGCTGGTGCCCATCTCCAGCTAAAGTTCTGGGCGAAAGGCGGGGTACACCCTGGACAGGCCGCCAGTCTGTCGCAGGGCATCTTAAAGGAGCAGTATAATGTAAAAATTACTTTTCTGAGTCAAGTTATATGTTATTCCCTCATCAAAAACACACCTGGGGTGTTGCTTTGATTCTTTTATGTGTGTGAAATCCAGCCGCTCAGCTGTGCAAAACGCCTGGGTGGACCGAGTGCCGACTTCATGGACAAAGCTTCTCATCAGAGCTACCGTTTCCAACTCCTGAGCTCCAACTTACAGAGCAGCCCTCCCCTACTCAGCTCCTTCAGACTAGCCAGCAGCAATTAGCAAACACTTTGTAAAACTGAGCATCTCCTCAGCTCATTATATGAGCTACGTCTCAGTGCAACGCTGGTAAAATGTTGTTACAGAGTTAATAGAGGAACAATGCTGTGACGACTTCCTGAAGGCAAAATTTCAGAAACAGGAGGAGTTTTTAAAGGAATAGAGGCCTAATTACAAGGCGTTAAATCATAAAATCAAATTTCTTTTAAGTCATATTTGATATATGCAAATATCAAATGTGTAATATACTTTACATGTTTTTATTTTAATATTTTATTACAATTAATTAGTGCAATTTTTCATGTGCCTGATTTTTGGGACCCCTTATCCCCAGCCACTTGCTCTCCGTAATTCATGTAGCTGGAATAAAGTTTCAAACTAAAACTAAAAAATATAATTAACTAAGTCAAAAGTGTAGATTTGATTTTCTTTTGGGTTAATGAAAAGAGATGTGCTGAGAAAGAGGGTAGAGCCTGTTTCCTCAGACTATCTCCAGCCTGTGTTAACACACACAGACTTTGTGTGTTAACACAGACTATGTCTGGGTTTGGGGCTTTGTGCAACGCCTGTAACTTTCTGAAACAACATAAAAGACGTTACGTTGCATCACTATGTGGAGACGTGATCCCAGAACACCAATAACCTCTGATTTGGTAAAAATGCTATTCTCTGGAGTCAAGACGTGCCACTTTTTCAGAAGTTTTCTGAAAAACTTCAGAATATTCAAAATTTTTTGCACCTTTCCTGAACCTGGTATTATTTCTTTTTTAAAATCCGCTACAAGTTGCTACTTTTAAAAATAAACTAATTTTAAAATAAAAATTAAGTGTATTATTACTTATTATAATAATAAGTAGTAGGATAATTGTAAATATTATCCTCAAACATACTGTAACATTTCCCATTTCTTTCCCATAATTTTTTGTCACTTTAATGAGAACAAAATTAGTCTTTTTATAAGATATTCATTTTGATTTTTTAAATATAATTTTGCTGATTTTAGTACTTACTACATCCTTTAAAAGAAAATGTTTACTTAGTGTCTTTTTTCAAAGTGTTATACAGCATTAAATTAAATAAAGCCATGTGAAGCCAGATAGCCTAGCAAATAGCCTGCTACCATGCTACCTAAACTGTCAAACTGCAGTTCACAAACAGGTTTGTATGTCGCAGTGGTGCGGTGGCGCCTCATAAGCAATCTAACAATTCTTAATGCAGCCATTTGTGATTTGATTCCAGACTTTGGGACTTTTAGCTGCATGTCTTCCTTGTCTCTTGCTGCCTAACGATATAAAAGACCACCAAACCTGTGGACTTTTTTTATTAAATGGGAACAATTTGCCTGGATTTATTCTGGCATCTCTTACGCCTTACAAACTCAGTTGTTATATTGTTTGCTGTTGCTGTTTTATGCTAACCACATCAAGATTTGGCCATAGTCTTTAGATTTCAGCTTCCATTCCATCATACTACCTGAAGGTTTTTACATGTTTACTCTTGAACAATAAAGCAAGTCTATTATTTTTTAAGATCTGCACGTACGCAGATCAGATGCCTATGAGTCTGAGGCATCTGATCAATAAAAATTATTCTGTATTTGTTTTAAACCTGATAAGGCCGTCTGTGAACTTTGGCAGAAGCATGAAATATGAGACAGCAGTAAGTACTCCGATATTTCCACATTTCACAGGGGGCAGAGCGGACAATGTCCCGGTCATTACAACACCGTCTGGGCACAGCTGTCTGAGTCTGTGCTGGGCTTTACAAAAACGCTGACTGTGGGAAAAATTTACAGCTGAGATTCGATGCAAAAGATCTAACTCACCAAGAAATAAGCATCCACTTTGGGAAAATAATAGATTTCTGCGTAGAGACGAGGAGTGTATTCATACGGCAGATAGCTCAGGAATCTGCTGTGTGGAGAAGCTGATGACTGATGTCAGGTAGCTCTCAGGTGGGCTTGAATGACCCAAGGATAACAACATTATTGACTTATTTTTCAAGTCTCCGATCAAAGTACAAAGGAAATCACTGTTCGTGGAATCGTGCAGTACATCTTATCTTAGCTATTTTCTCACAAAAAAAGACAACAACAGCTCAGAAATATTTATATTCCAGATCAGTTTATAAATGGGTTTCAGTTGACATCTGGGACATAAGATCCAGCTGCAAAACTCGGCTGTTTTATTAGAGCTAAATAATACATAAAATTTTATCTGTCTGTGACCTTTGGCTTCCATATGCTTTGGCATTGCTCTGAAGATTTCCTTATGAAATGACTGGAACAGTTGATAAGACCCTTGTTAATCCAACTGTAACTCTTATTGCCCTGCAGTTTCAGGACACAAAAATCCTCAGATTTTAAGCAAAAGTATGCATTTATTTATTGAACAGATTGCATTATTAAAATGTTTAATTTTGAGCAGATAAAGAGTATTAGTCATGAATTATGTAAAAATTAGATCAATAAAAATTAAAAACTAACCTAAAAAGTGAGACAAAAACCCCTTAAATTTAGCCTCAAAAGTGATAAAATATTCGTGAAACCGAATGACGGACAGCAGGCAACTGAAATAATTCTAATGTGAAAAGATATTATACAAGTGCAGAGATGCACAGTTGCATTCTCGATGTGGCAAGATGTTTCTCAACACCACTTTCGTGTCAAGGACAGTTTCATAGATTTCATATGAAACTGTCCAAAATTCACAAAGGCTGTGAATTTTGGCCAGGTCCATTCCTGGTGTCAGTTTGGGGAAGAGTTGCATCAGATACAAAGTACAGCAGATTCTTTCGAATGATAACTCAAACTTGTTTTAAATTCTGCTGAGGAAAAAGTCTGATTTAATAGATATAAAAAAGTAAAAAAACAATGTCATCAGTATCTCTTTTTAATTATTGTTTTAATAGATGGTATTCATAATTGATTTGGCATCCTTTGATATGTTAAACTACTTTAAGGTTAAGAAACTATTCTGTCTCAATCTGTAGATCAAATAGATATTACAGATTTGGAAACATTAAGTGACTCTTTGGTCCTGTGAGAAGGATACACAGTTTTTAATCTTTCCAATGAATTATTCCTTTCTGGCCACATATTTAAAATCAGCACAGAAATTAATAAATATATGAAGGATTTTCTAGAGGACCAGTAATTTATATAATCGAGATTTAAATGTATTATTTATCAAACTCAGGTCTATTTATTATTTGCTTTCCATTGATTCATTAATAAAAGGACAAACACAAACAAATCAAAATCTAACAAAGTAAAAGTTAGCTCAGAGTTTAAGTTTAAGTTAGCTCAGAGTCATCACAGCGTACTGAACAACCAATCAGAGAAGAATGGGTAATGTAAAGTTACAAAATGTTAGATAGCCATTAAAAAAAAGATTCTAAGAAATGTCATTGCCCTGAGTTCAAAATAAAATCCGACCATTATGATTGTGAGAATGACTTTGACATACAGTGACATGCATTTAAACAATATATCACAGGAAATAAAAAAACAACTGTTTACTCTTTCTGCTGTCGTACATCAAGATGCTATCTCTTTGAAATAAGATAGTGTTTTCACTTGACTGAAAGTCTTGGAGGAAAAATGGAGAAAAGCAGGTCTTGTCGGTGAAAGGTCAAAGGTGTATTGGTGTGTTCTGGATGCAAGTCAGAAAACATGGCTGAACTCAGAAGTGACAGTAAACACAGTAGTTTATACATGTTTTCAATGTGATTATTATCCATGGTGCCTTGCTGAATAGGAAACTCTAGAAATGTAAATATTTAATCTTTTTTTATATTATTATTGTTGTTTTATTGTTAAAAATAACAAAAACAGGGAATAAAACTTGGCCTGTAATATATATTAATGGTTGCACCCACATCTACTGCTTAGGTCAGGAATCACACAGATATGTGTAGATTATCAGTGTCAATTGCATAATTGAAGATTGTAAAATCACTGGCGTCATCATGTTTGTAACACAGTGAACAAAATGTGGTTTAGAACCAATTAACTTATTTATGTCTTCGCAGTATTTTTTATTTTTTTGGTTTGTTCATTTGTTAGTTTGGCTTTTTGCTTTGTAATATGAACCTTACCTGTCGCGTCCGGAATAGGGCTACCATCCTGCAACCTTTAGATGTGTCTCTATTGAAACACACCTGGATCAAATAATCTGCTCATTACCAGCCTATTGCAGAGCTGATTGGATGCTGGTGTGGGAATTCAGACATTTTGGGGCAGAGATGCATCTAAAATTTGCAGGACGGTAGCCCTTGAGAACTGGACTTGGAAACCCCAATAGTCCTCAAAGCAGCTGTCCTGGGTTCGATTCCCCTTAACTACTTCCTATTTCCTAAAAAATCTTGAAAAAAGAATCAAAGTTTAGATTTCTGCTATATTTTTTTTTCATTTGTGGTTTCTAATAAAGGAAAACAATAAAAATTCAAAACTTATCAGGACTCCAACGCATGTTAAGAATTCCCTCCACCTGATGCAGAGGTGGAGGCCGGACTGTTTTCACCAGCGGCTGAGCTGACCCACGTGACTGCCCTTCATAAATACACAGAGACTCCTCGTCTCGCGGCCACTGCTTTTAACAAGTTTTGCCACGCGCGGCTCCGCGTGTTCCCGCACCTCGCGGACGCTCTTAAACTCACCGGTAAAAAGCCTCGAAACATCTCTGTGCTCCGTCCTCTGTGCCCTGAATAAATGCCCGCTCGGCTCTCCAGTCAGCTGCTGCTGGACGCAGTGATGTCAGAGGAGCTGTAGATTCAGAGCCACAACCAGCAAACACCTCACGGTTAGTTGTTCTGAAACACGTCAACCAGCGACAACAAAGACGCCTGAGCCATGAAGACGATCCTTGCTGCATATTCTGGAGTCCTAAAAGGTAAGACTTGATTTTTTTTAAATTTTTTATTGCATTTTGATACGAAAGTAATGCTCAGAGAGAACAGGGATGGTCCAGTTAGGATTTTTAGGATAAAGACACGAGTATTTATTCACAAATGCTTAATTTTGGAAGGTAAGTGTGCTAAACATTTTGCAAAGATGCAAAAATGCTGCATTTTTGGTATATTTATGATGAAACTGTCAGTTGTGCAGTTTTGGAGAATTTGATTTGTATCCTCTAACTTTCATGCATTCATAGTTTTGTTTTTATACATACATATATATATATTTAAGACTAGTCATTGGCAGCAGCTGAATATAAATATGAAAGAGCAAGATTGAGCTGATTGTTTTTGTTATTATAAAAAAAAAAAAAAAGATTATTGTTGCGCTAAATGTTTGTCATGTCACCCAAAGTTAAACATTACTCAAATCAAATAAAGACCTCTGTTCAGTGTCGCTTTGCTGTATTTGAGTTTAGTTAATCTATCTTTGCATAACGTGGCATATAAAATGTGAATAGTAATAAAAAGCGAGTGTTTCACTCACTCTGCTCTTGCTATTTTCTTTCTTCATGCTGTATTGGTTCTTGTAGTTTTCCAGCACTAATTTCAAACCAACGTTGCCTAAAATTTGAGTGATGAGTGGTGCCCCTTTCGTTTCAGTACCATCGTGATCTTTGCTTCTTTTTTTTTTTTTTCTTTTTTTTTTTTTTGCAGCTGGTAAAATCCCAAATTTGACATTTTGTAAGTGGGAGGGAATGTCTATAATCCTTTGTTCAGCCAGTTAACTGCTCATGTGCAGCAACAAGACTTTAAAATCATGAGTTAGGTAAAGAAAATGAGCACAAAAGAAGTTAAAATTGTCCCAGAAATGATTGCTATAAGTAATAATATTGTCGTTTTGAGTCGAACTAACATAAAAATAGTAGCATGATAATGCTAGTTTTACCGCTCATAGACTAATAAACTTAAATTTTGTACAGAATACTTCACATATATCCAAATGAAACACAACAACCAAAAACAATGAATAAAACGAAAACACCTGAAACCATAAATCAAATGAATTATCAAAAAACTACTAATCATCAGAATGGAAATGATTGATCTCTTTTTAAAGTATCATGCGATTAATTGATTAATTGGTTATTGCAGCAAGCTTAACCATATCTTCTGTTATTCACCATTATATGGGCTGAACCTGCCTTGAAATTTTACAGATCTTTAAAGCACGTGTTTTACTTATCCCTAGAACAACCACAATGTACCACATCTGCATCTAAACTGTGTTATCAAACTGAATATATGGGCACATATCATTATTTCTATAAAAAGTCAGACATTCATGGTGCTGTAAAAAGATGTCACTTTGAACAATGACCTGTGCATTCAAGGAACTTTAATAAAAATTTCAACCTTCTTCTAGGCTCTGTTTGCACCACATGAGGTACAGGGTGAGATGCTCACACACAGATGTAAACACATGTCTTGCTAGCCTGTGCTCATCAGCAGTAAGAGCCCCATAACAAAGAGTTGCACCTCTGCAATTCCACCTTTTTATTTTTTTTTCCAGATATCTGCTAAGCAACGCTATCAGGACAGGAATGTAAATAGATTCCCACTCCAAACACTAGAGCCAAAATATAGATTTCCCCATTTTCTCCCGGATTATGTTCATAAAACAATTTGTGTGCAGTCTGATCTATGTGTACAGTAATAAACTATTTATTTATTTACGCTTATTTTAGTCCATTAAAGTGGGCCCTCACCACCTCATAAACACTGGCACAACAGCATAATAAAACTCCTGATATTCTGAGGGCTTTTTGGTTTTTGTTGACAAACGGCAAATTTTTCCTCTTTTGCGTACTCCTTTGAAAACTTTCTGAGGAGAATCCCTCCCTGTACAAATGGAAGTACAGCTCTAGCCTCCAGCTCTGAGGCACATTGAACCAGTGGGAGTCTTAAGTAGCTGCAGCATCCTAGTTAACAAGTATTTACTAGCTGTGAATCCTGGAGGGAGGTTATTTTCAGCGTCCCTAGATGGGATTAGATGGCAGCGTATTCCTGGTTCTCTTCCTTCATTGGCTCTCAGCGTGACGAGCTTTAGTAGCCGTTAATGTGGCCACTTTGTCCTCAGTTCTCACATGCCCAGTAGCTGATGCCTTTGACGGTGTGGAGCAGCCAGTAAAACGTGCTGCTGGTGAGCATTCGAGGCAGCGGTCCTTTCAAATGAAACGACTGGACACTGCCTTTTAGGAAATCATTAACTCTTTGTTTAGTTTAATGTCCTATTTGGATTCGATTGAACTTAGAAAGATATTGACCTAATCTTGCATACGTTGTGTCCACCCAGGCACCGGCTCCAGCATCCTCTCCTCCCTGCAGGATCTTCCGTCAGCGCTGTGGCCCTGCAGCTCCAGGATGGAAAAGCATCTGCAGGTCATCTCTGTGCTGCAGTGGGTCATCTCCTTCTTAGCCATGGGTGAGTGTTTGTGTTTGTTAGCTCAATGGTCTCAGCTTAAGGACGGACGTTTGGTAACTTCAAGCCCCTCTGCATCTAGGTATTGCCTGCACTCTGCTGTTGATCTACATGTTCTGCACCGATTGCTGGCTGATTGCTGCCCTTTACACCACCTGGCTCATCATTGATTGGAACACCCCGAAACAAGGTTAGAAAACAAATGTACGCATGAGAGGACGGTGAAACCTGCTACTTCTCCGTCACAGAGTGCGAACCTACGTGAGGGCATGCAGGAACGTTGCTGGGTTGTCATCATGACGTCATATTAAAAAGTACAGTGACTAACTCTGTGTTACCACGGTGTTGGGTAAGCTCTTTTGTAACGACGGACAGAAACAAGGAGTGCATTGTGAGCTGAATGGTTTCCCTCACAAAATCGTCAGAACACGGTGCACTTCCCATTGGTAGACTTCATGGGTAAATGCCAATCCATCGACTCTCTTGGTTTCCTGTTTGCGTTTATAAAAGGAATACATTTTGTACTCTCCTTTATATTGTCTTATAAACAAGTCAGTGATGCTGTGAAGCACAATTCCCATCAGAAATATTACACAATACAGGCATTTATTTTGTCTCTGAAGGACAATAAATACAGCCCTCTGCAGTTCATTTTATATTGTACTTCTTTTCACTTGGTTCTCAATTAGTTAAACAGTGTTTTTCAGCGTGCAGCCTCCAAATATTCAGCTGTAAAGAAGAAAAGTAACATTGGCTTCATTTTTCTTTTCTCTTCGACTCTGTTTAATCAGTCAGTTAAAAGATAAATACAAATGAGTTTGATAATTTCCACTTTGAGCTATATTTTATTAAGGGCAGTTTTGCTTACGGAGACATCATCATGCATTTTATTTATTCTTCTTGATTGTCCCATTTTGCATATTTAAAATGTCTTCTGCTTCCAGTGTTGCAAGTTTTTTTCGCAAAATTAAAGTTTCTTAGTTATTCAGTGGACAAACATGCATCATTATGCCATTATCATTATATCACTTTTACAGGGTCTCAAATCGATATTATCATACATTGCAATTTTTCTGGGACAGTTTATTGTCCAGTAAAATTTAAGCCTATTTGTGAGATACTGTTTATCTCCTGTAAAATAGCCCTATTTTTTTTAGGTGATTTAATGAAGCAAGCATTTTTGATAAATTTACAAGGGAGAGTAAGTTTGTTAGCATATCTTGTGTAAAAAAACAAAACAAATAAAAGCAGCAAAAAGGCCTTAAAATATGGCAACGTGAGGCTTGTGTAAGGATGTTAAAACCTCATATAAAATGGTAATTCCAGCAAGTACAAATATAATTGATGGGAAATATACAAAAATTTTTGAACATGGTATTTTATTTAGTAAACAGAAATAATTCTGGTAATCCTAACTGACCTAAGAAGATAAATGTTTGGTTTGATTTCCTGTCACACAGTGAGAAAAAGCTCAAGATGCCATCAGATCTAAAGTATTTTGAATATTTGAATATCAACATGACTGGAAGTCATCCTTGGTGCTAGTCTTCATTTCTTTCTGTTTAATGAAATCTCATTTTTCTCCCCAGGTGGCAGGAGGTCTTCTTGGGTGAGGAACTGGACAGTATGGACGTATTTCCGAGACTACTTCCCCATCAGGGTAATTATTAATTGAGCTAATTTGAGCAGCTGCAGACTTTAAATATCAGGAGACGATGCAACCAAAAGAGAAATAAATCGTTGAAACTTTATTTGTTTTCTGACACTGCGGACAGAGTCCGAACCGAATGACTTCAGCAGCTGTGTGCATGTCTGCTATTATCCAACAGATAAGGCTTATCAGTTGTCTGCTGCAGCGGTGTCCCTTGTCCCGTCTTAATGATGGAGGGTTTATGTTGGCTTGGAGTTTGAGCCTTTGTTGTGCTTGATAGTCCTGTTGTTTCTGACCAGGGCAGGGTGTGATCACCAACTAGCACACAAACACCCTGTGCATGCTGCCAGCATGCACAGGGTGGTACAGTAGCTGTCACTGGGCGGGTCAAAGGTGAAGGCTGGAGCGTGTTTAAACAGATCAGATAATTACAGTCAGCTGTCGATAGGCTTTCTCTGAATCATCAGCTGGTGAAACTGAAAAATGACAGTTAATGTGATGGTTCAATTGTAGAGATAGAAAACTGTACTTTTAGTTTTTGTTTTACTGGATCAGATGTATAAAATATCATGATGTGGTGCCACTGATATTCTAAAGCAACCAGTGATGGCAGTGTGGTGTTTTAATCTTAAAGTTAATCAATGATTTTGTGGGTTTTGATTGAAAAATCTCAGATAATTTTCCTCTTTCAAGAATTCATGGGAGACTGCCAGAGTAAGTCGAACTGGATCAGAATCCTTAAAAGTTCATTGAGCTTAAATAGATCAGAGGATGTCATAATTTATAATTGATCGTAATTTACTAGTATGTGAATTCTTCTGAAAAATGAGACTGAAGAGATATTGATTATTGTCACGAAGGAGGAAGACTGTACAAGACGTTCTCAAATGTAGGACATGCAGTTAGAGGATTTGATGTGTTAAAGCAGCAGCCTAAACAAAAAGATTGATTTAAGAATAAAAAAACCTTTTTGAAAAAATTAGAGAATGTAATGTATCCATTGACAAACAAAAACCTAGTTTTCAGTTAAATTAATGCAAGGCAGCTGAACTTTGCGAATCGTATTGATTTGTGCTGTTTGTCCTGTGCAGCCACTCGTCTTTGCCCATTTCAGATCCAGCGGGCATCCCTCGTGTTTGTCTTGCGTTAGAAATATCAATATGACTGTAAGTTGCGTACGAGTCAATGCCAAGCTGAAATCCACACTTGGCTCTTGAGGAATCAATTGGCTGAAGAACAAGCAAGCCTTATCTATTGTGATCAAACGACTGTTATTTATGAGCTGGAGGCTAACCAGTCAAAGTCTGAGAACATGTTTGTGTGGAAGTGAACACATCAGTAGGTTTGGATTTGGATCAATTGAAAAGTGTCAGATTAACACCCCCCCAAAAAACCAAGGAACCTTTCAGATATTGATGCCCATTTGCTTCAGTCAGTGAATCTTTTCTCTACATCTTACCTTTTCCTGTCCAGGATATATCGACTCACGGCGCTACATTAGCATTTTTAAATGTGATCGCCGTTAGCTTTGTCTTGCTACGATGAAAGCCTTGAGTACACAATAGGAGGGATCAATGTGTGTGTACAGCTTTTTGAGCATCTTCTGGGAGGGTTATTCATATTTACAGCTTAAGGACTAATTAAAGATCTTGAAATAGTCCAGAAAGTTAAAAGTTCAGAGTTTCCAGTCTGAGCTGGTGCATGCCATGCGCACTGGGTCAGTAATTTTATGACTGCGCTTGAGGATGGAGAGGAGAGCTCTGTCTGGTTTGAGCTGATAAAGATGTCCTAGTTTTAGTAAAACCCTGGCAGAGTTCCCAGATCCTCAGTAAAGACGATTTCTAAAAACGATCACAAATCAGTCAATGTCGTTTTGTTGTCTAATGACTTCCAGCCCATTAAAAAAAAAATAAAATAGAGAAAAATCACTGAAACCCAGTCAGTTATTTATGATGGTATTATACTGTAAACTTAGGGCTGGGCAATAAATCAATAACAATATGTATAACGATAAACATGTGATCAATATCAACACATCTGATAGAATATTCACTGTACTCTGATTCAGGACCACACAGCATTCTGGGAGATGTAGGCAGAAGAAAAGCCTTTAGCTGTTCAACCTCTCATGACAATGTGGGTGGCATCAACTGACTCATCCATTCTTGGTTACCTAGCAACAACCTGTCGAGTAACAGCAGTGGTTTCAAGTTTTTCCACCGTCAAGCCTCATAAATGCTTAAAAATGAACAACAATGGTGTTGTTGTTTATTTCCTGTGATAAAACAGGAAATGCCATACCACCAGTTTGGCAGCATTTTAGATATTTAAAAGAAAAAACTAATCAATAATTATCGACGATCATCAGTGTTGACTAACATGAAACTCTTATACAGTAATAAGTTTTTCGGCCATGTCCTCCAGCCCTTTGTAAACTGTAGTTCTTCATAGTTCTTCCTGTCTATATTTATCTCCAACATGGCTATGGTTGTGTTAAACCGTCATACAGATGTATGGCAACCAAATTCATCATCTTTCTGTTTGTCTTGCAGCTCATTAAAACCCATGATCTGCTCCCGAACCGGAACTACATATTGGGCTACCACCCTCATGGTATCTTCTGTTTTGGTGCTTTCTGCAATTTTGGGACGGAGGCGACGGGATTCTCCAAGAAATTTCCCGGGATCAAGCCATCCCTGGCGACCCTGGCAGGAAACTTCCGCTTGCCTGTCCTTCGAGACTACCTGATGTCTGGGGGTGAGTCGCTGGAGTCGTGTTTGATAATGCTGATAAGCGTATTTGTCCGAGAGCTGACCCTCGTCCTGTTGTCCAGCTTTAACTGTCTCTGTTTACTTCGATCTGCTGATTTTACTGATTTTCATAGAGCTCACAGCACTCTGAGGGGGTTCTTTGTTCTATTGGCTTTATCTTTGCTCATTGATACATTCAAGACACTTGGGTTACTTCAGGGCACTGGGTATGTTGTTTTGATGGAAAGGGATCTCCCACATTTCTGTTTTTGCATATCTTTAACGTAAACCCTCTTTTCCACGTCAAGACATAATAAAAATGATCTGATTTCTTCCCCATTGCAGGTATCTGCCCAGTGAACAGGCACTCCATAGACTACCTGCTCTCGTGCAACGGGACGGGGAACGCTGTGGTCATCGTCGTCGGAGGAGCAGCAGAGTCTCTGCACTGTGCGCCCGGCATGAATTCTGTCACCCTGAAGAACCGCAAAGGCTTTGTAAAGCTGGCCTTGCAGAAAGGGTGAGCGTCCGCCGTATTACCCAAACACGAACACGCCTACTCACCTGCACGAACTTTAAGATCTCTGAATACGAGCCTCAGGCAAATCCGTTATGAAAATGTCTCTGCTGTGAACCACAGGACTGAATAAATCCAGGATGATTAACCTTAGGAAGGTTAGAAAGGCCCAGAGAGAGAGAGGTGCTGCCAAATCTTTTATGAATGTGCCGCGCTGTGTTGAGCACCTCGTGGCATGGACTACCATTTCTGAAAGGTCGAACTGCGTTAACCGCTTCTGACCTGCGGTCGGCAATACATTAAGCGCCATTATTAACCGCACGGTTAAGTCATTTTGGTTTGTATCTCTAGCCCAAACATGGCAGGATTATCCTATCACTGGGTGCACCTTTTTTTCTAAGAAGCTTAGAGCTTGCTGGAAAAAGACATGCATTTATGAAGACCTCCATTCATAGCAACTAGATTAGCATTGTAACCCACATAAGCCAGGGCTTGAGTTCAGGGCGTTGGAACACACTTCATAGAACTAGTTAAATGTGATTTATAAATGCTCATAAAAGCATTTATAAATCCTCAAGATTGTCCAAACTAGCTTGAGGACGATGTTCTTGTAAAAAATTAATAAAATGAAAAGATTTAAAATACTTCAACAAAATGTCAATCCTGAAAGTTTCCCTTTCATTCAATCTCCTTGCATAATTTTTACACCTCACCAGAACAAAAACTCAAGTGTTTCCCCAGAACAGGCTGCTGGTGCCAACGGTGTTCTTGTGCAACCGAAACTGACTTTAGGCAACTAGTAAGCTGTAAACAAAAGTATAACCCACCTTCTTTTGGATGTGTTACTTTTGGTTGTTAAATAAAAGCAGACATGTTAAAATTCACATGTTTGCCACGTCTTCCGTGGAGCCATCTGGTGTGATGATTTTTGTTGATGCCACGTCATTTATGGTTGTACTGATAGAATGGTTGTATAATAATAAAAGCATAAATACTAATAATGTAGGCTGTAAAACTAACTGAATGGTTGGGTGCAACAGATGGTGATCGGTGGGAAAGAAACGTTTATTAAAGGAGTTTCTAAACCAGCATTCACTAGACACCACTGGAGGCTAAATATTTCTTTAATTCCTCTCTTTGTAGTTTCTGATTGGTCTTCAAGAATTGGTTGAGTAACACTTTCTTTGTGATCGCCTAGGTCCGACCTTGTTCCTGTGTACTCGTTTGGGGAGAACGACGCCTACAAGCAGGTGATCTTTGAGGAGGGGACCTGCTGGAAAGCTCTGCAGAAAAGGTTACAGAAGATGTTGGGCTTTGCCCCTTGCCTTTTCTACGGCAGCGCCTGGGGCATCGTGCCCTTCTGCAATCCCATCACCACAATAGGCAAGTTTGTCTGCAATAGATTTTGGTTATGCACTTAGATACCCTA
The DNA here is from genome assembly GCF_019740435.1 of Gambusia affinis. NCBI lineage: Eukaryota > Metazoa > Chordata > Actinopteri > Cyprinodontiformes > Poeciliidae > Gambusia > Gambusia affinis. The sequence goes on from NC_057882.1 coordinate 18,593,975, forward strand.
CTTCACACCACTTTAAACTTTTTCATATTTTATCACATAGCAGCTATGAACGTTGACTGTTATATGATAGACCAATGCAAAGTGGTCCACAAGTGCAAAGCTGAAAGAAAATTTTTATCATGGTGTTCAAAGATTTTGCAACAAAGAAAATCTGAAAAATGTGCCGTACATTTGCGCTCAACCCCCTGAAACAATGTTTAACACAACAAAGTTTCATTACAATTTTGTTGGGAGTGTGTCTCTACCAGCTTTGCATTTCTAGAAACAAATTACAAAAATGCCTGAAGCTCACATTATTTGGAGAGAGTCTGAATATTAATGTTCAAGTTTTGCCTCTGATTTTCTTTTAACTGGACTTATTATGGTGTTTGACTAGGCCTTTCTAGTGTAGGAATTTTGCTGTTCTGTTGTCATTCTGAGACAAGAGAATAACTTTTTACTTATTGGTGCCCCATGAATTTTTAGTTCCAATATTTTTTTTGTACTGTATAAAACTCATAGATTCATATCAGGTGAGTTGCATAAATATTTTGAGATTTTTATGAACATAAACGATACTCAAGTATTTTAAAATTATTATGTTATAGTACTTTCTAAAATTTTATTTTTTTGAGAACATGGAGCAACTGGCCAGGGGACATATTAAATCTATTGTAGATCGGTTCATACTCGCTGATGTATAGGACTATTTATTAGACAGTGGATGGGGCACCAAAACTGGCTTCAGCCCAGAGGCCCACATGCTTGAAAATCGGGCCTTGGATAAGCGTTGCTGTACTGCTGAAATTAGAATTTCCACTCCACTCAAGTTTTTTTAGACCCTCTTCAAGATTTTTTTAACATTGTTTCTTTCCTTCTTGTTACAGTTGGGGAGCCGATCACAGTGCCTAAAATTGAACACCCAACAGTGGAGATGGTGGACCTGTACCATGAAATGTACGTCAGGTCTCTCCAGTGCCTTTTTGACAAGTACAAGACCCGCTTCGGTCTGAAAGAGAGCGACATCCTGCACATCCAGTGAGAGGACGAGGAGCTCCTGCTGACCTTCCCTCCTTGCCCTGCTTCAGTGGCCTGGTTTATGTCTGGACAGTGAAACCGTACACATGTCGACGTCTGGTGGAAAACAAACAAAAGGTTTTCATACTGTACACTTGCACAGCTGTAGCTTGAGCTCAGGAAAATAAGTCTGGTTTCAAGAACAGGCCTCACTGCAGAACTTTTCTTTCTTTTTCTTTTTTTTTTTTCTGGACAAAGTTACACCAAATACCACATCAAAAGCTGTGCCTTTTTGGAAGAAGATTTCTGATATGCACTGTCATCAGTGCAGAGGAGGGGTAACCTCCACTAGATGGAGCTGTAAAGTTATCTGGAAAACCTGCCAACGTCTTCCATTACCTATGCATTAATATACTACTTCTTGTACGCTTTAGAACCGTATAACATGCTAAATGCACAAACAATGCAAGTGGAAAGCACCACTTTAATAATGGGTCAACAAGCCCAAATGTTAATTGAGCCAAAGATGTGTTTTGTCCCCTCAACCCTTTCGAATGCATTGATTAGATGTACACAGAAAGTGTACATTTTCTACAGGCTGGATTGTCATGGTTAATGGACAGTACACATGTGGTTGTAATAATTATTGCCATAAAGTATTAATTGTATTCAGCTGAAGGGATAAAGCCTGTTTGACTTGTCCTTTCAAGAATATTTCTCATGCACTTTTTTTTTGAATACTGATTATTCTCTGGAGATTGTCTTAGAAAAATGCCTTTGATAATCAGATTCTGCTCTGGAAGAGACTTTTCTGCTGCTTTGCTTTATGTTCTTGTTTCTCTCATTCCAGGTTTCAATTTGAGAAAGGTGGCACTCATCTATGCAATGAAAACTGAAAATTTTCTGTCCTCAAATTTCTTTCTTTTTTTTTTTTTACGTTTAGAGCAGCAGTTAGAAAGTTGGGGTCAGTTAGAGAACTGAATGCCTGACACCTGATGGTTCCAGTATGTCGTGTGTCGCAGAACTGTAGCTTAGGTGTGACCAATGAAAATAAGTAAGTTGATATTAACTTGATTCTTGGTACATCTTTGAGTTCAGTACTTATTTGAAGTGAGGTTCTGTTGAACCTTTCCAAGGAGTCAATAACTTGCCTGAAATATTGAATTTTTTGGTACCTCCTTTAGTGTATTTGTTGATCTTGGAGACCAATACCAAAGCATACTTTTGTCTTAAAAGAACTTCAGTCTTAAAAACATGCCAACTTTATTTTTATGAACCTTTAAACCACCGTCATGTTTGCTTTGGGGTGTTATTTACTTTGAAGTAGATGATTACTTACACAGGAAATGGAGGCTGGAGATGGTGTGTCACCAGCGATTGTCCTATGTGCAACATTTGACGTGCTTAATTCACAGTAACAAAGATCACTGATGGCACTCTGCTTTCTACCTGAATTTCCTGTGTAAATAAAAATCAGATGTAGTGTACATAATTGCCCAGTGCAAGCATAACGATAGTTCAAGGGGACATGAAACTGCGTTCAAGGAAATTGCTGCTTTCTTTTGAGGTAGGAGTTGATTTAAGAAAGCAGAAGTCTGTTTTGGTTTTTGCCCCTCGCTAGCTAGTTGCTAGCTTTAGCATTAACAACTAATCTGGATTTATGCAAAATAAAGTTTGTGGATGAGATTGATTTCTTACAACCTTTGAACAGAACCTTACTTAAAATATGTGGAACTATCCCTTTAAGTTATTTGGTATTTACAGGCATTTCTAGCCCCTTCCTCGACAAAATAGGGAATCATCTGATTCAGTAAGTCTGCGTCTTATGAATGACGGTAGTTGGAGAGCAGTTTCCTCTTGTCTCAACACTGTGACTTCCTAAGAGTAGGGAAATCCTTGTGATAAATCTCAGAGCAATAAAAAAACAGGAAATGCCTTTATGATGAACATTCTGTCTTCCATTATTTAAAATAAATTTTTTTATGTTTTCAAGAGACTTGGTGTTCTTGCCTTTTTTAAAAAAAAACCCAAAACAAAACATTTTCTGCCTGTTTCAGTTGTACTGTTGAATATCCTGTACGTAACTGAGACTCAAACATTTTGGATAATTAGAGTATCCCATTAACATGTCAAAAGTTGCTCAACGAGAAGGAACAGACACTGGTTACCCAGAATCTACATACCTTGGTGCAAAAGTATTCATACCATTTCAACTTTTCAATATTTGGTCACATCACAGCTATAAACTTCAGTGTATAAAGATTTCAGTCTTTAATTGTGCAAGGTTTGCAGCTGTAATGGCAGTGAAGAGTGATTTATTTATTTTTTAAAATCTTTATCAGATTTGTATGAGAAATTAACCCCCAATAAAAGAAGTTACATTTTATGGTTCCAACAATACAGAAGTGTGAAAAAGATCAATAGATATAACTTTTGGGAAAAAATACAGATGTTTAAATCACAGCATTTGTTTGGCAAAAAATACTTAACTTCTGTTTTACCACCAAAAGCAAGTCTGTTTTTATATGCATGCTTACAGAAACAAACTAATCAGAATCAGAATTCCTTTATTGCCTTTGTGCAAGAATGGATAACGAAATAAAATAAAAAAAATCAATAGGTCAGCTAAAATCCATATAATACAAAGTCCTTTGCTTATTTGCAAAAAGATGCAATGTGGTGGTGTCGCCCCCTGGTAGTTGATTGGTATTATGTATTTGACTTCCTGTAGAGTATTTGACTTATTTATATGTTGATACAAACTACACTTTTTTAGTATAACATTTAACAGAAAAAATAACATTGTATAAAATTGCAAAGTCATATACAAAATGTTATAAAATATAAAATAGTCTATTCAGCCTTTTTACTGTAAAACTGCAACTTTTTTTTAACTTAATATCTTTCTGATAAAATAGATTTTACTGTACATTCCTTATATCATCAGTTCCATCATAGTTGTATTTATCTAAAGAATGCTGAAAATATGTAAAAACTTACGTTTCTGGTAGTCTTTTAAATTTCACATGCTCTTGTAATATTGTGTTCGAATTCAGTGACTTTCTGATAGAAAAACTATGAAGCCCAGCGTTTTTCTGTCACCTGCATGTCACGCTGCTCATACAACTTCCTCATATTTCGCAGATTTGACAGATTTCCACCGACGCTAGGCCCTTCCTGGTTGATAAACAGCTCCTTCAGCCAATAGAAATGCATCTTGCCAGAAATAAGCCCCGCCCTTGCTTGACAGATGCCACTTTAAGCCAATCACGGGCGGCAGTGACGTACTTCCAATTCAAAGACGGACTTCCGAAGCAAATGTAGCAGAATAGCCCGTACTTTGTTTACGTCCCGCTGCTGGACTGACAGCGGTCGGAAAGCTTTACGCACATGAAAATTCGTAACTGCACGTCTGCCGTGGTTGCCCGCAACTTGGTGAACTTTTGTTTTGAAATGCTAAGGATGGAGCGTTTTGTTGAATGAGAAGAAGACTCGCTAGATGCCGACAGGAGGATGAACTCCATCACCAGTCGGGCTCTTGCTATCCCCGCCGCCTCTGTCACCAACTCTGGAGCTTCATCCTCTCGAGCCCTGCATGTGGAGCTCACATCCCAGCAGGTAAACGCAAACTCTCCCTGAATATACTCTTCGGCACCAGCGGAAGGTAGGTGGACTGAGCAGAACTTGGACGGAGTCATGTGTTTGTTTTCTGCTGTAGTTTTACAACAGCTGCAAGAGGAAACCAGGCCTGTCAGAGTGACTGTGAGCTAGTGAGCTAGCCACAGCTAGCTTACTTCAGCTAGCTTACAGGAAATAAACTGACCTCTTCTGGGACACCGGTATCTTTTAATCCTCTCCACCTGCATTTAAATATTAAAATGGGCCTCTCGCTGCTCCATTTAGGGGCGTCTTTACCGTAAAATACATAGAATTTATGTTCCAAAGGTCTGTGCTTCTGAAAATGTGACAGAACTTGACGTTATCCTCATCTGCATGTGACAGGTCACTCAGCTGAGGGGGTCTGGGGGGAAGTAGCAGGGTATGTCATTGTATAGTTTGCACTGCAATTTTGTAAAAAAAAAATTTCTCAACTTCAGGCTTTATTTTAACTTTGCTGCTAATTTAAATCGGGAAATTCGTAAAAACAATACATAAAAAAATCACACTCTTTTCATTCATTCATTCATTCATTCATTCATTCATTCATTCTGCCAGAGCCTATAAAAACAACAGTGCGTCATTGTGTTAATGTAAGCCATTATTTGAAGCGTGCTCAGTACTCACTGCAGATGACTTCATTACTTAATTTTGGCTTGAAACAAACTGTAAGATTCAAGGGCAAACTGTTTTTTTATTTTTTTACTTTGTTAAACCACTTCTCTCTATCTGATTACAATCTAAATTCAGCAATCCTAAAGGTGTTTCTTTCACTCAATTTTCCTATAATCAGGCCTCTTAAATATCAATCAACTCATCATGGTAATGTGACTGACACTTTTGGACTTTTCAATATCTTTTTGCATGTCAACATTCGTTATGTAGATATGAGTTGGATTCTTTTGATATACATGTACAATGGTCTACAAACACTTTCACCAGCACACTATATTTTGATGCATTTTATTTTTTAGAAATCAGAAAAGCTTTAAGATGCTTAAATGGGAATCCTCTTTCAAAGAACGTCAAATAGATTCAGAAGAACTTTTATTTACCCCAAAGGGAAAGTAAATGTTGTTGTAACTCATTATCAAAGAATCTTCAGAGGAAGGTGATACTGTGAGGAAGGATCTCCTGTAGCAGCTAGTCTTGCAACTAATCTGAAGAGACCTCTGGCTGAAGGCTGTTATTGCATGACAGCCTCACGACTGTCATGATTTACAGCTCAATTATACAATCAGCTGTTAGGAAGCACTGCTTATCCACATCATTTACTTTTGTGGTTGGAAAGCTAGTCGGCGATGCTAGAGTTGGGGATACAACTGGGCCTGTTTTGTTGGACAATAAATTGTCCCAGAAGTTATTGCAATAAATGATAACATTGTTGTTTTGAGGTCATTTTCAAGTAATGTAATGGCAGTGGCATAAGAATGCAAGAACACATTCTTAAAGATCAATAAACCTTAAATTCTAACTAACATTTAGCATATAACACTGGAACCGGAACACATTTAAAGCATCTAAAGCTAAATCAACAAAACAGACATAACACATAAAATTAATTTTGATGTCTCTATACAAAATTGTCCTTCAAAAAAGGGTTAGTTGAGACAAAACCTCCAGAATGAAAAATGTTGTCATCCAGTTTTTAATAGGAAGAGAAAAACAAAAAATCAGGCAAATAGAAATGATTGTGTTTGCTTTAATTTATTATACGGTTAATTCATTTATTGTTTATCGTGACAAGCCTAAATAAAACCCTTGCCCAGTAGTTTTGATCTAAGAGATGGTTTAAAATTATTCCTTACCTCTCTCTCTGCTCTTTGGAGCTTCTCTCCATCCATGCACCCTCCTTTTGCAAATCCTCTGGGCTTTGAGTTTGTAGTTCTAGTCTTTATTTGAGCTCTGCAGATGCTAATCAACTGCCTCCACTTGTAAAAACAACATCTAATGCATCATAGCAAGTGTCAGAAAGTACAAAAAAATTCCAGCTGCATAGCATCCAGAAGCAGGGGGGATAATTCTCCAAACACGCATAAAATATTTACTTGGTAAGTTTTTAAAGCCTTATAACGTGACGGATTCAGAATATTACAATGACCCACAACTGTGACAAGATTGCTCCATATGTTGCCTGTATGTGTTGTCATGTGAACATGCAAACACAGTCCATGACAGCTGTTGACCTCATGAACACGTTTATACAATAAAAAGCATTATGCTGTTTCTATCAGTTCGTCTAAATTGAATTGACGCACAGCATGGTCGATTTGTTTGGACCGTCCTGCTCAATCAGCAAACCACATTTACTCTAGACTAGAAACATAAAGAGGTTCACCAACGATAACCAAGGGACGAGCCTCCAGCAAGTCAGAAATGTGTAAATAGTGATAAATCAAGAACTAAGGTTAACAGTTTAGACTGGAGAATAATAGTTTTGAAACTTGCAAGATATTAGTTGGAAGTTTGTGTTCTCTTCTTGGAAGTTTTTGCTTACATTAGTCATCATTTCTCTGGAAAAGATTTTACTTTTTACATTTTTTATTTTTTTTTAGAAAGCTACAATATTTCTGTTAGCCTGTTGGAAGAACATTCTAAATACATTTTATGTGGCGGCTGTTATTTTGCTGTTTGTCTGGTGTAGTGCTGGGAAATGAAAGGCTTCCAATGATTATCAGAAAACCAGAAAATCTCCACAACATCGAACGCAATGACAAAAGGCAATAAGTAAGACCAAAAATGAGGCCAGCATTTATTCAGCATTTTTCTAAAATGGAGAAGAGATTGCAGGGAGTCGTGTGAACTTTAATTATTTTCTGGTTGTGCTCCAACATATTGGCACTCTTAAAGCACTGCAAACTGGATCAGCACTTTAATATTTTGCTGGTTAAGAAAGTTTCATTATTCATCCCTAAAATCCAGCAATTCTTGAGCTATAGTTAATGTTACTTGTTGCACCTACCCTTCAAATAATAAAATATTGTCTTAAAAAATAAATGCATAGGAAATTCTTGAAAACAAAATTCTAAACTGAAAATGCAATAAATCCATTTCACCTTCCTCTTTCTGCCATCTTTACTTGGGCTGCATTCGAACTATACGTCATCTACAATGTTTGGTTTGGAAAACAAATATTTAGTTTGGAACTAAGCTAAAAATAAATGTAATAACTAAACTAACTAAATACTTATTTTCCAAACTAAATATTTAGCTTAGATGTAATTATAGTAATTTAATATTTAGATAGTATTTTAAATATTTAGTTTGGGAAATAAGTATTTTGTTTGGGAGCTAAATATTTAGTTTCAAAGTTCAAGATTTAGCTTTTAAATAAAAATATTTAGTTCGGAAGCCTGGCATTTATGAATGTAGGAATAACATGGTGAAAGTCTGACTGTGAGAAATAAACAATGACATTGTTCTTCCCACTATGACAAATTAGACGAAGCAAATTATTACTGTTAATTTTTTTTATTGCCTAACTTTACAAATACCACCCTGTACATGTGGGAATTTATGCAAAGTTTTTCCAGGTGTTTGCAATCTGCAGGCATTGTGTTCTCTGGATTGTTTTATATCAAGTCTATGTTTAGAATCATCCTCAATCTGTTTCAGATGCCATGGTGAGCCTTTTAGTCATGCATTTCAGACACTCAGAGCAAAGCTAGTTCTCATGTAATGTGATTGTTGCACTAAATGCATACCAGAGTCACACTTTGAGACAACTTCATTTCGCTCTCAGCTGCCTTCCATGTGTTTCACGTAGTTCTACTTTGAAGAACCCATTTTCCTGCCGTAGCTCCATCACATCCCTTTTCTAAATTTTTAATCTTTTTTTCCTGTCTCCGCCTGTGGTTCTCTGCAGCTCATTCAGAAATATGCAGTGGCATTTTGTAAGGAGAGGATTACAAAGTCCCCAGTGGAACAATCAGTTATTTTGTTTCTTAGGGTTAGTAATCTTATAGGGAATCTCATGACTTAGATTCTGCCTCTGCTCGGCTACGGGAAGCCGGCTGGACCAAAATGTAATTCCTTGTCTTCATCCTTCCCCACTGACTCACATATGCATTCACCCGAGAAGAGAGACATTAAAGTGAATATTTACATATAGCAAAAAGATATGCACTGATGGAACTTTTGCTGCCAATTCCTTTGTCCAAGTTTTTAGAATTTCGTTTATTAAGATATAAGACTGCATTTAAAAAGTTTTCTTCTCGCCTCCCTGATGTGAACTTCTGCAAATTATTTAAATTGGACACAGGACGACGTTGTATTGCAATATAACAGGGTTTTACTGCTGTTTCAGAACAAAGACAAATATTGTAAAGTTGACATCCGACACGGTTCTTAGCATCTTGCACAAGCAATTAGCAGAGCTAGCGTTCCTAAATCAGCTGACGCTGCACTTTCTCTGGGAAATGGAGCCCTTTAACTCAGAGATTTTCTAAAAGGCGGCCAATATTTCAAAACACGACTTGTTCCATGAAAGACAGAAGTTGAAAAGTCCAAAGAACTTTGCTGCTTTCTGTTAAACCTTCCACGTAAAGTTTAATTCATTTGTGCTCTCTTGTCGCCTGTTAGAAACACAGGTGCATGTCCACGTTTAAAAACCATCTTTACAAAAACAACTTCTTGCATGTCTGTGGAGGTTACAGGAATCAGTTCACGAGCTTCCCTGGAACAAAACTGAAACTGCAAACTACAGCTCTGATGCTGGTTTTCTGCTCCCGATAAATCGCATCCATATTTTTCTCTCCCTCTCTCTTTTCTCCCTGGTCAAACAGAGACGGTTGCGTCATCTCCGGAGCATTGCTGCCAGGAACATAGTCAACAGGAATGGTTCTCCACTGCTGGACACTTACTTCACCCTCCACCTCTGCGTAGGAGACCGCATTTCTAGAGGTTGGTGTAAAGCTTCTCTATTGTAGAAACATACTACATCATTGAATTTGAACTTTAACGTTAAAAAAACCCAAACTTTAAAAAGTTAACGTAATAAAAAAATGGAAACCAAAAAGTTTTTTTTTTTCTTTCTTTTTTATTTTATTTATTTTTTAACCTATATGTACTTTTCTGCATGTCAGACTGGTAAACCTTATCCGGGTACTTAAGTCGGACTCTGAGTCCTATTCTGTGTGGTTGGGTTGTGGGGAAGTCTGTAGAGCTGTGAATATGTTGCCTCAGGTGTGTATTTTTTATCATTTACAACAACAAGCCGTTCAAATTTCTTTATTGCAAAATTTGCACCTCACATATATATGCAAAAGTTTTTCTTGTTTTTTTTGTTTTGTGTTATGGGAATAAATTGACATTACTATGATCCCCTGCATATTTGCGGTTCAGTATTTGCACACTTTTCTGTGCAACGTAACTCGATGTTATTTGCGGTATATGGCCCCATACACTGATTTCTTTTTTGTTTTCTGCGTAGAGCATATCTAAAATATTTGAAAAAAAAAAATATATATCAGATTGGGAAATGGAAATAAGTGGCCACAGTGCTACTTGAAGTGTTATTGGCTGGGGTTTTCAAACCATCCAATCCATGAGCTGCATTTATTTTCATTGGTGCTGATTGGCCTGCAAGAACTAAAATGCGGAAAACTGTACATGTTAGCATTTTTTCTTAGATGTTGGGGTCTGTGGCAGCGCTAAGACGGTTTCCACTGTTTGCAATAATGTATAAAAACTAGTTGTGGGCGATATGGACTTAAAGTTTCATCATGATATTTTGTGGTATCATTGCGATAACGATAAAAATAATAAGTTTATTTATTCCGTCTTTTTATATTAGGGATGGACTATTAAAGTGGGCGGTTTTAAGCAGTTTTAAACAGTGAACACAGCAGAGCAAATATAAAGCGTCAACCTTGTTATCACTTATGTAATTCTAAAGCGTTAATTGCATTTTTGCTCTGTTATCAAGTCGCAGCACTACTGAAGGTGCTGCCCTCGGCGAAGTCCAGTGATCTGTTCTGAAACAGCACAACCCACTTAACCCTCCCAATGTTCTAGAAACAGGAAATGGTGTCTGAAGCATAACGCGACAATGTTTCTGATGTGTTGTTGCATTAAATCAGGTGGTCACATCGACCGTCTGTCATTGCCATATCATGCCTTCGATCCGAGAAGCCAGCTCACATATAAGTGTCAGAGGAAACGCAGGTTGACTTTAATACAGAGGGTTTGGCAAAAGAGGCTATTGATTACCTGAAGCTACTCCACACAAACCTTGTATCAAAAATCTTTGAAGAAAACTTTTCAGAGATGTTTATGCATTCTTTATACCAACACAGGGTAAGATTGAATCCAGCACACATTCCAAAGGCATTGCTAAGAAAGGAAATGGTGCATTTCCTTGTCTGCACATTGAATTTGTTAATACACAATGTGTGAGATTACTCTGATGTTTTCTTAATGCAAAGAAAAATGAGCTGAATTAAAATTGGGGTGGTACCATTACCGAGTGATAAACCATGCTAAGGTAATTTTGCAGGATTGAAAAGTAGAAATAGATGTATAATAACATGAATAAGGATGCTTCGGCTCACACCGTCAGCAATTAAACAAGGTGGCAGAAACTTGTTTTTAAGTAAGCCTTTTTGAAAAAGGTTTAGCATTTAGCACACATGCGACCTCTATTTAATTTCCATTTGTTCATTGGGTATTTCTTTTTTTCCAGATTTTTACAAGAGTGAAGTCATTCGAGACTCACTGGTGAGTACACTTAAACTTTGTTTATGTCTACTTCTACTGTTCTCGGTTGAAGAAGTTGTAGTCATGGACATTTGCTTCATTTTGTTTGGCACAGCAAAGAAAAGACACATTCTCACCAGCAGAACTGCCTCCTAATAACCGTCACTTACTTACTGTGTCTAAAACATTTGTAAAGATTTACAAACAGCGACGTTCCAGTAGCTTTTCTCAAAAATGGGCTTGCGTTCATGTCTTACTTTTAGCTATTATGTTACTATAAAACTCAATAAGCCAGTTTGTTCTGATTCTTGTTGTCGGCCAGATTTCAGCTGTGTGTTCTTGTGTATTCCAGAACCCGACCTGGCGGAGCTTGGACTTTGGAATGCTCCCGGACCTCCTGGACACTTCAGTGTCTTGCTTTGTGGTTCGGATTTGGGGTGGGCAGAAGGAACAGTACCAGCTCCTCATTGAATGGAAGGTCAACTTGGATGGCCTGAGATACACAGGACAACAGGTCGGCAACCTTTTAACAACAACACGTGTTCATTAATTAGGACAAGACAGAGACAAAATACAGAACATAACCAAGTGGTGTTGCAACAAAAATAAAAATTTCAACATGTGAATTAATTTTTTTTCTCTTTCAGTCTTCAGAGTTATTTTCTGATTATTTTTGTTGCTATTATTTTTTCTTTAAGTACTCAAGGTTCAGACGGATATTTGGGAAGAAGTGAGAAAGAGAGTGAGGAAAAACATGTGCTATAACATAAATAAGTCAATAAATTAAGAAAGCTGAAGAATGTAAAGATAATTAAGATAATGACGACCACATTACTTAAGACATATTTTGCTAACATTATATATGATCAACACAAAGTCAGAAAACTTTGGTGTATGTTTGTTTTCATTCCATCTGAGTAAAAACATTTTAGAATGGTCATTCTTTGCAAATATTTCTACTGGTTTCCTGGGATTCACTGCAAAAACAAAAAAATCTTACCAAGTATTTTTGTCTAGTTTCTACTGCAAATAGGTTAGTCCACTTGAAATGAGACATAAGTAACTTAAATGTAACTTTTCAGCAAGATATATAAATTTGCTTAAAGTCAATAATCCTTGAATATATCTAAAAAAGTAACAGTTCAATTAGCAGATTTTCTTTCTCTCATAACAAAACTTTTTTCCCATTTTTAAGTGGAAAAACCACCTCATCCTGGTGCTGAACCATATAATTGAAAAACTTTAGTTTCTTTTTTTAAATCGGTGTGTTTCCATTTATTGAATTTATTTTTGTAATTACATTTTGTGCAATTATATGGCCAATGGAAATGCAGCTACTCTTCCATAAAGGCCAGATAAGTAGAAGATTTTTCTAATAGTTGATATTTTGTTTGTTTTTACTACCTAACTTTATTTAGGGGCATCAGAGTAAGAGGCTGAATATAAATGCACTTCATAGTTTTCAAGGTTTCATTTTTGCAACAAATTTAGATTCCACATGTAATTCTTTTTTCTTTCTCTTGAGTTATGCATGATTTCCTGTTGGACTGACCTATACAATTCCAACACCTTGTGCAAAACAATGTAATTTATTACTTCAGATGTGAATTTGACCTAAAATCCAGTAAGATAATGAGAAATATATGTATCGTTTCACAGCGTATGTAATGGTGAGCCTCCTTTTCTTTACTGCAGATGTATAGATTTGAAATATTTACAGGCTAAATACATAAATCTGTAGAAGTCGTTCATCTTTGCACAGATGTGCAGCTTACCGGCCATTCTGGTTTCGAATGATGTTTCTTTCAAAGTTTTTCTCTCCGCCCCAGAGGACGGAACGTTAAGGATTTCCAAGTCCGTATCTTTTTCTTTTTTTTTTATTACTCCAAAGCAAGGCGGCGCTGTGCTGCTTATGGATCTTCTTAAAATCTTATTTTTCCTTTACATTGAAAAATTGTAACCCTGTCCACCAAAGTTTAACCGTTAACATGTGCAGATCCGAAGACGAACTGTTTTCACTGTCAGTAATTTTGAAAAGTGTTCCTAACCTCCCCGCGGGACAGTGCCTGTTTTTAATGCAGAGCCGTCTGCGGATTTGTACCTTCTCTCAGAATATATTGGACGGTCACGATCTCGACTGAAATTTAAATTACGTGCAGATTGTTGCATTGCATTTTAATTTACACTGTATGTAAGGCCTTGACATTCTATTAATGTTGTTATTATGTTTTTGTTGGAGGCAGGGTTGTAAATCCTTACAGTAAATCCCACATTCCTTTCAGATTTTCGAGCACTGTAAACCCGTGCCGTAGTAAATCCCATATCTCTGCGTTCCTTTTTCATTTTATGCTGCTGTAAATCTAATCTTTCCTACATTTGAACAAGATAATGTGAGTGTACCTCGCTTGTATTCTAAACTTGAGGGAAATTAGTGTGATAAATGTTTTAGAAAGTGCAACATTTTATTCCCGTAAATTACAGAAAAAAACTTATTTCTTTCCCCCCTTTCAGACATTTCAAAGCAGTGCTAATGCCATCAATCATGATGTTTTGATTCTTGCAGTATTATTTGATCTTCTACGTTTAGCACCAAGCATAAAAGTTTAATGTGATGGATTTTGTAAGTCGGTGGGATATTTCAAAAATTCCAATGGAGAAAATCACTTTAGTGTCTGTCTTGAGTTTTGCACATTGAATGGGGGGAATTCAGTCTTCAAGTACTTCAGAACAAACCCTATGGTTTTGCCGTTCCTTCTCAGTGGGACCATATTCCAAGCTCATAAACAGATAACTCAGTTTCATGCACATCCAGATGTCTGTTGTACTTTGTTCTCTCCGACTCGGTCCCCATATTCATCCTCTACCCCCTCGCTTTGCCCACAGATTCGATCCAGATACCCAAATGAGATCATATTTGGGCTGAATGATGGCTACTATGCAGCTGACTTTGATCACAAGGTAGAACCTTCGTCTCTCTCTTTATTTTTTGAAGATTTTGCACAATTATAAAATGGTTGATCCCAGTGTCATTAGTTATATTTGGATGTCTGCATTAAACACGTGACGTGTTCCAGGATCCGTCGGAGCGGAAGAATTACAGTCTGCTTCAGGTCGACCAGAGTTCAGTCAGGAACTCCTACAGCGTTTTCTCTTTGCTCAGGTAAGAGTCCCGCCACGCTGTAGAATTATATCAAATATGTTGCGGTGTAATTTTTCTATGACATGATCACACAAAAAAGTTTAAATTGTCGCACATTCTTGTTGGACAAGCTGATGAATAGACGTGTACAATTGTATCCAGTATGTTGGATGGTGCTGAGTTATCCCAGTTGATTTGAGAAGCAGTGTTTTTCTGTTTTCATTTTTGGTTCATTTATTTAATTTTGTTTTTCATTTCTCGTCTACGATTTGGATTAGTTGCAGCCTCAAAATGAGCTCTTAGTTCCTCTGTTGCTGTCATGTAGTAATTACAAAAGTAGTTTGCTCTGACTGGCACATAATTTTATTTTCAAAGTGGAAAATCTCAATAAAAATATTTTGGTTAGAAAAATAAAAAAAGCTGCACATGATCTTCTCAAAAGGAGATAGTTAATTTTGAAAGTGCAAATAACATTTTCTAGTACCTTCTTGAAGTGGCGTCCTTGATTCAAATAAAGTTATGTCCTGAGGAGTTGTCAAATGTGCAAAAGAAGAATCCTACATTGCTCAGTCATGTTAACATGATTTTAAAAAGGGTGTCACCAAAAAAGAGACAAATGTTAGTATTTAGCGTCACACATGCTTTCATCTTGCAGGTTCGGCTTTCAAGAAATCTTGTGAAACAGGAAGTTAAATTAGAAGGGCGGCTACGGAGACTGGACAAAATTCAGCTGAGTTACAGCGATTGGTCGGAAAAGAAGGAATTACAGAAAACCTTAAGATAATTGGTCAGATTTGATGAATAGTTGCAACGACTGGTGAAAACGGCAAGTCTGAGCAGATTTTCATTAATAGTTGTGATTGCAGCTTCTTGACTGATCAGGGATCTGCAACCTTTACAAACCAAAGAGCCATTTTTGCCCTCAGTTCACCAAAATAAAACTTGCTCACAGCCACAAATCTATCTATTATTTGTGGTCATAGTTAAAGAATCTCCACTTTATTTCTGGTTTTACGTTTTGAAACAAAGAAATAATAAAACCTTAATAAAAAGAAGATTCTTCTATGGGAAGAGTATTTTTCTGGAAAATGATTTAAACAAAACAAGTATTTAGTTGCCCACGCACTAATGAGGAAAAAATAAATACTACTTACATTTGTCATTCTGTTTTGGAAATTTATTCCATGCAAAATATATATATAAAGAGCCACTGTCAACCGCTGCTTTAGATGATCAGGTACACTTTAAATGTAGATAGAAGAGATTATCCAATTTCCACACTGTGCGACTTTAAACAAAGAACATGCTAAAGGCATCCCCTTCTTTTGGGTAAAGCTGGATCCGTTATCTGTTTGCTCTTCTCATTTGAAGCCACTAACTTTCTTCCTGCAGCTCTACTTTTTGTGTTAGAATTGTTTCACCCACCAGATGGCGCCATATGGACAGCTAACAATAGTAAGCCCTGATAAATGAAACAGTCTCGTCTTTAACCTGATATGAAATGGCAGAGCCTGCTATTTACATCAAGTTTACTGGGCAAAACGGGGAAGAAAATGTCAGATTTTAACCACCTGATCTGTATCCTGGCACCAGAAACAGGGTGGAGGTATTTAGCAAATGTTACCTTAAAGCCACCTCTTTACACTGCAGAGAAAAGTTGCTGCTTACAAGAAGGGGGGAACCCCGGTTCTGTCGTTAAGGACACGAGCCAAAAGGAAATCCTGGGATTTGTTGACAAACACAGGTTTGTTGCTCCACAGCTATATTTAAATGCGGTAACATGTAAATGCTACCTTCTTAATTCCAAAGGGCTTTTCCCCCCTCAAGGGAAACCCTCTGTTAGCCCGAGTCCGATCTTTTAACAGCATAATCACATCCAGTTTGCCCATGGAAATGTATATCTGGACGGTTTTATTTAGACACTCATAAAATAGGATCAGGATCCTGTCATTAGGAGAGTTGTGACATTTCCACTAACATTTTCCCTCTATAGGGGGGGTCGGATATGCATCACAGAACTTTATAGTATCGAGGAAAAAGGGAATTATGCCAAAGTCTGGTGAACCTTCGCAGCGCTCCTTTATTACTGAAGTGGTCACGGTTTATGTTCATATCAGCCGAGACTGTTGCCTCCCGAGGAGCTCGCAGAAGGAAAAAAAAAATCCCAGTTTGAGTCATAACTTCTCTGACCTTTGCGCTTACGTTTTCTATTATTACAGCCTTCATCCACATCCTCTTCCTTGTATCCATGCCCTGTGGGACTCTACAGAGTTTAACACGCTCACACAGAACTCCCTTCTTCCACCACATCGCTCTGCCTGCTGCTCCTCACACTCCCCTCCATTAACCCCCCCCACCCCTTCACAGGTTTCTCTTGGCTTAATATGCTCTCATACATATGGGCTTTGATTATGTACAGTAGAATGATTAATTACATGTTGTACACTCCAACAGGGACTCGCCTCTGACCCCCGTCACCTGAGATGGAAAACCGTAGGTTTTTAGTTTCTGACCCTCATTTTTCAAACTGCATTAACCTTCCGTACGCTGATGTACTGCTTGTGGATACATGCAGAGTTTTGTGAAAGTATTCAGACCCTTGGAAATTCTTTTAACACATTTTCATGCTCCAACTACAAACTTTAAAGGGGCAGTCTTATGTAAAATTAACCTTTTTGAGCTCTACATTATGGTATTATGCTATTCCCTCATCAAAAACATACCTGGAGTGTTGCCTTGATTCTCTCCTGCATGTTTGAGAAATCCTTGAATCTCCCGTGGCAACCTGTTAGCTGTACAACATGCTTGGTGGTGGTACACTCTAGGAAAATATATATGTTGGTTTTATTTTGGGGTGCAATAGCAAGTCATCCGGTTAATAAATTGGCCTCTATTTTCTTAGTGTATGTCGATCGGTTATTGGCCGATTCTCACATGGGAAACCGATGTTATTTGCCTCCACAAACGTCTGAAATACGGTCAACAATAGTTCCCACTTTTGCCAACTTAGCAGCTGTGTCACTATATTTAGACAAATTAAGCAGTATTGGACAAAATCGTAATCTGTAGATTAGGCTCTTATTGGTGATCGGCCAGAAAACTGCAATTGGTGCAATCGTTAAAATGCACACAGAATTTTTCAGATTTTTATGAGGAAAGAAAATTAAACTACGACTCGTTTTTCTCGACCACAATTGTTCTGTCACATTAAGTAGATTGAAGTTTTGTGGTTGTGAAGGGATAAAATGTGAATTATGCTCCACATTACTTTCCACTTGATGTGTGATGTGAGTGGGATTCAACTATTCCTTGAAGAGGGACGAAGAATTATGTGATCATCTGACAATATATATATATCTTTTTCCCTCGTCCACACTGCCTGTATCTTTCTCAAACCCTTTGAGAGCAGTGACTTTTTCTGCTTTGAGACAACTTCATTGTTGGATTTGGCTCTGTGACCAAGAGCAAATACATCATTCTCAGAATTGACCGTTGACAGAAAACATTATAAGCCCACTTCAGCAAAATAGAAAAATGTCAGTCATTTGTCAGTAGACTCGGCCCGCTTTTCAGCGTGGATCCACTTGTTGACATCCTTCGCTCGCGTGAATAAACGCGGCGATGAGGGCTCTTGAGCACAACTCGTCTCAGATGGCGAGATGAAGAGAAGAGCGTCCGTGTCTTCAATCAGCCGGCTTTTTGTCTCCCTCACACAGGCTGAGGTGAAGGGCAGATTGCATCCTACACAGAGTCAGGCCCTTGTGTGGGTAGAGTGAAAAAAACCAAAGCAGACGGTGACGAAGATGATCCAGCTGCTCAACAAAGCCCTTTTTCCTCCCTCTCCTTTTACCATTTCTTGATGTTTAACAGTAAGAGAGGGAGGGCCGGTGAAAGATATTACTGGCCCACATCATCCAGCTGCATATTTGGCTGGTTGAATATTAACAAGGCGGCTTGACAGTTGGGAACTGTTTCAGCTTAAAACATCTCAAAGTCGTCCTCTGCGGCATGCCTGCATTAATGGCAGACTAAAGTGCCTTTCGAGTGGAAATCCTTGAGTGATACTCACGGCTCTTTGAAGGTTAAGTGTTATGTACTCACTCAGAGACACTGAGTAGTCTTTCGAATGACAACAAAACCCGTGTGCATGCTCTGTATTAAAACACCGGCTCCAGGGACACATGGGAAACATCATTCTTGAAGTACAACTTATACGGTTCAGTGCAGTGCCTCAAACTCCTGGACCTGTACAAAGGGGAGACTTTCTTTTCTTCTCCTGTGATTAAATCCATATGCAGTCTGTGCTGCCCTACACACTATTCACCATCTGAAGTATGCATTTATGTACAGTATGTGTCCACAGAAGCAGTGTGGAGTAATGACGAAGCGTTATGGGAGGTCCTGTGCCTCCTGAGACTGTTGAAGGGATAATGTTTTCCTCCACACAGGACCGCTCGCCTGCTTGGCTGGATGATCGGAGCTGTGGGATGCTGTTAAGATTCTCCTTTAATAGGGCAGCTGGATCTGAGTCTGCCGATGACCTTAGGGTCTCAGCAGGCACCAAGCTGACTGGGTGAGCTTAAAACTGTTGCAGCAATTTGGAGACTGCTGTTTTCATTTCACGCTGCTGGAGAAGACTTCCGAAGTAAACTTCCGAGATTGCACACTTAGTCACGTGGTTGTCTGCATTTTACTCTTAAAACCACCTGAATGCAAAACGTCTTTTGTCTTCAATATTTGTTCTTTTCACGAGCAGCCAGTGACATAATTACTGCGTTGCAAAAAACAAATCGGTAGATCTGTCTAAGCTATTATTGATTATGATGGCCTTACCTTATCAGGTCTGCCACGTACAGGCTTTAGTGACCTTGTAGTGTATTCAGTTGCTTTTCAAGTACCTGGCTGGGATGATAGTTGTGTCTATAGCCGATTGCAAATCTGCAGCTTTACAGATAAAAAGTGTTCCTCAAGGGTGAGTGTTGGGAACACTTTTTTTCCTTCTTTTTTCTGGTTGGTTTGGCTGCAACAATCAATTTTATACAGGTGATAGGTGTTTCCCTGGAAGAACAAACACAGATGATAAAAAAAAAAAACAGAAAACAAAAAAAACACCTGAAAGCGTAAAAATATGAGACATCATCACAGAGTGAAAAATTATAAAAATGACAAATGTTGGGTTACAAGTATAGCCATTTTAATATTTATAAGACATCCAGATTAGGTGTCTTTAAATGATGTTTGATTAATATAACTTTCAAAGTTCGGTTGAAATCGATCTGAAGAGCCGTGTTTATTATCTGTAATACTTGAACACAGCTCAGTTCTTTTTTGAGCAACCCATGGGAACTGCATCAAGGCAGTAAGTCTTTAGTTTTGTATTTTCTCTTTGCTATTTTTAGATATTTGAATAATAAATTTGATAAGGACTAGGTTTGTCCAGTCCTTTATGTATGACATTTTTGCTGTTCATCTTGACCATGAGTCAATGGTAGAGAAGGGCATTTATCATGGCAAATTTCTTATCAAGATCTGAATTTTGACTTATCGTTTTCACAATAAATTCCAATTAATAATGTTTAACTCCCACCCAAACTGTCCATGTTGTTGGTATTACTATTACTCCACTCTTCGTTAGAGTATCAATAAATTTCAATACATATGAAAATATGATTAAATGCAGTTACTGTGTTCAGTTTAGTGTTTCAAATCACTTATTTTTGTGGCTGTTGTTCTGAAGAAGCGTATTATCAATAAGAATGATTTTCATGATCAGTATGAGTGCTACCTAAAAATGAAAAAATAAAAATCTCTTCGCGCGACTTTTGTTGTTATCACAATAGTACCGTAAAATATCGTGATCAAACTTTAAGTGCATATCAGCCATTTCTACTCACTGGCAGAAGAGAAATTGCACCTGATTCTTTCTGGTTTAATAAACTTAAGTAAAAAAATCTAACAGTAACTTTGTTCAACTATTTGGTATGTTGGAAATGTAGAAGGTTTCCATACACTGCTCATCAAGGCATTTCTATAACTATCTTGAATTGCCTCGCTGTATGAACCCTTTCCGACCCTTTTGAGATTTGTCTTGGCTTCTTCTGAAGCTTGTTTCTTTGTTGTTCTGTAAACATGGCTTTTAGCAAGTTAGCAGAGCCCCAGCCATCAGCCTGGAGGAACACCCGTAGGCCTGTCAAAGAAACGTCTCTCCAGCTATTTTATCTTCCATTCCTTGTAGATGGAAACAATGGTGAGGTGACGTGAATAGCAAGTGGTTAAATGTGTTGACATTCTTCTGTGATGAGATTTAAGATGGAATTTAGAAGTGTTGTTGGATTTGATTAGGTGTTTTGTTCCCGGTTGAGATGTTAAGGTGGGGGATTGTTGTTTTGAATCGGTTAATTGGTGGCCCTGTTCACCCAGGACTGTTTGAACTGTGGTGGACTGAAATGACTTCATGGGAGTCAACAGTGTGTGGAGTTCTCTTCTCTTTTAGAGGATGCTTTGAGAAGCATGCAGGGCAGGCATTAGGAATAATTAGGATAAGAGCAGCATTCTTCATGTCAAATAATATCCTTGTGTATGGAAAAAGCTATGTTATGTGGCTCTACATTTTTATGGATTTTATGAAGCATAAAGCCCTGTCACATGTCTAAAGTACATGCTTTGCTTCTTGTCTGCTCCTGGTTTGAATAGTGTATGTCAATTGTTGCTGTGTTTTATTGACCACATAACTGCGCAATTTGACATTTTGAAAATAAATTTGTTTAATGGAAATGCACCAATTTTGAAAAAAAAATAAAATAAAATTTTTTTGGATACATTTTGAGATTTGTTTTTGGTTTACTTTACAAACAATGAAATGGAAACTCTTTTTCACATTACGAGTCACATGATCAACAACTGGATGTTACTTCTGGCAGAAACCGCAAAGAAGACGACACCAAGTGGGGATATTTTTTATTTTTTAATGAGAACAAGCTCGTTGACGTGTGATTTTAATAGTTTCTTATTTAATGTAAACACTGAAATCCAAAATGTTTTTTTTCGACATTACTGGAACATCGACAAAGTTTTGCGCACATTTGTAATTGAAAAGTAGCTTGTGTTACTTTTGAAGGTTTTTTTTCCTCCATCTTTTTTTTGTTTTTTTTTTAAAGAATCAACTGACCACCCTGGAATCCAATTTCAAAACTCCAGATAAATCAGAAATTAGGTCATGCTGCCAGTATCAATTTGAGTTTAAACATATGTCATCCCAAGGTCTGAATATTCATGAGTGCAGAGTAGGGTTGTCACAAGACTAAGAACAATACTCTATAATTTGATACCATGACAAAAAAAAATTTCAGCCATAACCTGGAAACCCTCATAAATATATGTTAAATGATCTTGATTGAAGAGGTCTTTTTTTTTCTTATTGATAATTATTAGTACTTTTTGTTATTAAAATTCCTATTTTACAACATCTTCTAAGCCAGGTTAACAATTTTAATGTTGCTTTTTATCAAGCAAAATTAGGACATTTTAAAGGTAGAATTTCATAGTTGCAGAAACTCGTTCCTTGATGAAAGGGTTGAATAAAGTTGTTTGAATCAAAGGTTGAACCTTAGCCATAACATCCTGATAATCTGTGGCACAGCTGCAATGTGCCTCCCTGCAGAGGAAAAGTTGTGAAGGTTCATGAATTAGCATAGTGTGCACAGCTCCCTTACTATCCCTCTGTGGGTGCTCCGTTCCCTGTACCGGTCTTCATGGTGTGTAGCAATGGGCCAGCGTTAGGCCAAGACCTGGAGGGAGATCAGGGGGCGGATATGCGTGAAAAGCAGAAGAGAGATAACTACCTTAACCTGAAGGAATGGGCCCTATCTGATTCTCTTTTCACAATCACCCAAACAAACAAAGCTGTCAAAGCAGATCCACTTTGGTATGTCAGGGATCTTTCTCTGCTTGCTATCACTGCCACTTCAAGCAGATTAAAAATGTGGGTTGAAAATCTACAGTGATTTATTTTGTTTGTTTGTTTTTCTTGAAGAACAATTTCAGCCTGGGTTGAATTGTCATTCAAGTAATTTTGTTTTCTAGGTTGGTTGCCAGTGCGGGGCAATAATATCCAGAGATTACTATGTGAATTTCATAACAACAAAGCCCCCCAGGATTAGTAAAATGACCCAGCTACATTGTGGGCTTGTTAAAAAAAAAGAGCCTCTTAAACTAAATCCACTCAAGGGGAAAATTCTTGTGCGCTGAAAGTAAGGACATACCTAGAGAGAGGCCTTTCCTGATGGCCAGACCACAAGCCTTGCATGTAATCCAGTTTCTAGTCTGAAGGTTTTGTCTTTAATATCCTCTTCAAAACAGATATTAAAAATTTATGGCTAAAAATGACACAACCCATTATCTTATTCTTTGACACTAAAATCTGACTTTAGTTTTTCTGCATTAGAGCAAAAATATGACCAATTTTGCTTGTTTGCTAAAGGCCACAGAATAAATTTGATTTTTTTAAATTTTATTATTATTATTTCAACCTTAAAATTCTGAAGTTTGCAGACAATTCCTTGGCATCTGTTAGAATTGCCCTTTGAACTGTATGGCTTCGGTCAAATGTTTTGGGTTTCCTCCCAAAAGCTTCTCGCAGCACTTAGCTGGAATTCTGCCCCAGATCTTCTGAAAGACCTCATGTAACTGAGTCAGGTTTTGTAGGCCAGCTCAATCACACATGCCTTTTCAACTCTAACCAGACATATTTTCAATATTAGAGACTCCTATCAGGTCTTTGTGATGGCCCTTTCAAAACACTGACTTTGTTATTCTCAGCCTCTTGGAAATTTATATTTGGCTACGCTTGGGGTCATTGCCCATTTCGACGCTTTAATTTCCTGATTGATTCCTTGAGTTGTTCCTTCAGTTTTCTGCATATTTCCATTGTGATGCCATGTGTTTTATGAAATGCACCAGTTCTTCCCTCAGCAAAATGACCAATAACATCTGTCACCCACAGACAAGTTATTTCAAAGCTGTTTCAGACTTGCAAGCTTTACCCTTTCTTCTGCAAAATGTAGCAATCTAGTAGAAATAGATTACTACATTGGACAGTGTTGCCACATGCTGTAATGTCAGTTTCGTGCCTCCAAAAAAAAAGACCATGTCACTGAGTCTATTTGCAAAGTGTGACATGGCTTTTTATGTTCCATTTTACATTATGAATTCTTAATCATAGAGCCACCCTTTAGTCTATATCAGTACAAGACTCATTTTCACTTTGTGTAATGACTCCCGCTTACCAGTTTTTGGCATCATCTTCTCAAAATCTTTTGTTCTTGTGTAATATTTTGCATCAAACAATTGTGGAGATCCATGGTTCTCCTTCTGATATGTTGGCTTATTTATCAGGATTGTTCCATGATATTATTTAGGGAAGGAGTGAATTGTTTGATGTCTAAATTTGCTTAAAAATGGGTCAACGTTTGTGGGTTTAATCTGTCAAAATGTGAGGAAGTTCAAGTGATCAGAATTCCTTTACAAGACACTGTATCTATCATCTGTAGACAAAGGCTGCATTCACACCTGCAATGGTTAGTCTGTTTTAATCAAACTCTAATCTGTTTTGACAGTGTGGCTTATTTGGGGAGGTGAGAATTTGAAATCAAACTCTGATTCAGATTAAAAAAGCTAACTCTTGTAAGAGATGTTAAGAATTTTTGCTAAGAAAAAACCCCCCTAATTCAGCACATCTGTTATTCTGTCCTGAGGTTCTGCTTTATGCACAGTAACAGCACCTGCTGAACCGCAGTAAAATGCATCCAGCCATAAGTGCTATACCGCTGGTTTCTGTTTGTCATGTGATCTGTACACCGTATCTGAAGTGTTAGCACTTCTACTTGGAAACTTTTTACATATAGACAGTTTTGCAGAGAAAACCTTCTTTGGTTTGTGTTACTGGTATCTCCAGCAAGAAACGACAAGAAAATGAAAGTGTGCAGTCGGAAAAACAAAAGGACTGCCACCATCTCTGTGCAGCACAATATGGATAGCGCTGACACATCCATTTGGAATGAGGTCATCCAACTTCAGCCTGACACTTTTATTGATAGTTGTCAGTTTCCCTTTCTCAGTTTCTGTTCTTCAGCTCATTCCCATCATGGGAGAATTTTGCCTCTTGATGAGTTCGGTCCCACGGGTTTTGCTGAGCGGGCTTCGTCTATACTTTGATGGCCTTTTGGATTTGAAGCAAGCATTCTGAAACGTTAGCTCCGTGTGATTGATGGTTATAATAATGTGTTTGCCTGTCATTTGTGTACTGATGTTGCAGTTTCCTTTTCCAGTGATGACAGCGACATGGAATTTGGAAATTGTTGTGGCTCTAGTTAATTAGGGGGTTTGTCTTTGCTTTACCGGGACTTTTGGGTTTGGGCCTGCTGGACAATGTTTAGGATGAAGGGAGGCCAGATTTGTCGTGATTGAACGTCGTGGGCATCTGTGCTGCAAGTTGAACTGGTCAATCTGGTATTTAGAGTGAACTCCGTGTTGTTTTTGCTCATTATTTAATGTCAAAACTTTTCATTAACCTCTGCAGGAAAACAAAACAAAAGAAACAAAGAGGGATAACAAACACAGCACAATCACGGTTCCTCACATGGGAGCAATCATGGTTCTTACTGTGTCATGTAAACATTCACAATAAAGATCCAAACCGAGCTTGAATTTATTTGCAGTTCTTCTCGTAAATAACAATTTTTATTCAGCTAATTAGTTTAATGACCTTTTAGCGGTCCTGTTCCACGTTAGGGATGTCCTAGTGGTCCAATGTGTTTGAATTATGTTGTTAATGGTGACTTTGTCTTCTGCTTCCCCTCTGGCAGGCTTCACACAGCACAGAGAGCCATCAAGCAGACCCAAGTGACGGTTCAGAGATCCGGCAAGGAGATTGAGGAAAAACTAATAACGACGGCGGCTTGCACTGAGCGGGTGAGCCAGTCTACCAGAACCTTTTAGTTCCCATTAAATACTCGGCATAACTCTGTCGGCAACTTGTTGTAAAAGTGTTCCATATTATGTAAAGTGACAATAGTAAGAGGATTTTTTAAATTAAAATCTTTGAGGACATTAATTAACTTTTGACCTTGACTTGCCATTAACTAGTTTACTTTAAAAGCTGTAGCATAATAAGAAATAGGAACAGCGTTTAAATTATTATGTGTGAAGATTGAGGAATTGGCAATCAGCATGGCTAGAATTACTAAATTAACAGTCCCCATTTAAATTTCATGGTAATCTAGAGCCTTATCCTCACTTTGAGATTCCCAAAAAGCTACAAAATCCAGCCATCCTGTAAGACACTGAAGTTTGTTCTTTCTTCCTGTTATCTGAGTTTTTCTGATTCTCACTCATGTGCAATCTAATGCTCCATCTGTGTTAAAGAAGAATCATTCACTTGAAATTCAAAGTTGAAGGTGAAACTGGCATCATGACCTATGTTCTATAAAAATCTTCTAATGATTTCTTTGGCTCTCTGTGGCTTTCAGGAAACTGACACAGTTAAATATTTTAGAATCCATTATCCCTTTTTTGTTTATCTTTAACCCCAACACCACAAAGCAACAGTACTTGTTGTGGTCAGCAGCTAGTGATCCATGAAAAAGGATTTGTCAGTTTTTGGGGATTTGTTTTAACCTCTAGAACCCGACGGACCCACCGGTGGGTCCAGCTGCCATGTGACCTCGGCTCGCTTAGGGTGTAAGAGGTTAAGAAGCAACAGATTTATATGCATTTTCTCCTGTTGTTGCCGCCCTTTTTAAATATTTCTTGTTGAGTGCTTTTTCAAGTGTGTCAGTCTTTGTGTTTTCATACTCACGTTTATATTGTGATGGCATTTGTTGTACTTGCTGTATTTATTGTTAAGCATCAGCAGAATCTACCATGACAAGTACTTAAATTTTGTGATTTTTTTTTCTTTCTTTTTTTACCACCCAAAGTCTGGGGTGGAATTGCATGCTAAAGATACAAAGTGAGAGGTCATTATAGCCTTAAGGCAGCTTCAGAATGTTTTCATGGATAAACTACAAAGTGGATAAAAAGTAATATCACACTGGCTGACAGATAAACCCCTGAATCAGATCACCTATTTATGTTTCCTCTTCCTGTCATAACCCTGACTATGATCCACAGAAAAATTAAGAAAACATGTTTAGCATTTTTGGAATTGGTAGCCACACAGCTGTGAAAACAAAGCACCAAATCCAGCTTTGAATTTATGTTAACTCTGTGCTAAGATTTCTGATCCAATCCCATGTATTGGCACTGCTGGTAAATGTGTTTTTGAAGCTTTACTATGAGTGAATTAATGTGATACTGTAGCAGAATAATTTTAGACAAATACAAATGCTACAATTTGATTTCAGTTCATAAATGTGGGAAAAAATACAAGTAATCATTCCCAAACTCTGAGTGGCACACTTACTGCCATCTGTGTTGCCATTTTTTGTACAGAGCAGAATGCAAAGAAAACCTCCTTTGCAAAGCGGAATAGAGGTCAGAGAAAAGTGGAGTGGCACATGAAGCCCCCCCGGGCCGCAGTAAAATTGCCAAGCCTCGACTGGTCCGCGGTGACACAAAGGTTGGGGACCACTGATCTAAAGGATATAATCAATACGCAGTTATTGACTATGTCAGACTCTGAATTTAAAAAGAAAAGTATTAACAAAAATAAATAAACTGAATTCAAGTAAGTAATTCTGAAATGATTGTCAGAGGTACCAATAATAGATTTGGGGATTTTTGTTTCAAAAGTACTGCAATTGAAGATGAATTTGGTTCAAGGCCTTTTAAAGCACACCTTTACCACAGTTCTCAATAAATGTGTCAATCACTACTCTTTATACTTTAATAGTATTTTGCTGGTCATGCCTTTACGTACCCTTTATGCTGAACTGATTTTTGACAGCTGGGGGGTTTTCATGTCCACTGTGAGAATTTATGTGCTGCCGCACATATACTAAAACTTAAAGGCTTTTAGAGCAGCTGTTACAGCTGTTGCTTTCCCTTGTGTTCTTTTGATATACTTCTCTTCTTTTGTGTTCTGTTTCCCAGACCCTCACCTTGACTATGCAAGCTGCCCTCCTAGCTTCAGCCTTCCCACAAAAATGTTAAGCCTCCATCCTCTTTGGTACAAAGGATCTTCTACAAAAACCTGTCTCTGATATTTCTTCCATATTAAAACATTTCTCAAGACCTTTTTCAGGGCCCAAAATCAGCTAATAAATCACACAATCCCTGTCTCCTAGCTCTCTGTTAAAAGCCTTGTAGAGTGGCGTGAGCGGGGCATTGTTGGACTCTTCTAAGGGTT
The DNA here is from genome assembly GCF_019740435.1 of Gambusia affinis. NCBI lineage: Eukaryota > Metazoa > Chordata > Actinopteri > Cyprinodontiformes > Poeciliidae > Gambusia > Gambusia affinis. Next base: position 18,621,808 of record NC_057882.1, read on the forward strand.
TTTGCCTTTTCAGAGCTTTGTATGAGTCCCATGCACATTATATTGAGCCTGGATCAAGGGAGGGCAAAGTGGCCCTTTCACCCGCTCACCCACACTCTGTCATTAATCTGCTGGGTTCTAACATGTCCCCCACGCCCACTGCTTATTTACTCAGCTGACCCACTGCTGTTTCATGTTCAGTAGGAGGCAGACGGGGCCCTGGGATGCATGCGCGCACACGTACACACACACAAACGCACGCACACATTCCTGTGACACGCTCGTCAACTCCCTGCTCAGTGAAAGTGTAGGAGGTTCAAGGTTCGTGCCAAAGCCAGAGGTGGCTAGCATGCGAGTGCCACTGTCGCCAAGCACCCAGGACATGGAGGTTCTATCAGCTGTTTTCTCTTAGAGTCCATATCTCTGTTCCACCATCGATCGGTATCTGATTGTTTCCGTGTGTGAGATGTCACAGTCCCGCTTTGCTGGGCATGCGCTGTGTGATCAAATACGAGCTCAGTCCCTCCCAGGTCTTCCTTCGTCCATATTATTCCCTGCTTGAACATTTTTTTTTATCCAACAACTCGTACAACAATTGTTTTTGCTCTTATGAAGGTGTGGTGTATAACTTTTATAAAAAACACAAATATATTTTTTACATATTTAAGGATAATCTGAGAAAAGATTGAGCTCCTCCACTTCCTTCCTGAGCTGCTATCGTCATCTGAAGAAATGCTCTGCTTCCGACCACAAACAGACCAATCGGAACCAGAAGGAAAGTCTTAGCGCTGTCAATCACCCTTGTGTACTCAATTATCAGTTTGCTAATGGCGGAGAAACAACTTACCCTTACAGGAAAATTATTTATCTGTTATTGGAGGTCATGCTAGCTAGCCTGAGCATGCTGCAGCGTAGCAGAGAGTAAACAGGGTGATGAGAGGCGCCACACAGAGGGTGATTGACAGCGCTAAGACCTTCCTCCTGTCTCTGATTTTTTTTTTGTTGCTTGTTTTCACAGACAGTCTGTCATATTATACTGTCATGACATAGTGACAGTTCCAACAAATATGTTATTATTTTTTTACATTGCATACTGGAGCTTCACATCTTAGTTCTTTTATGGAGCACTTCTGGCCTAATATTTTTCATTTACTGTCAACTGTTGTGTGTGTTTTATCCCACATCTGGATCCTTCTGTCCATTCAGCTGTTCCTTTTTAGATAGTTAGCACTCTTCAAGACACACCGCCTGCCATTGCATAGAGACATGAAGGAGGCACACCCTACAGAGAGCACAAGATGTTGACTAATGACTCAGATGCTTGTGCTAGTCAGGGAACATTGTGTGAGAAATGCCAGAGTTCTGTTTGAATGGATTTTATGGCATTTTATTAGATTTTGTTAGACTTCTTCAAAGCTGTCTATTCGTCTTTCCCCTCCGGTACGTCAGCTATACCTGCATCCTCCTGCCTCGACTCTTCACTGTGGATAGTTTCCACTTCCTCTGCTGCCACTCCAAGCACATTCCTGCAAGTGATGAAACACTGATAATGCCACTGTCTGCATCAGTTTAAAAACACGCCTCGTGTTTACACCTGCTTGACTTAACATCTCGTCGGGTTGAGGTTGGGGGAAACCGGGGAAGCCAAAATAGAGATGCTGTGTGTGTGTGTGGGGAGAAAATCCTCTGCACTCATCTTGATTCAAGGTGGAAATTAACAGATAGATCTTGCTAATCATCAGTGGTTACATTTGGGAGGATTGTTGATAAGGATTTTCTAGATTTTATATTTTAACAGAATGCTAGAGGGAAAATATAGCTGCAGATTTGTCAACTCTTAAGGATTGCCCATGGAAAACCTTCTCTTTAAAAATATGACAGATACACTTGGGTTTGCAAAGATGCAATAAGCTCTATAGTGGGAGAGTTTCTCTGGGTACTCTGCCTGGAGTGATGAGGTATAAAGAAGAGCCAGCCAGATGTTCAATTTTAACAATTAAAAGATTTATTTATTTTTTTTGCTACATTTATGCTTTAAAACTAACAATGGTTTAAAATCTTTTGGTTGTTTTTGTGCTGCATTTTAGAAAAAAATAAAAGACAAGATCATTTTCTCTATGTCCTGAAATGTATAACTATTGAATTTCAAATTGAATTGCACTTTGTTTTTACTATTACTGTATTTATATGTGATAAGATAATTTCATGACTTTAGGAAGAGTCATATCAGGTAGTTAATCAATTAGGGGTGCAGCGATTTATCAGCCAGCCGATTTATCGGTGACAATTTCCTTAATTTTGGGAGATTGATGATCGGCCAATTTTTACATGTGAAGCCAATTTTATCTACTCTGGCGAAGGTCTAAAACTGAACCACTATCTTCTAATCGTCCGTGAGAAAGGCTTGACTGATAGATTGACCCATCAGGACATGTCTGCATGTTTACAGTTAGTAATAGTCACCCCACCCCACTGTTGCCAGTTCAGCATCTTTCTTGCTACATTGAACAACATTTGGGACAAAAAAAAAAAAGTACTGGCCAAAATCAAAATCGGCATGTAAGGCTTTTTAAAAGATCGGTAATCTGCAGTTGGTGCACCTCTACCCAAAATGATGAACCAATCGATCAGAACCGATCGGCCAGTCAATTGGTGCACCCCTAGCTTTCAGGTTGGTTCAGATGAAATTGTGTTCAGGATGAAATCATTCACAATGCTCAAAAGATGGACTCTCACATGTCTTTCTAAAAATCAAAGTTTGACCTCAAGCCTCAAACACTCGCCTCTTATCAGTGTTTGAATATCAAAAGCCAGAACTTCGCACCACTTGACTTGCAGCCAGACTTTCCCACGATAGGTGCTCATTACTGACAGGTTTCACCACGCTGAGCTCAGAGCTCAGTGAGGTGTTTCCAAGAGTCGGATCATTTTCTTTTTTTCCCTTCCTCTGTCATTAGTTGTTGACACTGGATTTTACATTATTAAACAAAAGCTTCGTCTTTGTGGACGTGTAGTAAGTCAGCGAGATGTGGGATAAGGCATCAAAAACAAAGCGTGTTTCTGAAAAACCTTTGAGGAATTTTAGGACTTCTATGAAACGCAATAAACACCTTTCACACCTTGCCGTGGCCACATGATGAACGTTTTCACTCAAAGTCTTTCTTTGTGTGTTCTCTGTTTGTTTTCTTCGTGCAGAAGAAGGAGCGGGAGTGCAAGCAGCTCCGCATAGCTGTGCTCTGCAGCGAGCTGCAGCGGCAGAAGAAGGCGCTTGGCAGGGAAATAGACGTTCGGCAGAAGGAGAGGGCACATCTACAGAAGAAAGGTAAATCGAATTGGAGGAGACCAAATCCGCATTATAGTCAATTCAGTGTTAAAATGAAGAACAAGGTTACAGGAGCAGTTATGCAAAAAATTTAACTATGGAAATGTATAATAAATCCCCCAAATATTAGCAACTTCGGCTCTGAATCTACAAGCTGGGTTTCTGGTGAGCTCGCAGACATTTTTCCATTTCTCATTCTTCTAGGCAATACGAAATCCCAACGCATTATTTCACTCTTTCCCTGCAACAACAGCTTACCCAGCTTTACGAACCATCTATTGATACGCTCACTGTGTTTGCTGTTTTAACCCCATGACACTGCTAAAGCTAACACAGACACACAAGCAGTGGAAGAAATGAAAAGAGCTTCTGCAACTCATTTACTTGCCTCAAGTGGTATTGTATTACTCAAATACTTAATACACTTGTGTAAGAAAACTTGTTATTATGGTAGAAACATGTGCAACTAATTCCAACCTAAGCCCCCATATTTTTCACTATTTTCCACAAAAGGCCCAGCAGCAGCTACTGAAGAGGACAGGAAAAGAGGAAAATGGAGCTTGAATGTAGTTTGGATGTAAAAATTTTTTTCTTCATAACTCATGTCATAATAATAATAATAGTGATGATAAAAGAAGTCATCTAGTCCCTTTAGTTTTTCAAATCAGGCAAATTTGACTTATGTCAATATTCTTTTCCCTCAAGCTTTTTCGCATTGTTTTACATTCCAGTCCCAAACTTTAATACAGTCTATTGAAATTTAAAGTCAGAGACCAACAATAGGTGCGTTTCCATTAACCATAAATTGCAGAAAAGTCTGGTGCTGTGACCATTTCATAAAAATGAAAGCTCTAAAACTGTTTTTTTCTACATCTTCAAGGATGAGCTGTGCCTCAAAGGCAGCCCTTGGTACCCCAAGGCATTTTGCACAGCTGAATGGTTGCCATGCAAGATTAAAGGATTTATCAAACATACATGAAAGAATCAAGGCAACACTCTACATATGTTTTTGATGAGGGAATAGCATGATGTAAAGCTAAACATTTTTTATTTTAATAATAATGCCCCTTTTCGGTCTATTCTACTCACCTTTCGTTACTTCACTGAATGAAAATTAAGCAAAACACAGAAACAAATGTTTCAGTGAGACTTTGGTGCATCCACTTCATCGTTCTAATGCTGTTTTCCATCTGCGAGCCTGCTATATATACACAAGAAGCAGTGTATATATAGTTTTCTGACTATTGTCCTTCTCTGATGTCAGATTGCCTTTTGGTCAAAGACCAGAGCAATTTACTGGGCCAATCAGAGCTAATTAACTCAAAGCTCACCTATACAAACACATGCAGTCACAATAAGGGACAGCCTTTAGGCTGATTCAGAGAAAAGCTTTTCTGTGTGTTTGAACTTCTTTAAAACGACCCTCTGACTTTGTCACCACTTTGCCTGCAGCTGAAAGAACCTGCAGCTCTTTCACAGTCTGTTTACAGACTGGACAGGTGCTTTCAAGGGAACATGACATAACTCTACTAGCTCGTTTAAATAGGAAAACGTATTCGAGGATGAATTGGCATCTTGTTGCTAAATAAGACTTTGCTGGATTTTTTTTTGTTGCTTTTTTCCTCACCTGAAATGGAATAGACATGTGCTATTTAGCAGTGCTGTTTTAGTTCCTTTTTTGGAGTTTGTTGTTTAACTCTTCTAATAAGCTCAAATGCATTACCCTGTTTCATGTCTTGGAGAAACATGTTATTATTATAGAGCTATTAGTTTTGGAGCAAAGTGTTTACAGTGCTTCATGGAGCTGCTGATGTTGTTTTCATCTAATGTCTTTTGTTTTGGAGACGCTCAATTTTTGTGTAATGTAGGTAGGATTTTGTCCTTAAATTTAATTTGCACAATAATAAGCACAGAAACCAATAAAGCAAATGGACTAATTTGCCCAAAAAACAGTCAGTGCTTTTAAAAACTGCAACTTTCTATGTTGTTTTTGTTTAATCAAAATATCTAAAAATTGGCTATATCAACTTTCTCATTACTATAGTGGCTGTCAGTGGAACACAGTGGATAAATGAATAGTATGTAGTTGAATTTGATGTGATGGTAACATCAAAGTGTGGGAACATGTAGACTGAAGTCCATAGTTGTGTCTAAGCAGATCAGAACGTTCCCAGCACCCAGTGTTCAGTACCTGCTTAACGTGATCCAAGACAGAATGAGCAGCCAACTGGCAGCAAAGAGATGCTCTGCTCACTCGGACACAGACAGGAGAAAGAGAAATGGTACTTTTAAAGCCAGAATAGAAAGTTGTTCAACGTTGATCACAACCACAAACGTGAGTGTATTTTGTAGAAATGCTTAGTGAAAGACTGCTGTATAACTGTGAAATGCGAGTAGCTGTTTCTGCCGACTCTCGACCTTATCAGCTTGGTGTCTCGTACTGAATAGTTTGATGTGAACACTGTTTCCTGCTAAGCAGTTTACTGATACGCGGTTGTAAATATGTACCTTTGGGCCAATGTGTTTGGTAGACATTTGCTTTGAGTCTGCACTGAGTATTCGTGGATGTCCACGGAGAGAAGTACGCCCAAGCTTGTGGCAAACTTTGTCATAAAACTCTTAAGATATTATTTTAAGGATTTTTTGGCCCAAGTTGCCTTTATTTGACGGTGAGTTGACAGGAGATTGGATTGTGAAATAGGGGGAAGACATTTGACAAAGGTCAATGAGACTCAAATTTGTGACTGCCACATTGAGGACTTAGGCCTCCATACATGAGTCGTGCTTTATCTCTGTATCACCACTTCTGCTTGTTAAAGCACTCTTGATGTGAATAAAAAGCTATAAAGATAGTGCTATCTGTTCAGGGCCAAAGTGTTGTTGACTTGGCCTCCAAAGTTTAAATCTCCCTCCTTGCCTTTGGCAGTTTTAAGAAAACTGCCAAATCCATGGATGCCCAATTTTCAGCTAGCAGAACTTCATGGATCTGTTGCTAATGTCTTGGTGTGTTGCCACATCACACCACAAAGACTTATGGAGACCCTGATTTGAAAGCTGTGTTGGTGAACTTTGTGCTCCTACCCAATATTAAGCAGGTGGTTTTAATATTAGGCCTATTAGGTGTTTGTGTTGATTGGATTAGTAGCATGTGTTTAATGTATAGGATATTTTGCACATTCCAGTGTTTATTGGATCCAGCAAACCTCGAAAGGGTTATTGACAGCTATACAGTACCTCCTCTTAGGGGTTACCGTAACAACTACTAATCTCTAGTTGTTTCTTTACTCCTCTGTCCTCACTGTTTTGCGTTTCATCTGTAGCTGGTCACTTGGTCTCTCTGTCTCTCGCACTCTCATATGGTCCTGTAACAGATCACCTTTGTCAGCCATTTTATTTTTTCTCCTACAGAACTAATGGTTTAGATCATTCTGACAAAGATGGAGACACAACAGGTGTGGGTTTGCGTTACTACATGATGGTGAGATGAAAATGTCCACCTTTTTCCTACAGTAATTATTAGTACGTCACTTTAGTATCTGTCTGAATCATCTGGATGACAGAATCCAATCCAGCTGTATTTATAAAGCACTTGCACGAAAATATAAAAAGCTTTTCAGAATAACAGGAGCGACAAGTAGCTATAGTGCCATTTGAGCTACAGTTATGGGTGAGATTATACTAAGAATGTGTAAAAACCTCATACAATACCTCTATTTAAGGTCTTCCACATACCCTAGAATTGGCAATGTGTGCATACCACCACTATGGACTTTTGTTCCTTTTCTTAAAGCTGTGAGCTAACAATAAAAGCAGTTCTTTCCCCAGTCATAGAGGAATCCCTTTGGCTATGCTGAGGTCACGCTCTTGTCACAATTTCCTCCTGTCTATTTTCCAGCTCTCCATCGCAAGCAGGTGACATAAATCAGGCCTGTGAGCAGAATTTATTGTACTTAGCAGTGGTGGTTATTCTCACGCTCTGCAGTGTAGCTAGGTTTCCTGACCAATAAATGTCAGTAGTTGACTTTCCTAAGTGAAGAACAGAATTTTGTGAAAGTATTTTGTGGCGTAGTGTGTGTCACCTCAGACAGAAGGTCTCATATTGAAGCCATCACCATTAGAGCTCCTTTTGCAGAAGCTCGGCTTTACGCATAGACTTTTACCAGCTGGCTGTCAGAAAAGCGTTGACAATAATACTCTGGCTTATTGGCTCGATATTTCACTTTCTTATGATTCTTTTTTCAATTTTTCCCCAGTCACCCTAACCTGTATGTTAAAATGTTAGTCATAAAACAGCAGAACTGGTGACCCTGTCCTTATAAATAAATTGGTAACTTATTGCAGCGCCTAAATCTTACACTAAAGTAAAATTCCATGTTACGAAATAATTGTTTGATAAAGGTTTTTTTTTATGTCTATTACAGGTATGCCTAAGCTGCATCCCTTAAGAATAAATGTAACTAAAGCATTAGTGTCTGTGAACCATTGATTAATATTCTATTACTTTGCGTTTCTGACATATAAATGTGATTTGTCACAGAAGACGAGAGGTTAAATCTGCTCTTATTTTATTTTATTGTCATCGGGGAATGAATTATAATCGTATTCTTTAGTCACTTGTGGTGAGACCTGGAGTAATTTTTCAAGATTCATCTTATACTGTAACATCTGGTTTTGGAGTAATCCAGGGAAATGTAGTAAATTCTAGTTTCATAATGTAATATAACGTCATTAAAACGACATAAATGAGGACAATTTATGACAGTTTCTGCAGCATTTTGCAATAACATTGTTGCATTTTGCACCGATTATTACAAAACACAAAGGTTTCTCTTTGTATAGAATAGTCAAAAATCCCTCCATCTTCATACTTTGTACAATTGGACTGGCCAAAATCAGCAAATTTAGCCTTTTCTTCATTTTATAAACTGAGGAAAAGGAGTCTTACGATGATACTAAACTACAGTTTCTCAAATTAAAGATCTCTTTGTGAGATCATGCTACAGCTATAAAAGATGCATTTGTTTTAAGGCTTTGCACCCATCTTAACCAGGCGAGCCAGTCGATGTGGCTGGTATTGTAGCTTTACAAATATGTATCTGATCATTTCTTTCAAAACTTATTTCTGTTTTACTCATTTCTGCTTTCATCATTTTCACTGCCTTGTCAGTGCATTGAGTTGACATTTTAAAATTCAGTCATTGACAGTGGGTTGTCATTTCCTCATAACCGTGTGACACTGCAATGAGGTCACAGATCAGATTTTTTTTCTTTTTTTTGGTTCAGTCGCTGTTTTTCGCAGCTTCTGTGCCAAATAAAACAAGGAAGAATTGTGCCCTAAAGTGTTTAACCTGAAGCTGAAATTTCCACCATTAGATTACTTATAAACATTTTCAGCTGCTCCCTCTTCCCTTGCTTCGTAGTTTAATACAATGCAGTCTTTGTCAGCTTGATATGAGCCTTTATGGTGAAATGGCCGACTCTCCAGAATGTCTTGAAGAGTTTTGTGTGGCGGTGTGGCTTCTCATCTGACTAACAGTGAACAGATTGTCCTCAGATGAGGTAAGAGATCAAGAGTTAGCATCAACTATACCGCTACAGTCATACAACCAAATCTCCATAAACATAGAAGGCTTTATAAAATGTATTTTGATCTTTTCTTCAATTTATTCCATGTTTTGTCACATTGCGACCACAAATTTATATTTTATGTATCTTAATGGGATTGTGTGAGATGAAGGAAGATTGTTTTTTTTTTTGTTTTTTTTCATTTTTACAAAGAAAAAAAAATCTACATTTGTATTCAGCCCCATTGAGTCAATATTTGGTATGATGTTCTTTTTCTGTAATTACAGCTGCATGTCTTTTGGGATGTACATTTTTGTATATCCAGAGACTTCAACTCTGTTCTTATTCCTCGTTGGAAAATAGCTTAAACTCAGTCAGATTGTATGTAAAACCATGTTGCCCTGTGTTCCTATAGATTGCGATTTGGATGGTATGGTCAAAGAGGGAGGTTTACTTCATACATAGCATATTGCATTTAGGCCACAAAGCTTAATTTTTGATTGGAGCATCTACTTCCACATTTGGTGCATCCTCTACGTATCTTCTATTTCTTCTCCTTTTCCATCTTTTTTTTTTTTCCCTAACCATGATTCACCTTTCCTTAACTGTATCCCTCACCTGTCTGCTGGGTTTCTTGGTCTTGATATTGTGAGACTATAAACCTCGGAGGCCTGCACACAGGCCCGTCTTTGGATGAACTGGGTTGCATACAGATGCGTTTCACTTTTTATGTTGATCTGTGGCAGAAACCACAAGTAAAAGCCCTTGAAGAATTCAGTTGTAAAGTGACAAGGAATAGGAAAATTTTACACTTTGGCACTCTAACAGTTTCTGATGGTTAAATCTGGTGTCAGAAGTGGGAAGCACAGACATTTAAACCTGTTAGTGGAGTCTATGTCTTGAAATGTTCTTCCAACTTCTGCACAATACTTGAGACTAACCATGTATGGTTGACACCATTCAACATTTCTCCTAATATTAAGCGTCGCTTAGTAGCAGAACAGATTTAAAACCCATAAGCCACAAAAACCAGACTATGTAAATAACCCCCAGAAGCACCTGGGGTTGAATTTTACAGCTGTATTTCCATCTGAATCACCCGTCTGGTGCGAGTAGGACCTCACTGTTTACTGGCTCATGTCAAAACCCAGAAAAGTTACGAGCAATTTATAATTTTTTGATATCGCATTCACTATAACGGCTCCAGATTTTATTGTAGCCAATATTTTATGGCTGTATGCGGTGATATATCGAGAAACAAACAGCCAGAGTGAAGCATGTGTGCTTCCACGGCCTCCGCTACGGACCGTCTGTCTGTCTCATACCAATGTACAAACTGGAACAGGTTAGAGACATGAAAGGATCAGGAGATTGATGGACAGACCAGATAGGGTCCAGCCAGGTATTACATGAAAGAGGCAGTGTGATACAGGCCTCTGTCGTTCCTGTTAAAATATGTTTTCATGTCATCACTCAGAACAGAGGGATGGCCTGTCTGATCTCTGTCTGATGCTATCTGCCCTGGCAGCTAATCTGATTGAGATGTTTCCTAGAACCTCTGTTTTTTCCATCAGTCTCTCACCTTCCACCCTTATGGTCCCTGTGGGGAAAGCCTGCATGTAAGTGGTAAGTATTTGATAACAAGCAGGTCCTGTGATCCATCTGATGACATGTGGTCTGATAATCTTAATTGCTCCAAACTTACTTTTCCTGAGCCAGCTGCAATAAGAGCATCTTAGCAGATTGGACTGCACGCCAAAGTAGGTCCTGGAAAATCTCCTTTCGGAAACATCCGCAACACCTTTTTAATGTGTCGACTGTAGAAACACAGACTATGCTTTTGACTCGGCCTTTCTGGCTGCGCAGGAGCGTCTGTGCACGTGTGCTGCGTTTACTGGCCAATACTAAGTTTGTGGGTTTTTTTTGTTTGTTTGTTTTGTTTTGGTTTTTTTGCTGTTGCTGAACTTAAAAGTGATACAGTTCCTCCAAAAACTAACAAGTATTGCACAATAGGGGTGGGTGATATGGATATGGAATTTTATCGCAGTATATTTTGTACTCTTGTGATAATGATAAACGCTATTACTTCTATTTTAGGTAAATGTGTGGCTATAAATGTGTGGCTATAACTGTATGACGCAGCATTAATAGTGCCACAAACACAAATATTGTTCCCAAAAAAACATTTCTATTTGAAATGGGTTTCCTTATCTAAAGAACTTGAAGACGCAGGATTTTAAACTGCTTTAAATTATATTTTAGAATTTACTGATATTTTGTTGATGCTATCATGAAAGAAAAAAAGTGAAGAAAATATTACAAGTAGCAATCATACTGATGGTGGTTTTTCATATTATTTATTGAGACAGCCATAAATCAAAATTGTCATCATGGTAAGATGATAAATGCAATATCACAAATAAAAAATAAGACATACAGCAAAAAATAATGGAACCTATATCAACATGCTAGTGTGTTTTAAAATGGGTACAAAAAAGATATGTTATAAAATAAAAGCTGAAAGAAGAATTTCCTAAAAAGTACTTAAGGTTCAGTGATCACAGGTCAACCTAGTTATTTATGCCATTTTTCTTTTTTTAAATAAAATGAAATGACTTTTAAATAATTCAAAATAAATATAAAAAAAAACACAGTAAAGCCCTTAAATGGATTTTAGTGCAGTGACGCACGCAAACAACCATGTTTGTGAAACAATATTCAATTTGTGATAAAATCATGCAGTTGAGGAAAATTTACCAGCATCTCTTGACAAAAGAGGCCAAATCTATTGAACAGTTTGGGTTGACTTGGCTGGTTGCGTGAATGCTTTGGTAATATGGTGAATGTATCCGAAGGGGAACTCAATCACGGCGGCTAGGAATAGTACAGTGTCTACTTGTTCTAATAAATGAGTTCTTGTTTTTGCAATAATAAGCAGAAACGCTTGTAAACGATGCTGGTGTTTCTGATGCACCTTGGCATTAAGAGCTGCTGACTTGGTGGAGACGTGTTCTTAACAGGCTCAAAGATTATTACCATGCCACAAATACGACGGGAAAGTCCCGCTGATTTTCATATGCACAATCAGAACATGAAGCAAATTATTTTTGGCGCACAGATCTGAAAAATATTGTGTTACAACCCCGGGCTTATTATACCTCTGCGGTTTTGTGCCCCGTCGCTGCAGCCTGTCTGTGTTGTAGTTACTCCACTTCCTCCGGCTGGATCATCACCGCCTCTAATGGTATCTTTTCAATTTGTGTTTATGTTACCCACTCTGTATTTACAGAGTCTGACAAATCCTATAATCTCCATACATGTGTTTGTCTGGTTTTATGTGGTGTCAAAAGGAAATGGTTTGAACCCCGATTAGAAAAACAGAAAGGTAGGCCCTTTGATCTTGCGCGAGCTCGACAGTGGAGGGAAGCCAGCGCAACACGAGGCCACCTGGATTTTCAGAGGTAGCAGATCGAGGCAAACAAATCTGATCATTTACATTTTTTTCCTCTCCGTGTCTTTCAGAGGAAGCCTTTTCCTCTCAGCACGAAAGTCTGAAGGAGGAGAAAGAATCTCTAGCAAAGTTGCAGAAGGAATGTACGGCCAAGAGGTATGTGTGAAGATGTAATTAGACATATTTGGAGGTAGGAACAGTGGAAAAAAAAGCTCCATTTATTTGTACATGTCAGGTCCTTGCTCTCTGAACTCAGTGTTTCGGTGTTTAAATCAAATTATGACAAGAGAACACCCTGCTGTCACGTCTCACCTTGCTCCTTTAAAACAAGAAAGTGTTTGTGCCGACACATCTTTATTTATGTTTTCTCTGCATTCCTGAAAAGCCCTTTGGCCTGTCTTTGTCCTGGCTTGTGGAGGGATGTTTGCGGTGGGTGCAGACACTGGATACCGCTTTTTGCATCCGAACAATACCTGCTGCCAAACGGGGCCAAAAGACTGACAGGAAATTAATACAGGCACTCGTACATCTGCCTACCATCCATTATGTGGAAATATTTATTGTTCATGTGCTTCATAGAATTTTTACCTCTTTTTTTTTTTCTTTTCTTTTTTTTTTTACTTGAGCATTATTCAAGACGGAGTCTCCTTTAGGTTTTTGTGGTTTTATCTTTGGTGGATTTGCTGTAGTTAAAGTCCGGCAAATCTCAAACGTCTGAGCTCATACACATCCATTTGATGGTGCATGGTTAGCTGTAGAAGGAAAACTTCAATAAGCAGAGATGTACTCCTTCTATATAGTGAGAAGAAAACTTACTCAGATAAAATGACATGATTAAACACAAGCACAAACAAAACCGGGTCTGATTTTACACGTCTAGCTAAAACAAAATATCTACATGTTCTTTAATAAACATAATTTTTTCTTCACAAACTCAACTTTTAGTGTCAAAAAATTTTTTATTTTTATTCTTTTGTACACACAAATAAAATGAGAAATTTAGAATAATTCATTCATCTCTGGGGAGGAAAAATACTCTATTGAAAATAAATACAAAAATAAACAAATTAAACCTCTAACTAAACCAAATAAATAAAAATAAATCAATTCTATCATGTTTTTAAAATTTTTTTATCATGACTCATAATAATTAACAGCAAATTATTTCAACCAAGAAAATTTGCGCACATTTAATTTAAAATGTATTAAGATTTGGGGAAAATGTATTCAATAAATTCACTTTGTGTTAAAGTTGCTCAGAGATGAGTGTCGTTAAGTTTCCGATGGTTGAACAGATTTGTTGTTTCCCAGTGGTGCAGACGCCACCGAGTAGCAAATCTCGTCCATCATGTGTTTTTGATTCATGTCTCTCTTCCACGCGTCTGAGCTGACCCCATGTTTTTTTGTTTCTGGACGTTGCTCCTCTTTCTCTCCTCTTTACTTTCCGCTAACTCAAAACACATCCGCACGTTTCAACTTCAGTCTTGACAGAGTCGAAAGGCATTACAAAATAAGAACATACTGGGAAAAAGAAACAGGCCACAAGACGTATATCTTTTATTTTGGACAAATGCGAGGTTTTGTTTGTGATAATTTGGGTACAAAAAAAGTGATTTAATTGTACACCCCTTGGAGTATGCAGTATAATTACTACAAATGAGATACAATATTTGGTAGTTCTTATAGTTTGAGTGTCAAAAATTCACAGTTTGCATGCTAACAATATATTCAGCATAAGATCTGACAGCGATTAAAGTTGCAAATCCCGCTGAAGCTCACACAAAGCGTTGGAATACCTGACATCGTGGTAATTACCAGTAAAATTCTGATCACTTTTTATTAAGATGGTAAAAAAAAAAATCCAAACGATTTGATCGAAACCCATGCAGTTCAAAAGGCCGCGCAGAACTGATTAGCTTTTCTAGAGGCTCATTTCAGGTTTTGTTACAATAATAATTAGCCTGATGCTCCGACATGCAAATGGTGAATGGATGAAAATAGTTAATGTGCTCGATCGTTCAGTCCAAGTACATCAGTTTCTGTTGGAGAGTCCAAAACCTGGCATCCCAAAGCTGTTTCCGTCACTCTGAATCAACTTGAAATCACAATAGTTTACCTCAGCTGTGATTCGTTAGGGCGGCTAAGTGCATCACTTCTAAATCAGAGGCTGTCAAAGCAGATGACGTGAGACTTTATTTATTCCAGAAGCATTTCTTCTAAACCGTGCACACAGACTGATGCAGGAAGTATCCAAACTAATAAGCTACAGATCCAACTCTCTCCTTCAAGTTTGATTTTTGTAGAGGGTTTTGCAGGTAAGCCCAAATTAATTCATACACCTGTCACATTAAGTTTAAAAAATATTTTCAATAAACCAAATAGCTTGTTTATTTCACTCCAGACAGTAAAACAATGTAAAATGATTATCTGTTTTTAAAAATCTGGTTTTATTTATATTTTATTAACAATTTTGTCAAAAATAATTTATATTTAATAATTGGTGGAAAAATGTGTTCTCATAATTTCTGAGCAACTGTTTACATATTTTCCAAGTCTTCCTGTTTATTCTGTTAGAGAAATTTTTGGAAGGTACTTTAAAAAAAAACAAAAGTTAAAAATGTTGTGCACCTTTAAATCGGCCTAGGTTTTCTTAATTTTGGGAGATGGGTAATTGGTCGATACTTGCATGTGAAACCGATCTGCCTCTGCAAAGGTCTGAAAATCAGCCGCTGTATCCCGTTTTCTCTGCCGTGAGAGGGGCAAACAATCGTCACCCCACTGTTGCCAACTTAGTGACTTTGTTGCTATATTTAGCAACTTTTCAGTCACAAAAGTAAATCTGGATCAACCAAAGCCAGAACTGGCAGGTTAGGAGTTTTTAAGATCAGTGATCACCCAGAAAACTGCAATTGATCCACTCCTAGTAACAAATATATAAAAGTCGTAGCCTTCTTGTCCTGAAATAGCTAAATATTTTTGATATTTGTATAGTTGAAATAGCACAAGGGCAAAATGTAAAGAAAAGCATCAGCATTCAAAGAATAAACACTCAGTTTGGTCGATGCCTCAAAACTCTTTGGGAAGAAAAAACAGCTACCGTAAACATCGTTCAGTTTTTACTCATGAAGTTTTAGGTGCGGATCAAAAGAAGTATTTGGTAGAGTTTGCTGATTTTTCAGCCTGCCATTTCCACCACTTTCATTTATATTCGATTTATATACAGATTTACCTGCAAATTAACTCAACTGTACAAAGTGGGAGAGAAGAAAATATGGAAAAAAAGGATCTGCTCATCACCTTTTTCTGCAAGTATTCAAAGGGACAGTTGGGCGAGTTTGCATGCTTTAAGAAAATACTTCTAGATGAGGTGGTATGGTGTGCAAAGCCAGTTATATGAGCCAAAAGCTGCTGGACACTTCAGATCAAACGTTCTTCACCCACCAGTCGATCTGCTCTCCCACTATCACCAAAGTGTTTCTTGCTGGGAAAATAGAAATAATAAAAGATGGCTAACCACAGGCGAAGCCAGAACGGAAATTCAAGTGAAAGGTTGGTAGCATGTATGGGAGGATGGATCACTTTCAATTACCGTCCCCCCCACCCCAAATCCCTTTTCATCTTCACAAAATGATGGGTTATTACCCACACTGCTCCACCAGAATTGGTTTAAGTGTCGTACTGGACACAGGAAAAAAAAAAAAAAAAAAAAAAAACTAACAGGGTAAACACACACACTCCAAGACTCTGGTCAAACAAAGATTTATATGATTTTAAACCCCAAGAATGTTCTAAAAATAGATGCATTTTCTTTTTCTTCCCAGTCCTCATCTATTTGGGTTAATTTGGTAAAGTAGCCCAAATAGATGACTAATGTCAAAAAGTTTTTCTTTCCTTTTTTTTTTTTTTTTTAAACCTGGTTGTTAATGATGTGAAAAATATGACAATTTTTAATTTCTCCTCAAGATAGGAAAGAGAACAAGCTGTTGTGTATTAATCCTCATAAGGTTTTTTTTAAAAATATTCAGTGATGAAACTTTAATCAATAATCCATGATTTTTTTTTCTTTCTTTCTTTCTGAGTTACAAAAATGACAGTTAGGCCCATTTTCTTAGGCACAATTCAGCACAATGAAAGACAAGAGCATGGTTTTCAAAAACTACAATTTGTCTGGATCTTTATTTACAGAACTATTCAATAAACTAGATTATTGAAAAGTCAGTTTATTTAATTGAAACACATTATATAGATTAAGTCCACACATATGAATGTTTGAAACTTTATTTCTGTTCACTATGATTATTTTCCACTTGTAGTAAAAAAAAAACATGCCATTTGAAGTTAGAATATTACATCAGACTAATTAAATATTTTTTTAATACATAGCATTAGTAAAAAGTATGTTTAACACCTGCTTTAAAGTACTTTTACTCTGACAAATGATTCTCATTGGAACGTATATTCTGCTTTATTGTTAAGACTGTACTGGCATTTTTCACTGTGATATTATGTTACTGTGATTAATGACTTCCTGTTAAATCTTCCACCTGCCTGTTGCTCACTTTGCCCATGTCTTCATCTGGTTTGATCTCCTCAGAGAGCAGTTCCTCAAAACCAACGCCCAGCTCACCTTCCGCTGTCGTCAGCTCCTCTCTGAGCTCTCCTACATCTACCCCATCGATGTGGTAAGACTGCCGTCTGATGCTCCTATTCTGCACAACACAGCGTTTTCCATTCATTTTATGGATTTGTATTTGTTTATTTCTGTCCTGTGTCCATTGTGGCACTTTGAATTTTTGACACTTTGTCAAGGTGAGGCCCAACAGATTTACTTTCACAAGTGGAGGATTGCAGCTTTTGCTATGATGGTCCACTTGAAATCGCTTTGGGTTTATTTTAAATTTAGTGGACACAGGGATAGAAAATAATTTGAGAAAGGTGTGGGAAAGAATGAGAGGAGAAAAAGAAAAGTAGAACGCATCCTAGGAGTTTTCTTCTACACCTGCAGAAAGAGAGAAAAAATAAAACAGACAAGACACAGTAACAAACAAAATATCCATATGTAGTAACTGTAACATCACTTAAAAATACACAAGATTTATTTTAAATGGCTCGTTTTACCAGTATGCTACTTCTCACTTCATTTTAAACGCATCACGTAGTCCAACGATTGCAAATGTTAGGAAAAGGATCCAATTCTCGAGTCTCCATTTGTCTGGTCCTCCATCAGCACCGATCGAGCCGAAAATTATCACCAGCTGATTTCTCTCTGCCTCTCTGAAGACAGAGTAATAATCACATTTTTAAAAAAGCTCTGGAGTCGGTCTTTGATGTGCCTTCTCCCCCCAGACCTCCATTTTTAGTCCAAAATAATGTCTAATTCCCTTTAATATACATTTCGCAGTTCACATTTCACTGCTTTCAGAGATCATCCAGAGTCCTCACATTTCTGTCGAATCCTCACAGACTCATTATAATCACTCAGTTTTGTAAGATATTTGGCTCTCAAGTTTAAACATTGGAATGTGGACACCACAAGACAATAACCGGATGATTTAAAGCAAATCTATCTGCCAGCTGCGCACCGTTTCCTCCCGCATGATCCTTCGTCTTGTGTGGGTCTGTTTCTGCTGGCTGCTTGTTGTCCTTAATATGAAACCTCCTATTTAAATCCGCAGGTCAATCAGTCGGATTATGTCATCTGTGGAGTGAAGCTGCCAAACTCGGACGACTTTCAAGGTAATTTAGTATATGTCTGTGTTTGTGTTTTAGGTTACATGGAAGGAAAAGCATGCAGAACAATTTATTTATCTTCCCTTTAAAGCTTGTGAAGGTGGATCGATGTTTTCTGAAGGATCTGGAACGTTCCACCGCTCGGAAACGCCTCGTTAAACTGGCATGTCCCTTTTTGGACAGAAAATAAGTCAGATGGCGATATTTATTATTATTTATTAGATCAAATCATGGAAACACAGGAAAGTGTGGCTTTGTTTTTTTTTTCTTTGTTTTGTTTTACTCAGACGTGGCTGTGAAAGTTAAGTGGACTTCACCTGGTTTCAATGAGAACTTGGTTAATTCAGTTCTTTCCACATACACTCTGTGGTTAATTTACTTCCTTAAGTTCCTTCACGCGTATTGTTGGTCTCCTTATTTTCTCTTCTCTTTGGAAAATCATAACAAATGGAAAGAAATAATCCAATATTTTTCCATATTTTTTTTTAGCTTTGTAACAGAAATAAAGAAAAAGAAGGTGGCTCCATACTGAGTCGGATAAAATAAAAACAAAGACTGGAAGAAATTTGTTTTGGGGATTTTTAACTTTGACAATAATTGGGAGTTTTAAGCTCCAGACTGCTTGAATTTGTCAATCTGGTTCGCCTAAAAACTTAGTTCTTGGTTTGATTGAAGTGAATTCTGTGAACGCCAAGTGGAAACCGCTCCAAAGGAGGAAGCGAACCATATCGCAGGGCATTCTGCGTAAATACAACCAAAACAAACGCATGAGTCTGGCGTTAGCGGAAAAAATACTTTGCCAGAGACAAAAGAGAAATCCTACAACCTCTAAAATCTGACACCACTCAATTTTTGTTTACATTTTGTGAAGGAGTAAGTTGCCCTCAGTGTCTTCTTCAGTAATTCTTGGTGCAATGCCACCACAGGCAAGGGACTAACCAGGTTTTTAAAGAGTTTGCTTCATTTGGTTCAGTGCAGTGAAAGCAAACTGCAGCAACTGAAAACGTAGCAAATATTCCAATTTTGGTCTTACATCAAACCAAGACTATGGGACTATCAGGTGTGAAAACACCCCGAGTCGAAGGCTGCGTCCATGTGGGGACGATTTTAGGTGTATCCATGAAAGGTCTTTGTTCCTTAGGCTGTTCAGTGTAAATTATTGGGATAATTGTGAAGGGAAAGGTAGTGGTTGTTATGTTTTGACACCATGACAATCTGAAAGGTGTGATGAGTGTGTGTATTCAACTGGATGCTGGGGATGTCACGTTGGTGATGGAAAAGAGCCAGGATGTACCACTTACTCTTTAGAAATTATGAAAATGTTTATTTCCTAAATTTATCCTTAGAGAACTTCTGGAAATATCAGACTTTCTTATTTTAGCAAACTGCTGAACTCTTTTTCTTTTTCGTCGATTCAGACTCTTGCTCATTGTTTCCTCGTCATGTGATGTTTGTATGTCGTTACAAAAAGGTGGTGCAACCTTTTTGCACCACCTTTCGCATGTAGACAGATTTTTTTTAATTCTCTTATGTAAAGCAAGTTGGCCTGTTCTTTGGTCTAAGATTTTTATCCCACACCAAGCTTTTTTTTTTTTGTGACCTTTTAGAAAGACAGAACTTTAGAAAACATTTACTGAACTGGGAATTTTGCTTTCTGGCTCCGTATTTTGTACCACTTCCCAAACATTTCTCCCACATGAGCGTGACCGCTCATCTTCCCTCAGATACTCTGTTTCAAAGTCTTCTTCTGTTGGTTGATTATATGCAATTTTTTTTAAATAATTTTTTTTCGTTTGGATTCATACTTTGCGTACATCATGTCAGCACAATTCATTTTCCCATGTAACAGAACACCAAAACAAAGCAGACAGTGATGCACAAAGCTTTGAAGTTTTGGCTGGAATGAAATACCTTTTTTCCTGACTGTGAATAAATGTGCCTCGGGTTGGATTCGCTTCACTCGACGGCCTCGCAGGCTTTCATATGTTAATGTCGTCTCTTTAAAAAGTGGATGAGTTAACAAGTCTGAGTTAAATCCTGTCTGTCCCGCAGCAAAGGATGATGGGAGCGTGGCGGTCGCCCTGGGTTACACGGCACACCTGGTCCTGATGATCTCCTGCTTCCTCCAGCTCCCTCTCCGGTACCCGGTGATCCACAAGGGTTCCCGCTCCTCCATCAAGGACACCATCACTGACCGACTCACTGAGAAGGAGAGAGAGTAAGTCAGACCCGACAACGAGTCTGGAGAATCACAATTGGCTATTGACGTTTAATGTATGTGATGAGGAATGACATTTATGTGAAAACATGTGAGATGGAAACCGTTTTCCAGTGCAGAAGGAATGTTCTGGATTGGATCCTGTAGGTGGTCTATTAAATGTAGGACACGACTCTCACAGGGACTTGTGTCTTGCCTGGACAGAATATCCTGTCGGCAGGCGCTGAGCTTTGCGTCATCATCTTTCTTCATTTTTTTTGCTTGAATTATTTTTCTGGATGATTTCTTTGACTTTGCTTCCAAAGTTTCCGCTGAGCCCAAAGAATCCACGATTCTGTCAATAAATATTCGCACAGAAATTACAAAAAACGTCAGCTCCTGTTTTTCTGTAGAGAGAATGTTGCTTCTTTTTTAAATCCGTGTGTGTGCATGTGTGTGTGTTGTTTGTTGAAGGGCTGTTTCTCCCTTTTAGCCTCACAGACCCAAAACAGAAAACAGTCTATATTTTGTCTCCAATTCAGCGGTTTTCACTCTTGGAACTGAGATTTTTTTTCCCAACTTGCATAAAAATAGTTGGATCCATTTTATATAAATGCCACAAAACACACATAAAAAAGAAGTCCAAATGATCTGGCTCTGATTGCCTAGAGTCCTTTCTTCCACCTGAGATCTTCCTGTGGCTACTCTGAACCAAGTGGCGTCTCATTA
Organism: Gambusia affinis; assembly: GCF_019740435.1. Lineage (NCBI taxonomy): Eukaryota > Metazoa > Chordata > Actinopteri > Cyprinodontiformes > Poeciliidae > Gambusia > Gambusia affinis. The sequence continues at coordinate 18,642,781 of NC_057882.1, forward strand.
TTCTTGACAATCTCTGCTCCATGTCTCATTCAAGTTTGGCTCGATCTTTTTCTTTTTTTTTTTTTTTTTCTTTCTAAATTTGTCTTCCAAGAAATCTCTCTACTCCTGTTGATCTCTCTGGGATTGCTGGCGTACCTTCTGGTTTCAGTCAGTTTTTGACCTTTTCTTCCAGAAATGTTGAGAATGAAAGACTTTACAGATCAGATGTGACAAACACTGACCTTCTTTAAACAAAACGCATTATGCTACCAGAGGAGTAGATCTTCACCTCAACGGAAAAACTTTTAAATACAACTGCATTTTTAAAAAAATCCCAATTTGTTGTTATTTTTGAAATATGCCAAATTTTCTTTATTTTTTTACTATAAAATGTACTTTTTAAAAATATGCAGCAAATGATTATTAAAGTGGACATATTGTTATTTTCGTCATATACTGTTGATATAAATTGAGAAACTACTCAGCTCCTTCAGACTATTAGCATAGAGTTAGTATGCATTTCTTCTTGCATTCTCCATGATGAGGGTCTGTTCAAGCTAATTTTATTCATGCACAAAGCAGATGTTACATTAGTCTTCCTCTACAGATATATTCCAGCTGTCTCACGCTTACCTTTTCTGCTCCAGCGCCCCTACTGGCCGTTAGAAAAAATTCATAAATAAGCCGCATTGTTGTATAAGCCGCAGGGTCGAAAGCGTGAGACAAAAGTCGCGGCTTATAGTCCGGAAATTACGGTATATGGCATTTTTGTAACAACTGAGGGTAACATAATTTATTGATTGTGCTGTTATGTAGCCCTCTGTGCCTGGAAAATACGTGGTAGGGCCCCTTTAAGGTCTGTACGGCTGAAAAGTTTCATGCTGTTTTATAACTCAACATTTTGCCCTTTCTTAATAGACTTCAAGTTGGATATTGTTTTTGGTAGGGCGGCTTTGGCCAGCAGGCACGTCTTTGGCTTCAGAATTCCATAATGATGACAAACCACCTAATTGCACGATGCAAACATCCTGTGAATAATCTTTGTTTTACAGACCAACAATAAATTTGTTAACCCAATAAAATAGATCTTGTGAGATCAAGTGTAATCATGCCTGTTTATCTTTGGTTGTGGTGACTCAGGATGCTGATTATTTGTTTATCTAGACCCCCCCACCAAAAAAACACATTTCGACAGTGCTGTCATATAAACAGCACTATAAAGGGGGATTTTTCCTTTTTATACAAACATGTACAGAGTTGTAAATTGCCTGTCTTCTCTGATTATGACAGCGGATGGACTGAAGTCAGATGCCGAAATATTTTGGTTTGGTTGTGAAACGCTACAAAACACACCTCTGAAACTTCCCATCTTTCAGAAGAAGCACAGGCTCTTTGTACTCAGCTTAAAGCAGAAACTCTGGTTTGATTTTTATAAGCAATTGTAGCTAAAGTGTGGCCCATTTATCTTGCGTCCAATTTTTCCTTCCATTAAGCAGATATCTGTTCTTTGTCTGTCCATTATTCAAGTTGAAATAACTTGGCAGAACTCAATTCAGCTGGAAATGTGCATTTACTTTAATCCTCATTTGTTTAGTGTGGAAGCAGTTGCAGACACGATTGTGTGTTTGACTCGAAGATTTTTTATTTTGAGCCCTTACATATAAAGAAGAGAAAAAAAAAACAACCCAATTTTATGCTTAGCTAGATCGACTTGGAAGGCCAAAGGGGTTGTTAGCAGGGGTGAAAAATTGAGACAGGTAACAAATACTGGCTGGAGTGGTAAAAATGTAACTTCGGCACAGTGTGTACCCAGTCAATAAGTTGAGTTCACGACATCGATATTGTAATTTTCCTATATTTGGTTCAGTGCTGACAGATTTTTGTGATCAAATCGATTCTGTTCCATCAGGCTAGACTGAAAAAATTAGAACAACATGGTGTTCCTGAAAAGTATTTGCCCCTTTGTTGCACTTATATTTTTCAGATCATTGAATAAATTTTAATATCAGATAAAGAAAAATGGCCCAATTAGATAGCATTTAAAAACTGTTTTCAGCTCATAATTTCATTTATGGAGAGAAAAATGCCTGAGTCACCTTAAAAGTAATTGCTCCGTAAATCTAAATGCGCTCTGTTACATCTACGTATGTGGCAAAATTTTGCCTACTCTTCTTTGCAGAATTATTTAGAATCCACCACTTTAAGTGGGTTGTTTGTGTTTGTAAACCCTTCGGAGTCTTAAAACAGCCTGTTAATCGAATTTAGGTCTGGACTTTGACTCGGTGCCTTTCTTTTGTCGTCTGTGAGACATTCAGTAATGGACTTTCTGGTGTGGTTTAGGTTATTGTCCTGCCTCTAAATCAACTGGAGCCTGAGCATCAGATCCCTAAACATTAAAGCATCACTTTACCACTTCCATGTTTTAAAGTAATGATGTATGATGCTCTTTTCATGAAATTGTTTAGATCAAGGGTGTCCAAAGTTGGTCCTCGAGGGCCGGCATCCTGCATGTTTTAGTTCTCTCCCTGCTGGTAATGACAACCTTTTCAGCATGTTAATGTTCTTCATAGGCCTTCTAACGAGCCATCATTCGATCCAGGTGCATTAAATCAGGGAGAGAAGTAAAACACGCAGGATGCCGGCCCTCGAGGACCGACTTTGGGCACCGCTGGTTTAGATTTATAGGCCAAGCCAAGCCCGACTCAAAATTCAGGCTGAGTCAGACAAAATTATTTGCTTGATGGTCGGGTTGGGCTCGGGCTTCTGTGCTGCATTTACAAAACCTTCAACACAGAGAAAATCAAACCAGAATTAATGAAATAAGGTTGCATTAAGCTATGTGTTATAGTCTAAATTGAGGAGTAGTTTAACTTGTTGAGAAAATAAAGTAAGGTACACAAGTTCATTAGCACAACTAAAAGGGTAAATCTGCTCTGCTCTGCTCCCATCAGTCACACACAGAAACTTTGCACTTGACTCACCCTTCGATTACAACAAGTGAGAAAATGAACCTGGAAGATGTTAAACAAAAGCTGAAAACAGCAGAAGTTACACTGCTCACGCAAATTATGGTCTAAAAATGAAAGCGGTAAAATCTTAGTTAAAATGTGTTGGATGTACATCAAGCTCAGGTGTATAATTAAAGTTACTTGGGTTGGATCAGGACACGATGCCATCAGGCTTGGGTCAGACTGGACTTTTTATGCCCGATCCAAACTCTATTATGTAATAGTGTGTTCCCGTTATACAAGATGCAATGGCACAAACCTTCTCGCACCCCAAAAACACCAAATCTTACGAAGTATTTTTGGTCTGGCCTTGAGTGCAAACATCTTAGCACACTTGAAATAAGACAAAACTAACTTACAAGTAATTTCCAGCAAACTTTAGAAACTTGTTTTTAGTAACTAATTCATTAGTTTTGATGAAAAAGCACTAGTGTACTTATAATATGGAAAAATGTCTTTTTATATGTGAAATAATTTGCCAGTGCAACTAGTACTTTTTAATCAATACTAAGGAATATTGCGTTACTTAACAATCTTGGGAATTTGAAGGACATTTTTTATGTAGGGCTAGATTGGCGTGAAATTTTTTTTCCATCCATCCATTTTCTAACACCGTCGTCCCTAGTGGGGTAAGGAGGTGCTGGTGCCTATCTCCAGCGAACATTTTGGGCGCGAGGCGGGGTCACCCTGGACAGGTCGCCAGTCTGTCGCAGGAACATTTTTTCCTTAATAAATAAAACCTTTTTGTACTCTCTGAGGTCTGATAGTAAAATTTATTTGAAACTTTTAATCTTACGCTTTTTGCACAGCATCGTACACGATGTAATGTTGTACTAAGAACATCTTTCATGCCATATCTTGGACTTTCATTGCCTCAAGGCAAGCATGCTACTAACCGCGCCACCATGCAACTGCCATCCAAATAAAGTATGTGTTTATTAGACTGCAGGCTCTTAAAGAGTGCCGGGGGAATTTTCTCTAAACCAAAACCTCCGCAAAAGATTCAAACCCTACTATTTAAGGTCTGAATAACTGGGACTCCAGGACATATAGAGCAAGTATCATCTGAAATAATAAAAGTAAATCTTCTCTCCTTTGTAATTTGATTGCTCAGACAGACAGAGATAAACTCTTCTCGTATTGATTTGTTTTTGTGTTGCCTTGGTAGCAAATTGAACCTCCCGGTATTTGCAGCCTTTTCAGGTGTTCAGAGATCAGAACGCGTAAATCAGACAGTGTGCCTTTTGATGGTATTCGCATCATGCCTTGGGGATGTAAACACTTCACTTCCTTGCTATGTAACTTTCTATCTTTTTATTGTTTCAAGGCCGGCACATAATTGAGGAAAACTATTCAGTTTGAGAGTCTAACATCAGCCGGTGCTTTGTCTGGGCGCTTGATGTCTGGGGTGATTTGCAGAGACGCTCTGTAATGGCAGAGGGGTCAAAATGATTAATATTTGTGTGTGTTATGGTCTTGTAACCATGCATCAAGAAGCAACTGAACATTGTGGAAATAATTGCATGCTTCGGATAGACTTTCTGTAATGTGGATTTGACATTCCTCACATTCAAACGTTCAGTAGATAAAAACATTTTAGTGATGAGAAACACTTGATGTAATCTATTTTTTTTTTTTAAAAGAGACCAGCTTCCACTCGTCTGTACTTTCACCCCTGTATTTATACATTGCCTTGCTGATCATCATCATCTTTTTAGCTGCTTGCTCAACATACCAGATTGTTTTCCTTCATCTCCCCCCATCTATTGCATCCTCTGTCACACCATCCCTCTTCAAATCTTCCCTCACCCATTAACCTTCTTGCGTTTCCTTTTTCTTTTTCTCTGGCAGCTCCACACTCAACATCCTTTGCCAAAGATGTTTAATATTCCTTCTCTGCATTCTTCCAAACCGTCTTGGCCTTTTCTCTCAACTTTGTCTCCCATCTGATCAACCTGAGCCATCAATGCTATTTACTTATTTCTGGGCTGAAGGGTCTCCTGTCTAAAATTATTTTTCTTCATGAACGCAGATAATCAATTCACCTGTCCAAGTCTTTTTTTTAAATAATTTTTTATTCCCATAACAAATACAAGCCAGCTTTTTTCAAAAGAACCTGTTGCTTCAAAGTCAGTGACAATGAGAAATCTAGTAGACTTCCTTTGATAACGTTAGTGTGATGTCTGATTGTTAATGACGTTTTGGGATTCTGAAATTGACGTTATGATTGGATCAAACTGGCTCTGGCTTGAGATGATGTGCTGTGAAATAAATGAAATGGTTTGTGCTGAAGTGAAGACAAACACTCAAGACTGCGTGTAGTAAAAACAAAATAATACACGAGAATCTCTTTTAAAAAGCAGCATAACAACACCAGTGTTTAACAATTTCTGCTCTTTTCACACTCAGAGTGTTTCATTCTTTCACCAGCAAAGATGCACTTGCAGAACTGGCATGTAAATAAGCATAGACACTTTCACATCCACCACTGGCTTTTATTTGAAGATAAACTGCTGGGAGGAAAGTGTGTGGAGGAAAAACATTGAAAGAGCTTGTGTTGAATATCACCCCCCCTTTTTGTGCCTGTGTGTGATTCTGTCCGACAACAGCTGGAGAGGCTCACTGGGAGTCACTTAACACATTTCCAGCCCTACCAAGCAGGATATTTACATCGACGTCAGGCAACAACAACAAAAAAAGAGCCATTAACTTGTTGAAAAGACGTGACAGGCCACCATTGCTCTTAGGTGTTCCTGAGTGGGGCCAAACATTTGGGTTAACTTTCTTCCCTCTTTCTGCATGTTTATGACCCCTGGAGCTGCGGCGGGCAGAAATGATGTGTGTGGAGATGGAACGCAACTAGTTTCCGCAGAAAGGTGTGCCAAAATGGGTAATCAAAGTGTGGGACAAAGGTAATTAGTGGTGATGAGTGATATGGTGTAGGATCAGATCTTTAAAGCCTCAAGCAGACGATTTACATTGATGCACACATTTAGTTGCATTTTTTGGTGAAGTTTCCCATTGAAGCGAATTGTTTCAACTTGCCCTCCTCTGCTCTCTCATAAACCTTTGTCGTTTTAAGATGATTTCACAAACCTTAGTCAGATTGTTACTGAAGAACCCTTGAGACTGGAACTGAATTATTCAAGTTTTGTTGTGAGAACAACAGACTGTAATTATGCGTCAGCATCAATCCGGGGGCTACAAGCTCCAGAGCTTCATTGTGGTAAAAAGTATGTGAAGATAATCCACCCTTTTGAGTTTGGTAAATATCTCTATCCGTTCCCTCCTGTGGGTTGGCAATAATGGTTGCCTTCTTTCAAATACAAACTGATTTTGCAACAGGAAAACCTGTCAAGTCCTGTGTTGATATGAACTGTTTGTTTCAGTAAAAAAAATGGGGCAGAATTTCAAACTGGCCCTGTAAGAGTTTTTAGAGAAAGGTGTGGAGAAGGAGTAGACGTATTGGCAGGTAAGGGAATGTTTTATTTGTGCTCTTTGACAATCTCAGAAACGATGTTGGACCAGTCCGAAATGTTCTCTGTAATCAGCGGACATGTTGCGCCCACATTTGCTCACGCGGGGAGCTCTGTTCCAATGTTTCTGATTGCATGGGGGAGAAATGGAGAGATGCAATCCAGATGTCCAAGGGTTTGACTGAGACCAGAAGCCAGCTATTGGAAATCAAGAGCTGCCTCCTATTGTTCAAACGTATTGGGAGAAAAGATGACTTATAAAGACCATATCACTGGCAAAAGGACAATGAATGTGAAGGGGATCTAGGCAGTCCCAAAAGGTTCAAACACAAAACAAACTATCCAAGGATGTGCTGAGGTCTGTGTAAACGCCAAAGGAAGGAGGCCAGTACAAAAGTAGAGGGACCTCATTTCAACGGGAACGATATTATTCTGGGGCTTGACTGTTTTTATGTCAGTTACTATTAAACAGACAAGATAGGAGTGGCAATCATACCCACCATGGTCAGCCATGCCTTTCATTGCTTATCAGTGTTTGTGACTGGAGTTTATAACCACCCAGAGGTCTACCTGTCCATTGTCATCCAGGATATCCCAGACATACCTCTTCCCAGAGTCGCTCTGGAACTCATCTGGGAATCCCAGCGTACTCCAAGGCCAAAAGGATGCAAAGTCTAGAAATGGCTCCAGAAACATGGTTGTAGTTCTCGTTCACGTCTACACAACACACATGGAAGAGACAGTGAATCTGGTTCTGGCCTGAAATCTTTTTGCAGTGGGACGTGCCTTGAAAACCTCCAGAGGAAAGCAACCCAATTGACTCTTTCCAATGCAGTGAATCTGCAGCTCCACTTCAAACTGGCGAAGCTCCTCATCTCACCTCAAACATGAATTAAGCCACCCACTGGTGGAAGCTGATGATGAGAGATGAAACACTGACCAACGGGCAAATCAAAAGTTTTACTTTTTCACTCGGCTCCATCCTACCCTCATTTGTGATAAAGATCCGTAAACTGACTGAATGTGACCCGGAAGGAGCAGTCAATCTTTTACTGGTTGAGAACCGCAGGGAGACACACACCTCTCCACGACTATTTACATCTATAAATACAGCAAACAGGATCAAAGACAAGGAGCAGTGTTGATGGAGTCCAGCTTGCAGTAGGAACAAGCTTGGCTTTTTTGCCAAGATGGCCAACGGAGCTTCTGCTTTGTGGATGCAAAGACTAGTTGTTAAAAGCATCCCCGACAATGTAGGCCCACACCACAGAGATGATTTTAGGTGTATTCACAAAGGTTTTTTTTTGTCATTTAAACTGTGCATCCATACTGATTCAGCATCCTGAGAGACCGGAAATGATCATTTTTGAAGTCAGGTTCCAGAGTGGATACATTTCAAAACAAACTGTCTTGTTGATGTCATAGATCCATCTCTCTCTCTCTATCCCGCATGCGCCTCACTCTCACCTGGCGCAGTTCTTTTGTTCTGTGGGAGTGTTGCAGTGCCACCGATTGACTGAGTGTATCCATTACAGGTGCTGCTTCCTGTATTGGGCATCAACGTCGCCCTAGAAATGGCTCCAGAAACATGGTTGTAGTTCTCATTCATGTCTACACAACACACATGGATAAGACAGTGAATCTTCATCATCTGACGGATTGTGAATATCCAGTCCCTTGTTTTACAGCCAGGGCAAAAACCTTCCTGCTCCCCTCGAATCTGTTTTGACAATGGAGATCAAAACTGTTACATTCAGACTCATGTGTAGATCAGACGTCCACACAATGTCCAGTCAGTTCACACAAATAAAATGGTTGGGAGTGTGCTGGTTTCAGACATCAAAAAACAAGGAAGCGACTTGCTGCGCCTTAAGATTCCCGTTGCTGCTGCCAGCGGGTGATTGATTGTCAGTGATTTACGGTACTCCTACTTCCTTTTAGCCCAAATGACGGCGTAATAAGGCACCATATAGCCTGTAAGAAAGCTTTGCTGCTAGAAATACTCAAATTATATAGAGAGTAGCTGGTTCTTCCATTTAGCCTAATTAGTCGAAACAAATTATGCACACGTGCTGTGTATTATAAACATTATTTGCATGTAGTATAAATCTACGCAGGTTTGTTTAGTTTTATCTGTAGATGAAGCCGGTGTTGTATCATGTCGATCAGTGGAAGTACGTATTCTTTCGTCAATGAGAAACATTTTCCCTCCCGCTCTTTCAGCACTGAGTAATAATTTAGTGTAATTGCATAAATGTTTAGCTTCAAACGATCTTCCGAGTTGTGTATAGTGCCGTCCGGAAATGAATCAGCCATATGTTCATCCGTGTCCAATATACACTATAAAAAGCTGCTGCGTTCTTTAGAGGCACATAGAATTAGATCCCATCATTTGTTATTTCACAGCGATGTGCACGTGTTCAGCAGAGGCACAGTCGCATAGTTGCTTTATTCTCCATAGGAGAGATAAACGAGGCAATCAGCTCTGGAGCCAGTTGATTTAAATCAAATTTGAAAACGGTCTATGATTTAGCGCCGTGCGTCAACTACAAAGGCTGTCCGGTACTGGTCAGACTGTTTACTTGTCTTTTGAGGTTTTCTGCCAAATCGCTCCAGGACAATGGCAGTAGAGGTATATTTATAATAGCTCAGGAAAAGTGAGGGCGTCTTCACTAAGGTTGACAGGGTTGTTATATAAGCAGCCCTTCATCTTGGAAGTCCCGCCGTTGTCTAGACTAGTCAAGCAAGCTTTGGCGATTCCTCATTAGAGAGATAACAAGAAGCATCTGTGTTCAAAAGCTTTCTGTAAGACTTTGTGGAGTAAAATCAGTTGCCTGACTAATGCTGTAGGATTTCATGTTCTTTAAGTGGAGAAAACAGGGTGATTAAATGTTTCAGATAATTCAATTATTTATGTTCTTAGTCACAGCTCCTTAATAAGGTCTATAAAAGCAGTTTTTGTTGCATGTAATTGCTTGTAATAAGCCCTAATTAAAGTCAACATGTTAGAAATTAGAACATTAAGTATGTGTCAATAGGTCATCTCTGAGCCTGAACCCAACATACAAGTCAAAGAAATAATTAGAAGATGCGGTTATTCCATTTTGTGTAGAAATGTTTCCCTGAAAGAGAATAAGTCACAATTTGTAAATAAACCTTTAACAAGGGCCACATCAGTTTTGTAGATTTTAAAAATATATATATTTCATTTACATCTTAATAGGTCTCCATTAGTTTGGTCACAAATGCACAGCAGCTGCAGGGTGGCTTTATTGTTGACAAGTAAGACCAATAATTTTTTTCCTATACTTATTGGTATATCTTTTCACAGTCCATTTTAAAAACTTTGTGATTGGGTTACATAATATGACATGACACTATTAACAAATACTTGAAATGAATTTTGCAAATGTAATGTAACATCCATTTAGTGATAGTTGTCAACAACCTGAACTAAAAAAAAGCTTTTTCATTTAATCAAAGCTGTTTAGATGTAAATGACAAATAAACTCAAAGAAAAAAGTGGAGCACCCAGATGTAATGGTCAGACTTGGAGGTCATCTGGCAAACATCCAGCTCAGCAATGGCTTTGTAATGAATTAAGGAGCATAACTAGAACAAAAACAGGCCTGTGCTTGTATAGACGTTCAGCCAGTAAACTAAGAAATTAATTAATTAATAAATTCAGTTTTGTCATCGAATTCAATGCCGTGATGGAGACTAGCGACACATCCTGTTCAACATTTTCTTCCTAAATGTATTTTGTTCTGTTTACTTGCAAAACTACCTACAGTCCTGTTCGTAAGGCATTTATACTCTTCCCAGCTTATAGAGGTTAAAATAATTTCATTTAAAGTGACATAACATTCTGGTGGGTGATTTTTAACAATTTGATCAACATTGATTGAAATCATGTTTTATGCTTGTAAAGATGGGACTCAGAAGGAACCTCCACTCTCACATGTGCGTTCAAACAAAGGAGCAAAACCACTACAAAGAGAAAATGGCTGCTGGTTAAGTAGCTGGGGTCTCTGGATAATCTTGGGAGCCGAGATAAAAACGCAGAACGATGACTGTACAACTCAGGAACAGACCAATGATGACAGAACGATCACACTGTGATCCAGCAGTCATTAAAACAGGTGCTTCAAGATACTGAAAGCTACAGAAAACTTAGTTATGTTTGAACTGCGTTTATTTGAGGTTGGAACACATTTTTTTTCTTAAATCAAACCAAAAGTATTTATGTTCCCAAAACAAAACCCCCCAGAAATCGATCTCACCACTATAAAAGATAGGATGTGCTTTCTTTGCCTCTTTCTGTGTGTTTGTTGCACACGTGGACTATTAATTAAAATGTCTAAACAAGCACACCAACACATGTGGCGACTTTGTATACATTAGAGCAGATCAGTCAATCACTGGATGCATTCCCACGTATCCTCGTGAAGCGCAGTTTAACAGAGGTCGACCACCCACAACACTGTGTCCTTCTTTAAACTCCTTCACTCAATAGAATAAACGCCGAGGGGAACCAAGAATCCAATAAATTAGAAAATGCTCCATCAGACATGCCTTTTTTTAATATATATAAAAACAACAAAAATCAACTCAATAACCATCTTTTGGGCCTTTTAGCTTTTAAAAATCTTTGTTTACAAAGCTTAATGCATTTATAAAGTTTCATGTTGAACCAAGGGTGTCCAAAACTTTCTTTGGCACCAATCCACTTTTGACTCGTTGATTTTAACAAAAAGTTTATACACCCATGTCTTAAGCCTTTACTTCATCATAACCTCTTTTTTTCCCCTTTCTCTCGTTGCACAAATCGTCCGCAAATATGTTCAGTTAACTGACGGCTTTAAAAGACATCATGTGCTGCTGACACCTGCCAGAAGGCCCGTGAGGTGGAGTCCGTGGCTGCGGTGGAGACAGTGATGCTCGATTAATCCGAGATGAAAGACGTATAACTCAGCCGGCTATTAAAATATCCCTCTGCAGAAATAACAGACCCGTGGTAAGGAGGGGGGTTTTAGAAAGAACACGGACAGGAAGGCGGAGCGGGGTATGTCCTATGGCTTCGTATTATCACTGGAGTCGCTTGTTTATTGGTTGCTCCCTGCTTTTCACGAGGCTGTCTGCATGGATAACTGGTGTCTAGAGCTTGCCATTAATAAAAACGTTGGCAGACCGGGAGTGTTTACTTTTATACTGTATTTTTCGCCCATAAAGTCAGGGGACTTTCCTACAAGGTGCTGCTTTTGTCTTTTTTTTATTTTAACTGTCAGGGCTGCACACTTCTTATTAATTACACATTTGGGTCTTGCACGTTCGCCTGTCCTGTGGTGGTTGTTCTGACGGGAAACAAGGATATTTTTCTCCTTTTAAATCACTGTCATTTCTTCCTTTTTTTTTCACCTTCCCGTCTGCTTCACGCCGCGTTGAATATTAGCTAAATGGAAACAGATTTCACGTTTCACTAATCAGTCCTTGAGTGGACGTTGAAGTGAGGGGGGGGTGTTGATTATGGCGCCTGTCAGATTCAGTTTGCGGTGTTTGAGTGGCCGACACGTCGCTCTGTCGGAGCGGGGCGTGGCGTAGATATGTGGTGGAAGGACTAAGTGGATCAGAAAAGATCAGACGGGATTTTTAAATTCACAACAAAAGAAAACAAAATGCCAGGCAGATTGGGCAGGAAATGCAAGAAAGAAAATAAGTGCACACCAATTCAGTCAACTTATTCTGAAATGGCTTAGACATGACCAGCGTCTCCTCCAGATTTGTGGGTGAATCTCTCTGCTTTGTCTGTTTATTCAGGAGTTTCCACGCTGATGGACAAACATGGTGGTGATTTTGTCCTGTCCACTAGGAATGTGATTTATTTCATCCGGTCCAGAGTAGAGGACTGTTTGACTTTATACTCCTGGCTAAGTGATTGTAAAAGGTCTTCATCTCCTCTTCCTCTGCTTTTATATTGCTCCCAGACATAAACTACTAAAAATCTTTACTATCGTAGCAGATGCAATGGCCGGAGTTGTTCTCTCTTAAAGCCAGAGGTTTTGATAAAAAAAGATAAATCATCGGCTTTTCTCCTTTACGACGGCAAATTCGAGGAAAATTTGAAAAAGTCAGCAAAATAATAAAAAGATTTATATTCATTACAGACATAAAAAAAAACAAGAAAAACTTGCAATAAATTCCTCTTTTATTGCAATAGTCTCTTGCATGTTGTGACTGGGATTTTGGGAGATCTGCGATCGCCCGATGCTTTCAGGAGGAACCGATCTTGTTTACTTCTGCAAATGTCTGAAAATCAACCACTGTCCTATTTTTCTCTGCCGTGAAAAATGGGAACATTTGCGCTTGTGCAGATAACAGTTGTTTCCCCGCTGATGCCAACTTAGTGACTTTTTCACAATATTAGCGATTTCTCAGCCAAAAAAATTGGTATTGGACAAAATCTGAATTGACAAGTCAGGCTTTTTTAAAGATTGATGATCAGCCAGAAAGCTGGATTTAGTGCAGCCAGAGCTATTTAGATCAAGTCCCCTGCTGCTGAGCCGATCCTTCTTTTGCTGGGGTTCTGCCTTCATCTGGGGTCAAAGATCAACACATTTCAACAGTGGTGTCTATATAGGTAAAATCAGATCAAGACACCACCAACCTGGTTGTTGTCATGGCGGTTTAAGTTTTATTTCCATATAATACCACTGTGAAGTGTGTTGAAGCATATAAATAGAACAGGTTTTAAATGAACTGTTTAATTTTCATATAAATGTGTTCTTGCCTGTCCAACAAGCAACTTAGCACACTATAGAAAACCATATAAACAATGCATATTTGAGCTACTGCGACAGACTGGAGACCTGTCCAGGGTGTACCCCGCCTCTCGCCCAGAACGCAGCTGGAGATAGGCACCAGCAACCCTCCCGACCCCATTTAGGGAAGAAGGGTGTAAGAAAATGGATGGATGGATGGATTTGAGCTAGTGGCCTGAATATCTACAAAATGCTCAAAATTTTAGTACCAAAGATGGGCAGATTGCCTCCGGTTTGTGCAGAAATATTTCAGAAAACATTCAGATGAGATGGACACAAGTGATCTCCGTCTCTGAGGACTCCACAGCACGATCTGTCATTAATCAGTAGCTGATAGAATCTCATGGGCAATGCTTTTGGAACCTCTTCGATATTCAACTTATTGTGACTTATCTAGAGTCACAGTCACAGATGCCACTTCAAACTTTACTATGCAAATAAGAAGCTCCGTGTCAGTCTTTTTTTTTTTCTTTTTTGTTCCCCCAGAGTTGGCATGGACTCCTCTGAGTTTGAGGACCGTCACACAGTGGAAATGTGGACTGTGGTCAGACGAATCAGTATTCCAGATTCTATTGAAACCAAATGAAAGCCACGTGCTTAATTAATTCAGATTTTGGAGATCTTGGAGTGATGCACGCCGCTTTTGGCAGGACATTTTTTCTATTTTATCCTAACTATACAGAAACCACATTCTGTGCACATAAGAAAGGCCTGGCTGAGGAAGATGATGGTATTGGTACTGAACGAGATAGCCACAAAAGAGAACGTGAGAAGAATTTCAAACACAATGGATGCTGTCAGTTGTTTTAGATTGAATTTGCGCATTAAACTGGACACACAAAAAAACCTTTCTGGCAAATAAAATCAGGTTGGTTGTAGGACTGAAACGATTAATCCGGATTAATCAGTAATTGAAACAATCAACTAATTTACATATTGAATAATCTTTAACTGTACTATACGGGGTCAAAAAAGCACAACACTACCAGAGCCGTGATTAAGCCAGAACTGTACAAAATATATGCATTTTTCATTGAAGATAGGGAAATTATTCATTTATTTTCATCTTTTAATGTATGTAATGCATTTCCAATAATGAATAAATATTGCGTAGGTAGTTCAATGAAATATTTGTGGAATGAACAATTTTTTCTTTTATCCAATTAATCATCAGAATACTTGATTACTATAATAATCGTTAATTTCAGTCCTAGTTGAATGTTCATCAACATGAATGGTTTCCTCCTGTAGTTGCTCCTCCCCTTCTTTATGTCCAGATTTCCCCCCACCCACCGCCATTCCTGCCCTCCACTCCTCCAACATCCTCGTTTCGCCTGTGTAACAATATATTTGACTTTACTGGACGTCCCGGGAGGAATTCCTAGTGTTTGGTGAACCGGAGTCTCTCCAGAGTGATTTCAAAACGTGGCAGACAGCGGCCATTAATCACTGCGCTGTGACTGAACCTGCGCGTTCATGACCATACGTGTGTGGACTTTGGAAGTGCCTCTGTTTTCCTTTTCATATGCAGTATGTTCATCAGCGATCACATCCTATCTATTCACAGAAAAATTGCACCGGCTATGCCAGTGGGAGCAAAGGGAAGAGCTGTTTTTGTTCCCCTCTCCGGTGGTTCTTTCCGACTGCTCAAACTTGACCTGTGGCGTGTCGCTTTCCCTCAAACGTCAAGGATACGAAGGATGAACATCTAAAATGGTCGTGTGGCCTCATGGCCATTTCTTTCTTTCTTTTTTTTTTTTTTTTTTAATACTTGGCCACACTTTTTACAACAACTTCCTGTTAGGGTTCAATCCACAGTGATCCCCATCTGTTCGGGGTTTACCTTTTAAACTTCCCAGACCCGCGGCGTGAGTGATGAGGTGTTCACAGCCATCACCGCTGCACGATTCTAAGATCTCAAGACAGGCGCTGAGATAATAAAACACACAGGACTTTTACTTAAGCCAAATAAAAGAAAGGGATTTGAGGTATGCTCATGTTATAAATGCTCAAATGTGGAATTAATTGAAGATTTGTGGTTTAAGAACGTCAAGGCCTTGCAGTAATCTGCTATAGGCGCAACTTAACCTCCGGTTCCACTGCTATTAATGTGATGGCAGTTGACTGAGTCCACTATGGAGGATTTGCATTTTGATTTAATGCGCAGTTACCCAGTTATGATTGACCTTTAAGGAATTGCAAAAGGAAAAAACCTGAGTCCCAGTCCCTCAAGAAGAGCGGAAGCAGTCCAGATGCTCTGACCCTCTGGAACCATTCTACATAGTTGAAGTGCGCATAGGTCAATCTAATTTTCTATGATAATTATGAATATAAAAACTGTGATCTTACATTGTTAGCACAAACATTTGTGAAAAATGTAAACCATGATCTATTTGCTTTTATTTAAAGGGGTAGTGTTGTGTGATTTGAGATTTACATCATATTATAATGTTATTTATTCCCTCATCTAAAACATACCTGAAATGTTGCCTTGATTCTTTCATGCATGTTTGAGAAAACTGTTCATCTCCCTCGGCAGCTGACCAGCTGAGTGAACCGAGCGCCTTTAAGGACGAAGCTCCACCTTATTTTAAATGTATCAGAACATGCAATTAGGAATTCTTATATAATGTAAAATACATGTTGTCACTCAAAGCATAAAACATAGAGTTAGACTGAACAGATGTGCCCTTATAAATTGGCCAATTTGTTACTGATATTGAATTTTTTTCAATACCATAATAGATACAGATATTAATGCCTGATCAGTGCATCTCTACGAATAACCTTTGTTAAATAATTCAAGAATGTCAATTTAACAATTAGATATTTTGTCTGAACCCATACTACATAAATCAGTTTTGTATAATATTAAATTGAACAATAAGACAGCTATCAGGGACACACACAGCGGAGGAGATGAATCGGTGAATGAGATGCAGGGAAACCTTAGTAAACATGAGAAATGAGATTTACATTAACTTAATTCATAGTGGAATCACCTGCAACTTTGAACATTTGTAATTTTATTGCAATATGGAAACAGAGTGGAGTGGGTCTCCTTTTTGCACATAGAAAAAAGACACTAGATTTATCGCTAGTCTTCTTTAGGGGAAAAAAAGTAACTAAATATAGCAACAAAGTCAATAAGTTGGCAACAGTGGGACAGAGATGTGTTGGAATTCGGAATATGATCCTTGCCCATTGTGATGGATGGAAGCAATGGTTTGAACTTTGACCTTCTCTCTCTCTGCTCCGTACCGCAGCGGAGTCCTGCAGTCTGAATGTTTTAAAGAACGAGCTTTAAATTGTAGCGAAAAATGTACTTTTAAGAACCGTGGTACACCTAGACATCGGCCAGTGCGTCAGTTCACCCCTACGTAACAACAAGCACATGTGTTGCTAATAGCAACAGATGACTTTAATGCTCGGACAAAGCTGCTTGAGGCGGTTTTATGCAGACAGCTTCATTCTGGCTCTAAATAAAACCATTGTCCTACGAAGAGCTTGTGTATTTTGTTGACATTTTTTAGACGAGACCACAAAGAAGCCCCCTCTTTTTTTTTTTTTTTTTACTGCCTTCACACTCAGTTCTGAAACGCTGTTTTGACTCTGGCCGTCCTTTTTAATGCTTTGCATTCTAACGTAAAGACTGTGGTGTAGCTTTCTAAATATTCTCTGTGGGAGATCAGCCGATATAAGCTGTTAATGACAGGCCGGGATGAGTCCACCGGTTTCACAGCACTCTCCACTTCATGTCAGTATCCGCTGCTCCGTCTCTGCCCCAACTGAGACATCTGGGTTTCACTGATGGGACTTTCCCGTCACGCTGAAAGCAAAAGTTCCCTTTGTTTGTGCTTGGAGGCGGAAAGATGGTGCTGTACTGCTCCTGTTTGATGCTTCAGTAGAACAAGGTGCTGACTGGGCATCTGTGGGTTGGGGCCATGGACCCAGACGAAGCTTTTTACCTCGTCTGCAGCAGTCAGCGGATATAAACGCTGCAGACTGCATGAGCGCATGCTTCAGCATGCAGATGGTAGAAAAAGGAGTAAATTCCAGGAAAAAACTCAGAAATTCGTAAATTGATCTCAGAAATTTTCTAGAAAAAAAACTTGGAAGTTTTAAAAGTCAAAAATTGGTTGGAAAAACCTCAGGGAATGTTCGGCTTTTGAAAATATCCTGAGTTTCAAAAGTTCAAAAATATTTGAATTAAAATTTGTCAAATTTGCTAGCAAATTTTTTTTACTTTTAGAAATTTTATTCTAGTTTTTCTTTTTTTAATCAGCATGTGTTCACTAGATTTACAAATTTGCAACGTGATATATATGTTTAATAATCACACACTTTAAAATGAAGCTTTTTTTGCAAGTCTGAGCTGTAACTTTTTTTCTAAGATCTGTAACATATGCAGTAGCTTTGAATCTCACAAATGAAGGAATAACTAGATTTACATCTGCTCATTAAAACATATGTTGCTAATGTTGGAGTTCAATAAAAATGAAGTGAAATGCATTAAAGTTCATACTCTGGATTAATACATCCTTAAATTGAAAACAAATGGGAGTTTTGCTTGATGAAAATAATGAGATTTTTCTGCATTTTCATTATTTTTTTGGGATTCTTTCTGTTCAGAAAAAAAGAGAGTGAAGAAAAGTTTAAGATTCATTGCACAGCTTAGACTTTTTAAAGGAAACCACAACATAAAGTTTCAGCTCCAGTTTGTCTTTACATTGATTCTCAAAGTCTGTAAAGCTTCAGGTTTAAAAGGACAATCCCTAATCGTGTGTTTTGTTGCGAAGACTGAGCCATCAAGTCATCATCTAATAGATCGCAAACAGTAAATCTCGTATTCCTCTTCAGTTAAATGTCCTTCTGTGTTTTACAGATTCCCATTGTATCCTAGAGGAGAGCGCTTTCATTTTGAATATGGCGTCTACTTGCTAAACAAGAACATCGCCCAGGTAAGGAGTGAACAGTTGCCAATAATGGTTGAAGTTTAATTATTGACAATTTGATCAGAAGATAAATTACCGTAATGCATAAAATATATTTATGTACAGATTGGGTGAAACCTCACCATCGCCATAGTTTTATGTTCCTATCACTGATTTTCAGAAGATCCTGATGTCATTTTGAACATTTTTTATGTGACTCTGTGGCCAGTTTGTGATGTTTCTAGTCCAAATATGATCTTTGCATCCTTTTGTAGGAAAAATGGAAATGATGGCGGTTAAACATCCGCATAGAGGATCTTTGATGTTCACACATTTTAGGTTCTTTGACGTGTTAGTTCTCAACACATTAGGCATCAACTAACTAATTTTTTCTTATTTACATCTAATTTATCTTTAATTGTCTTCCAGTGAAGTAAGTTGAGAATTCTAAGATAAAACGCAATCTAAATTTGTCATAAGTAATAATTTTATTTCTGAATCACTATCAAATTATCTCACCTCTTGTAAAACCTTAATTTTTATGAGAAAAAAAAAGTAATCTTTTTCTTACGGATTTCGACCTCTCGTGTCATTTGCTGCAAAAAGCCTAACATCGCAGTGTTGTGGGCAAACTAACTGAAGGTGTTTTCCACATGTCGGAGTGTCCATCCATCTGTGAACTGCCTAAGCAGCAGGAAGCTGAGCACACTGGACCGCAAAGCCCAGCTACAGCCTCACGACTGTAAACTCGAGAGTCTTGTTAGATCTTTTTGGACATCAGGGAAATGAGCTGTGTGAAGCATGAACTGTACACAACCCACCGGTTGGTAGCATCAACTCATTTATAGTTTTGGTCTTGTCATGTGATTCGCTGATCTTGTGACTTCGCAATGCTTATTAGAGTGCATATATGTGAGTTGGCCACCTTTTTTTTTTATACGCCAGACACTTAAAAGCTCAGACTTTTAGAAGCTCACATTCCTTTTGCCTGTTTTTTTTTTTTTTTTTTAATACAGGTGGAGAGGAAGGGCACAACTTGCAGATTTTTCATTGAACTACCTAAGCCTATATTAGGTTTAAGTACATATTTTTGTAATGGCAATACATTAAAAGAAGCAAATAAACAAACAATTCAAATTCTTCTTGAAATACGACAATATTTATATGTTTTTTAGCCTAAAATGCAATAACATTTTTTTTTTATTGTACGCTTCATCAATTGTAGCAAAGAATGCGTCTGCAACTAAAGCAAATACTCCTCAATCAATCAGCACAGCGTTGTCCTAATCTGAAGACTGTTTTTTGGATTAACCGATTAATAATTGGATAGCAAAGGGTGCTTAAGAGGATTATTTTTTATTTATTTTTTTGCTTTTTTTGAACCAGGTGAAGCTAAATCTACTTCTAGCCACGTGAGTTGTGTGTAGAACTTAATCACCGACAAAGGATTTAAAAAAATTCAATATGTCTATATATTGTTTGTACAGTTTTGGCTTATGTCCTTTTTTGAGTCTGCATACTCAAATTAACAATTAAATTAGTATTAATGGATTCATCACGATTAATGTGATTATTTCAGATCTAATGTGAATGTTGCTTAGTTTGACCCTAATATGCTTTGAACTAAAAACGTTTTTGCTCAAAAAAGAGTGAAACGAGCCTAAATGCATCTCGTGCTACATCATTTTCTCATTAAATGCCTTGATAGATAACCACATGATGCATCTAATTTTAAATAATCACGATGTTTCTTGAATAACAGTCAAAATTAACTCTCAGTCCAGATTTTAATCCAGGATTTCTTAGTTCATTGGATCTCTGCAGATGTTCCTGTTGTTATATGTAGAACATTTGGTGTGCAGTCATCAAGTTCTTATTCCCACCTTTTAACTCCCCCAACACACACACACACACACACACACACACACCCAGTCCATTTTTGATCAAAGCTACACCTCATGACCCGAGCTTTCTGAGATTTCAATTTCACGAACCTCGACCATGTGTTGCCATCAGACTGCGTGCTCAGTCTTGCTGAAACTTTAATTTGCTTGCTGATAGAAGGCACATGGAAGTAACTTCGGGAGAAATATTCCTGACTGCAGTCGACGCGTCACAAATCAAATCTAAAATAATAATGCCAAGGCTGCCTTTGCCAGATTTAGTGACATAATCTATGGCTTGAAGGTCTTTTCAGGTTATCAAGAGAAAACCCACGGTGTCAATTTATAAGACAGTTTAACGAGTCGAATAGAAGAGTGGGAATGTGGAGCTTTTGAAGGAATCTGGTCTGCTGACGATGAAAAATGAGATCCACTCAGCAGGATGTCCTCAACAGTGTTCATGAAACCTCTGCTGAAAGATTCTAACTCCAGGCTTTTTAAAGTCAGATGGAAACAATCAGCTGGGCACAGGTGGGCACATGTGAGGGGTGAATGATAGCTGTGAGATACATCTGGAAGGACGAACTAAGACAACGGAGGCCTGCTCTCAGGCAAAACTATTTATGCAAACTAAACGTGGCACTTTAAAGCTTCGGTATGCAACTTATAAAAAACTGTTTTTTGCATATTTGTTAAAACTATAACTTCGTCGTGAAGATGTACGACAGATAATGTGAGGAAAAACTCGAGCTCTTATGCCTTCTCCTAGTGAACTCAGTGCTAACTGCAGAAACGCAGAACTTGTTCTTGTTCTCCGTTCACATCCTCTCCCTTACTCTCTGCTGCCCTGCAGATGTTTCCCAACAGCAGAGCTTGTCACGAATGCTCAAGCTAGTTAGCAAGGTGGTAGATAAACAGTTTTCCTGTAATGGTAAGTTGTTTCTCCGCCATTAGTACATTAAGCAGCGTGTACACGAGATTGATTGACTAGCTCCGATTGCTTGTTTTTGACTGGGAGCGGTTCATTTCTTCAGATGGAGGAGGGGAAGGAACGTGATCTTTTTTTCACAGTTTTAATAAATGTGTAATAAACGGATGTAACTGATCAACATACTCTGACGCTAATTTGAGCATGTGGCTAATTTGTTTGTGTACTTGTGCCTTTGCACTTTAGCACCAGTTTCATTGAATAGGAGAAACATTGTGCATCCAGAAAGTATTCACAGCTCTTCACTTTTTCCACATTTGTTGTTACATACTTACGGGGTCAACACACAGGGAATGACGAACAACATGGAAAGGAGAAAGTTTTCCGCCACTCGGAGTGAATCCAGGACACGATTGTCGCAGCAGGACTCTTTCTAAACTTTCTAAAACTGGCCAGCCATCTATGCTGAGTGATTGGAGGAGAAGGTCCTTAGTCAGGGAGGAGACAAAGAACCGTTTCAGTGTGGAGAGACGAGATCCTTCCAGTAGGACAACCGTCTCTGCAGCGATCCACCAGTCAAACCTGAATAGTAGAGCAGTCATACCTTAATAAAAGGTTCATGCCAGTTGGTCTGGAGTTTACCAAACGTCACCTGACGGACTCTCAGACTAGGAGAAACACGGTCGTCTGGTCGGATGAGACGAAGACTGAACTCTTAGGTGTGAATGCCAGGCGCCATGTTTGGATTAAACCAGGCCAATACCATCCCCACAGTGAAGCATGGTGGTGGCAGCATCAAGCTGTAGGGATATTTTGCATCAGCAGGAACTGTCATACTAGTCAGGATAGAGGGAAAGATGAATGCAGCAATGTCCCAAAAATATCCTGGATGGAAAGCTGCTCCAGAGCATCTGGACCTCAGACTGGGGCGACGGTTCATTTGGCAGCAGGGTGGCGACCCAAACCACTTGGCCAAGATCTCAAAGGTGTGGCTTCAGAACTTCTCTGAATGTCGAGGAGCGTCCAAGTCAGAGTCCAGACATGCTTCTGATTGAACATATCTGAAAAGATGTGAAAGTGGCCCAACCTGCCTGAAGATAGGTGAGTTTAACTTGCAGCATCTTATTCTAAGAGATTTGAGGCTAGAACACTTCCCAAAGCAAAAGCTATGAATACATACGTAAATTGTATTTCTTAGTTTCCGTTTGGTAAAAATTTCCACATCGTCATAATGGGATATTTGTGTGTAGAATTTTCAGGAAAGAGATTAATTTGATCCAATTTGGAATGTAACAAGATGTGGAAAAAGTGAAGCACTGCAGATACTTTCTGGATGTGCCGTTTCCTGCTCTATTTTTTCCGAAGGAGCAGTAATGCATAAAGAGTTCAGGAGAACATCAGTATTTTCTCAGGGTGAAATTTCATCTCCGTTTTAAAGCTCAATGATGCACATTCCACGTGTCCCTCTGTCCATCCATCTTAACAGCGAGTTATCAGGTTTGCCTCTAAGTAATATCATTTTGTGGCCAAAACGGTTCAGCTCCATATGTTAGTGATAATAAGTCACAGTTTTTAAAACCGAAGAGGTGGTTAGCTTGTCACTTTCAACAAAGGAGAAGACGATTCTGGAGACGATTCTTCTCCGCCTCACTTCTGATAACTCTGCAAAAGGCTTCTCGGCCAACTTCTGCAAGCTTGTAATCGATCAATTACATCACAGAAGCTCAGATTTGAGTTGAGCCCAAGTAAAGACGAGATCCTTTTCCTTCAGCATGTGGTTTGAACTCCTCTGTTCTCATTCCAAACCAGTTGATCAAAGAAAAATCACTATTTTCTGGACTGGGTTTGCATGATGCTCAAGATGCTCAACAAATTGAGCAGCAATCTGACCAGAAACTCAGAACTTAAATCTTATTCTGATCAGTATTTGCTTCATGAGTGAAGATTCCAAATAAACCATATTATTAGTTATTACAGTGAAGCTAATGGGAAGCATGGAGATGCAAGAAGCTTTTAAATGAAACTATTTTCTACACGTGAAGACATCATTCAGGACGCGAGAGGATAAGAGCAATGCAGTGTAATATTGCAAAGTTTGTCTTTCTGCGTGTCATACAACTTGCTGTATTTTAGCCGTACTTGGACCTTTTTCTAAATCTGATTGTATAGGAGGCCTCTTCAAACTCCAAAAAAAATGAAGGTGACATTTTTCTCGGTTGATTAATTTTTTGTCTTTTTATTCTAACTGCACTAATTGCTACATTACGATTTGTATTGTTTAAAATCTAAACCCCAAAAACATGTCATCTTTCTTTAAAGTAGTAGCCTATTTTACATCGACTGTTCTCTCTCACACGGTGCGTCTTTGCCTCTGTTCTTGATATTAATAGAGACGACCTCCAGTGACCAAAAAGTATTTTGAATACTATTACCACTATTTCTCATATTAAGTTCATAGAAAGGAATCAGGATAAGCTAAGATCGAAGAGAATTGCTCAACAAAAGTAAGAGATCTAAAACACAGCCCTTCCTGCCCAAAGAGGGGTGAGAATGCAAATATAATTTAACCGCAGTTGTACTGTGATGTCGTTTAAAGTCTGGTCAAGACAGACTTTAAATGTCTAGCGCATTTAAAGTCTAGGAAGCTTGATGGAGTACACTATGAGGTGTTAACAGCTCCTCTGGCTGCCTGAATTAAATTTGGTTACCATGGAATAGTGAAATTGACATACAAATGTATCCAAACCTCCAAATATTTCATGTGCAATCAAATAACATAAGAAAACTGCTAAAGTCACCCTTTTCTTTTTATTACTGTTCTGTG
Source organism: Gambusia affinis (assembly GCF_019740435.1). Classification (NCBI taxonomy): domain Eukaryota; kingdom Metazoa; phylum Chordata; class Actinopteri; order Cyprinodontiformes; family Poeciliidae; genus Gambusia; species Gambusia affinis. The sequence continues at coordinate 18,666,631 of NC_057882.1, forward strand.
TGTTGGTAAGCATGCTCTTTCTCATTTGCAGAAATGATCCAACAAAAGCAATGTGATTTTTTTTTTTTTTCCCCCGTTCAGCTCCATTGTTAAATGATTACCATCGGGCTGCTGCTGTTTGTTAAAAGTTTGGCCCCTGCTACATCTGAGGCCTGCAGCTGGGCCTGAACTGGTCTTCCACAGGGGGGCACAAACGCCAAACCTGCCTTTCCTCCATTTGCAGAGACAAATGAGCCAAGTTAGTGTGGCTGACTCCAAAGGAAAACCAGCAGCCTTTTGTCTGGAAAAGAGCCATGTGCTGCATTCTCCAATTCTCAGTTATCCACTTGGCTATGCTATTGTGAAACAGGCATGTGGGGCTGATTAGACGACAACTGATGCTACACAACATCTACGGGAACAATTAGGTCTTGGTTACTTGGACGAAGAGATTTTGTGGCCTCAAGCATAGGAAAACACAGAAGTACAATTTATTACAGTAAATTCTCTGCAGGGACATTCAAGCCACCCCTGGATTCACCTTCATTTCTGTCGATTGGAGCAAGACGGCTGCAGTCTTCCACCTCTCAGGTCTCTAGCAACTTTGTACCGTGATCTACAGGCAAAGTGCCATAGCGGTGGTCTGATGCATACGTCAAACAGCCTGCTGCAGTAAAGAGTGGCAACTTTGGCTCCATAAAGCACTGCCATGACTCATGGGGAAGCCTACTGCTGTTAGTGGTTAAAGGAGGTGGCAGCGAGCAGAACAGGAACTGCTTGAACGAAGTTATTCTTGTTGATGCTGTTTGGAAAAGGTTTTACATGATTGGGAAAGGTAAACTTAACCTTTTCGAATTACAATAATTATCAGTAAGAGGCTGTTTACTCCTTAGGGGTCCTCTATAATCCTGGGATTAAGAGATTAACCATAATGCGTTACTGTTAAATTTAGCTGCAAACCTTCTCAATCTAATTTAGCAAAAATCGCAAGCACATTTGTAGAAAGTTTGCATTGTCACACACAGGAAAGACTCTGTGTTTAATCTGGTCCTCTAGTGTTGCAACTATGCAAATGCTTTTAAGCCCAAGTAAAAAAAACAAAAAACAAAAGTAATTATTTTCTTCAAAGCTAAGCTTTTCAATGAGGCCGTGTTGGTTTGGATAGCATGCAAGAAAAGTTGTACTTTTTGTCTACAGAAACCGACGTAGGAGAAAATTTTTGATTTGTAAATAATAAACAAGCTGGCAGGAAAGCCATGTCTCTGTTTGCCGTCTTAAAAAAAGAATGTGGAAATACACAGTGTCTGTCATCTGTTTTGATGAGGAGAGTGCAAACAAACCCGTTCACCTCTTGCTGCTTTTAGCATGAGTAGCATCTTCAAATCGACATGCTTTTTTTTTTGTGAACTTTGGGTCCTCGGCTCGTTTCTTCACCTCTGGGGCAACGCCGGTGACCTCAGACCGAAGAGATGCGACAGAGTCTTGGCATAGCGCTTTGCTGCCATTAGCTCATGTGATTGGGCTCCAATAAAAACCAGATGACCCACAGACAAGGAAAAAGTGAACATTAAGCAGATGCCCTCCACCTCAGTGTAAATGGTCAAGACAGCTAAAATTCCCTAATGTAAACTGTCTCCAACTATTACTTTGCTCCTTTTCTTCTTTATTATTGTGGATCCTGGAGATCGAACAAGATTTCCAACTTTGTATGCACCGTTAAAGACCGACTCATCTGCTTCTTACTTTCTGTGTCTTACAGAAGTGTTTAAATACTTTGAAATTTTCACATTTTCCTTGAATAACTCAAAACTTTACTGGGATTTTATATGATAGACCAGAACAATGTAGAGTGATGGTTACACATTTTCTGTGTACTAACTATGACTTTTGGAGCAACTGGATTTTATCAAGGGCAGTTATGGGCACAGGAAACTGAAAAGTTAGTTCTGCTTACTATAAAGAATCATCATCACGGTATTTAGTGGAAGCTAAAGCGTAAACTTAAATTCAAATTATATACATACCTGCAACCCTCTAACACAAATTTAATTTTGACATTATACCTTACATGTTCTATAATGCCCTTAAATATTGTATTTATGTTTAGATCTTGTTCTTTACTGTCCATGTTTAATTTTTTTATTGTACGTTTCTTATTTGAAATGAAGTTTCTGGAAAAAATGGGGAAATATGAGGAGAGGAAACTGTAAATAGTCTTCACCTACTTCAAAATAAGAGCATGAACATAAACGTCTTATTACTTGAAGAATTTTTAAAAGGCCACAATCAAACCTTCGACACAGATGTTGAACTTTATCCAAATGAAAGTTATCCTGTAACAATAATTTAAGGGAAGCTTTTAGCTCCTTATTGGAAGACGTATGCCCACCACTGATTAAAGGGTATCAGAGTAAAAGGGGACGATTGCAATCCACCCGCCACACATTTCAGATTTCTTGTTAAAATGTCGCTACAGCTGCTGCGTAGCTGTTTGCTGCATAGCTCTGCATATCAGAATGATCTGGATGCAATCAGCCAGTTTTACACAAAATCAAATTTACACTAATAAAATGCGACCTTCTTGCTCCCTAGCGTGATACATTGTATGTAAATGCTCACAATTGTAATATCAGTTTCTGTTGTCACATCTTGGAGTCATTCCTCATGGCAATCTGACCCAGTAGAACTGTTTGAAGATGAAGAGGAAACTGTGATGTGTAACTTCATACCCTAAATCTACTTAGGCTCTTTTATGTGGGGGAGGAAGAAAAAGATCACAGCTAACTAGGATCCATCGTTGGAACGCAGAGGCGTCGCTCTTTGATGAGAAGTTCTCCTCCGGTTGACTGTGTGCCGTGTTTGTGCCGTCTTTTTGGCTCCGTTGCTTAGATCCCCTCTAAATGCGAGCAGAAACTGGATCCCCCCGAGGATGTTTCTCAGAAACGAAGCACATTAGACAGAAATATTTCAGATTTCATTTAGAAGGGTTGTCTCTTTGTCCAGTTGAGTCCTGTGGTTTGTGACTCACTTGCTGGTGTGCTCCACAAAAACCTTCTCGGCGAAAGAAGAGAAGGGAAACAGACGGGTAATTCTCCACTGTTCCCCTCGAACAAAACTCTCACTCTTCTGTTTACTTACCCCCTGCACAAACTTCATCTCGACAAACAGACCCGTCAGGATTTAGAAATTATGATGCAGCCAACTGTGAGGTGTTTGTTTACTTGAACTCCGCTTCCCCCAGGCTCTGCCACCATCTCTACCCAAAGACAGACAAGACCTGGAAGCAATCAGAGCATTTCAACGGCCTGCTGCCACTTTGTGTCTTCATCTCTCCGTGATGGCCACATCCGTTTTTCATTTTCGAGGGATTGATATAAAAAAAAGCATAATTGAGAGGACAGGCACCAGCAAATGCAAAACTATCTCATAGTGTGCCTCGTATTCAGCCCTGAGGAAGGAGAAAAGTAAGACGTGGGATTCTTTGTAATCTAAGCCACTAAGGTGTCTGTTTTTGCTTTAGTTTGGTGAAATATAGTTTGAATAACCGTCACTTCCCACACGTCCACATGCCGTACAAATGTTGAACAGTGAGCATCAGACAACATGTTTGAAGTTTCAACGCCATCATTTTCTACTCCTACCAACCCTTCTGATCTCTTATTCCCTGACAGTGAAAAGCACTTCAAAATTAGTCACATTTCAGGCAAGTAACCATCCCTGGCAGGCAGAAAGTGGTAAAACCGAGAGCAGTTTCAGTCTGGTTGTGAGATCAACAGTGTGAGTGGAGACCGACACTGTTGGCCCTCTCATGGTTACTACATAGAGAGCAGAGAGGAGGGAAAATTTGTTTCGTATTTAGTTTTAGATATGTGATGCGTGTCTCTTGCATTGCTGGGGTATTTCATTGATGCATTTATGCTTCATCAAAGTAGCAATAATTGTTGCATTGACACTGTACCCAACTTAAATGTTCTTTTACAGGCCCAAACAGTTATTTGTCTCTCCTGGTAAAGATTTTTTAAAACGCCTTAAAATAAACTGATCTTTAACTACAATACAATGGGCCCCTGGTAATCACGGGGTTTAGGGACCACAACTGGTCACTAATGGCTAAAATACCGGCAATACTTATGCCACTCTCTAAAGATGCACATGACATTCAAACACCAAATATACCATAATGTCTGGTTCACAAGGCAAACTTTTAAACTTGAAAAACCTGAGAGGCCCACACCTGATGATTGGTCCTACAGTGTGTGGATTAAAGGATTTCTTAAACATGCATGAAAAAAAATCAAACACCCGAGGTATGTGTTTGATGAGGGAATATCCCTGTAACATGATGTGAATCTCAAAAAAGTCGGTTTTACATGTTACTGCTCCTTTAAGTAAATCCAGGCTTTTTTTAAGCACACCTCTCTCTGCCGGTGGGTTTTCAGATCCCGACTGTGTGGTCCCAGTTTTCCATCACAAATATTTGTTGTTAGCTACAGCTTGAATCCAGTGCAACATTTTGCTCAGACTTTGTTACTGGTGGAACCCCCTTTTATATTTTACAACAGGAAGTGGAAAGCTCTCTTTATCTTTTCTTCTTCTTCTTCTATAAAAAGTGTCACTAAAAGTAGGCGACTGCCGCGTTGCCTATCTGTCGTCTTCTCGCTCGGTCTCAACCACTCAAGTTCAGCCGCTTCCTAAAGCGAGAAAGACGAGTTGAATTACTGGACGCTCCCATGCTGACCAGCCCCTACCTTCTGTCAGCCAGAACATTTGATTTACAAGCAGGCCTCAGACTCCACTTCTAAGTGTGTGTCACTGTTCTGTGGTTTCCACTTCTGGGTGTGTGTACATAGTGAGGCTGCTGGTGTGCTGCGATTATGCTGCAGCTCCTGGCTTTATGGGAATTCCTCTGGATAACCACCTATGACTTTATGAAACACTTAAGTTGGTTTAATTGATTTTCCACATTTTGAGGTCACTTGTTCCAGGTTTGTCCTTCACCACAAAGGGGATCCAGGGCAGCTCCTTACATTGTATATAAGGCCAATCGTTAAGTTAATGTTAATGGGGAATAATCCTACAACTGTGTGAAGCTGAGAGAAAGGGGGGGAAATGAAGTTGGTTAAAAGGTTTTTTTATTATTATGTTTAGGCTCATTTGACCAAATTAGCCCTTGGGTTAGCAGAGTGAAAGGCTGTAAAAAATTTGTTATGCTGAAACATTATAAACATGCAAAAAGAAGAAATTAAATAAAAAAGGTGAATTCCTTGGAACTGTTTTTAAAAGTAAATCCAAGATAAGTTGTTTCTCATCGTGTTTATTTATTTTCATTCATTCAAAAAAAATTTTTTTTGGTATATTCCATCTGGACTTTTTTTTTTTACCGATGAGAAAAACAGATTAATTTTGAGTCCCATGTAGTTTTTGATTATTTTTAAAAAGAAGAGAAGGATAACCTTTGAAGATGGCTAGAAAAGAAAAAATGTAGTTGTTTTTTTTTTTATAACAAAAGATAAAATCTGTGGCCAACTGCTGAGCAGGACGCCAGCTGACCATGCATACGATGCGGCGCTCGGAGATTCAGTCCTCCCAAAAGTAACACGTCTGAATCCACTGTGGTGTACCAGCGACGCTGGCAGCAAACATCTTTCCATCCAAATAACAAAGTAGTTGGGTGTGTTGCGTACATATAATGACAAAAAAGCAGCAGTAAAAGTAGTGGGTCTTGCCAGTAGAAGTGTTGGTTACTATGGAGACTGAATGGTGTGAATGGTGCCTCCTGACTTTGCCCTAATTTGTTTTTGATGTGTTTGAAAAATTACTCGTTCAATTTTAATAATTAAAACTATATTTTCTATTTATCTCATTTGGAAGGAGTTGAAACAAAATTCCAAACTTATGTTTTACACTCAAAGTCATGGTTTCATTTTTTTTATTTTTTAGTTTTTTATATATAAACCAGCGTGCAAAAATAAACATTTGACAAAATGATTAGATCCAAATAATCCTCACAACAAAGTCAGTTTATCACCTCACTTTATGGACCAAGATCTGGAAATAAAAGTGATTTCTTTAAGATAATTTTTCAATTAGTTTATAGGGATGTAAAAAAAACTTATTTATCTAAGAAGGGTACCAAATTTCTGTGATTCATTATTTTAATAGCCTGTCCTGCTCAAGCATGTGGAGCTGGTGGAGAGGAAGAACTCCCCTTATGCAACAAGAAACCTCCTGCAGAACCAGGCTAAAAGAGCATGTGAAAAATCCTCTGGTTCTGTGCTCTATTTATTTTGAGAACAAATGACAGTATTACAAAGTGTTACATTTTACCTTCTGGAATATGTTACAAGTCTTAAATGCAGAGTTGGATGTAAATCGCCGCATTAAATGAAGCTGACAAGATAAATGCTAAAATATCTTGTGGTCTTACCGTCAACAGTAGGGGGGAAAAAAAAAAAGTCAGAGTAAGTACAAGAATCAATACAATCTAATATATTTGCATTCCCCGTAATGTCCCAATGTTTTCAAGTGTTGTGTTGCACATTTAATAACTCAAAGAATCAGAACGAATAAATTGAGACCCAAAAATCACAAAAGGGATTCGCCTGTGTGCCTCATCTTTCCCCATCAATCAGATCAGCGATGTTGTGATTATTTCTGAATGTAGCTTTTCCCACAGATCAAACTGTGGATTTTTCTGTCCAGGCATTCCAGAAACTGTACGTTTGCTGTGATTCAGGGTGTTTAGAGCGTGCTGGCTGCGCTCCTCCATCATTTACTTAATAGTGTGTCTGCAGTTTACAGCTGTTTGGAATTTGTAGTTGAAGCATGTTTTCCTTTCTTTTTTCTTGTTTTTGTTTCCCCATATCTCACTTATGTGCTTGAACCACTAAGGTTTAGCAATGAGGACGTACTAAATTCTCTTGTTTCGTTTTTCTTTGTCATATGATCATATCTGAAGCACTGGCTTTCAGATAACAAAACCTCTCAGTGAAACAAACAAACAAACAAAAATCCTATGAGACTTCTCACTGTACAATCTGCTTCCTCCACTGGGAGTTTTATCAGTGGCTTTGATCAGACTTAGGTCATACTGTGTTACAATATCTGTAGTTTTTGGATCCATCCTGCTTTTCTCTCAGTTATTAAGTAGGGGATAGAAACTGGACCAAGGCACACAAACAGAAGAATTTTCTTTTGCTAGTAGACCCTCTCTCCCACCTCCTACTTGTCATGAGAATGTAGAGGGGAGAAACAGAGTATATTTCATGTCACGGAGTTTAGAAAAACTTGTTTGTTTTGTTAATTCATCAAACCCCGCGTGCTGCCATTTGGGTGTTTGAGGTACTGCAGTCATTATCGTGTCTGACTTAAATTAAACAGCTCTGAGAATAAAACAATGCTGGCCCCGTCTGGTCAGTGTTTGAACAAATACAAATCTGGTTCTGCTGAAATCCTGCAAACCAGCTTTGTTTTGTTTTTTTTACATGGATGTGGGTTCTGTTAAAGCCATTCGACTCCGATTTTACTCTACGTAACTAACAAGACTGGATAGTTATGTAGAGTCCGTATGGTTGACACTCGGTAGACTTAAAGTCTCTTTTCTTCTTCTTTGAATAATCTCCTATTTGTTCAGTTTTTCTGAACGAACACTTTTCTCTGGGATCTAAAAGTAATGATCCTCAATCGGCTCAAACTCCCAGCTTCCTCTGCTGCACCAGGAGGATATGTAATATAAGGACGCTATCATATTTTAATTTCTGTCATTCGATCACGGCTTTCTCTTTATTAATGAAGCGTCTATGATGGGCTCAGGCCTGTCGTCCCCGAGGTCGTATAACAGTTTTACGGTTATTGGGAGAGGAAAGAGGCTAAGTGCCTCATGACAGCAGCTCTAAAGCAAACACCTGCTCAAGTTTGAAAAAATTAAAAAAAGAGGCCCTCAATCGACATCGTTTTCCTTTTAATGTGGAAATAATTAATGTACACTGCATCTTCTAAAGCTACATAGATTACTTCATGTTTTGCGCTTTAAGGAGTGGTCCCAGGATATTGAGACGAGTTAAGTAAATAATCGCAGTTATTTTTATGTGATTAAATGTATGGCTGTTATAAGGGCATTTAAAAGGTGTGAAAAGTTCAAAGTAGCCCTAAACTGATTCATTTCAACTCGAACTTGATTTAAAAAAAAAGCTTTTCTGAAGAAGGCTTTGACTAAACACCCCAAAATTATGCCTGGTTATGACAGGTTCAACAGATCTGAATGACGCAATCAGTTGTTTTCAAGAACTGCTAATCCTCCACATTTGCTTTTGCCGCTCCTCTTTAATGATTAGAAAGCCGGACAGAGACTTTTGAGTCGGGGATATGATCCTTGTATTTTATGGTTGGTGGAAGAGATGGTTTTAGCTTCCTCCCCACTCATAAGGTCATGGCATAATTCTGGACATTTTACTGCTTTTTGGGGCGGAATTGGCAGAATTCATTTCAATTGTTTGGTTTCCAGGCACAGACCTGTCCTTTTAAGAGTTGTCCATAAATGTGGAATCCGGCTGAAGTTATGTCTTCAGTTTGGTGCGGTTTAACCATGTGTGTTTGGGATCTGTGTTCTGTTGGAACAACCAATTGACCCAAACCTTAATCCTTTGGGGTGAAAAAATAACTTGGTTAGAATATTCAGAACCAATCCAGGAGCCACAAAGGCTCAAGCTGATCATCAAGATGGACCTTGAGGCTGCGGACCAAGAATTACACCACTTCTCCATAACTAATACATTTGTACTGGACTGAAATGTGCAGCTTTGATCAAAACTAGGTTTGGAGGGTTGCCATTAAGCATCCGGACTGACTTCCCCAAAGTCCTCGACCCTACTGAGAATTTGTGGACTTCTGCTTAAAGGTCGGTTAATGGCCAATTTCAAAGAACTTCACTAATTCTGCCAAGTAAAGTGGTCAAATATTTAGGCAGAAATAAGCCAGAAGCTTGTTCACAAATACAGAGAGCATGTGGTTGCAGTCCCTCTTGCTAAGGGACATTTTACCAAATGTAGTACAAATATTTTCAAATAGCATTTTGAAAATATTTAAGTGGCACATGGCTTTTAAAATTTATTGAAGGTGCATGTTGTTTTTTCACTCCAAAGCAGAGAAAAGAACAACTCAAATAAATCAGAAGAACTGAAGTGAATTCGAAATATGAATATGAAACGGATAAATGAATATTCCCATTATTAGTGTTTTAAAAACTTTTGACGTACTTTTGACAATCACTCTGATGCGAGAGACGTACCGAAAGGGGATCAGAATCTTTATCAAAAGGATAGGAGTTCAAGAAAAAGTTTGTCCCACTGCAGGTCCAAATGAAAACCTGCAGGATTCAAGCGATCTCCTGCTATTACCTAGTTCACACAGCAAAATCCTTATTCCGACTCATGTCCTGATTTGTGCTCACGGTTCTTGTCCATGAGGACAAACATGAACTAGAAAGTCTGGTGGACATCATAGATGGGTTGTTTTTTTAGTTTTTTTCTCTAACGTCATTTCTTCCTCCTGTTCAGCCGTGTTTGTTTATTCCGAACTCACGTTTTGTTGCAAGAGTTTTTGCGAGATTTCCCGTCTGACATCTTGATGTCAAATCCGTCTGAAATTAAATGGCTCCACACCACACTCTGTCTGACTACACCTAAGATTTTTTTGTTGTTGTGTGGGCTCTTTGAGGTTTTCTAATTTTAAAATCTTTCAGTGTGATCCAGGCATAAGTTCTGGCTACCAGAACCCCTGGGAAAATGGACCTTCATACCTCCAAGTTGGGGCTACTGTCACGGGAAGCCAAAGACCCAACAGCATATTTGGCACTGCTGCTCTGAAATATTAGTACAATCAATTTAAAATTAATCATTTTCAAACATAAATTTAGCCAACCCTTGCTTCAATAGGATAGTTAGCACATTAAAACTGATTATTTTTTCCCATTTAAATCTGACACGCTTATGTCATTTGTTCAGATTCGGCCTAATTACAGATCAACGGCTTTGTTTGTTGGTGTCGCCCATGTTGCTACCCATACATTATGATGGAAAGCAGACATATATCTGGTGTTGGTGGACAAATTATTGCCTGTGCGGCTGTTGTCCCCATGGAAACGGGCCCTTTTTTCAAAATTAAAAACACGCCTCACTCAGGTTGTTGGCTCCTTCTTTTAAGAGCAATGTGGACAGTCCCCACAACGGGGACAACCACCTCTGACTAAACTTACACCCAAACAGAGACACACATGCACATGCTGTAATTATTGTCGGTTTACATGTTCAGCTTTGTTGTGTTTGGTGCCTTCGCCTTGCAACCGCCTCAGCTGTCAGAAGTTGGAGCATAAAGAGCTGGAGTTTATCTCTTATTTCCATGACTGTGGAGCTGCTGCAGGACTCAGGCAATAAGCAGAAATGCCATAACTTCAGTCCTACTTGAAGTAGTTCTTAGTTTTCTGTATCTAAACCCCTCTGTTTATCCCAGCAGTGTGGCTGGCTGAGATGTGTTGGATGTCTCTCTTTAGTTTAAGCTTTTCTTGCTATTCTATAATTTAAGAAATGGGCTTACTTCCGTATCCAATTCACCCAACTCTCATTTCAGTTGAGCTGTGGCCTCCATCCAGCTCATTAAAGAGTTAGAAACCGCACGTTCAACCTCACACTTTTGTCCCGTTGCTGAATTGATGGAAAACCTTACGTACTAGTTGGCCTCAAGAGTAAAGGGGGGTCGATGGGGAAGTAGAACCACACAATGGAGATTTGTTTCTCATTCTCTGCCTCTCTCTTTACATCCTAATCAGATTTGGTTAATCAGGAATTAGGTGGCATTTAAACAAATTGCATTTGCCTCTTTTATATATGTATATATATATATATATATATATATATATATATATATATATATATATATATATATATATATATATGTGTGTTTTTTCTTTCTGTGGATGTTTTTGTGAAGTTCTACACGACGCGTCCGTTGCAGAGGAAAATGTATACGGCGTGGGCTATGCAAACCGTGCAGATTTAAAAGGAAGGGACTTTTACTGATTATGTATATTTTAGTCTGGCAGCAGCTGCAGAGGAAGTGCAGCAAATTAATCTAATCGTTGTTCGGGCCAACCGGTCAGGGGCTGGTATTAAGCAAGGCTCAACTGTGGGTGGGTGAAAGAGAAGAAGCTTGAGTGTAACATTGAATTTATAGATTGCGTTTTGTTTTGTCATAAGGTTTTGGTTCTGATTTAATTTGTTTCTTTCTTATTTTTTTATTGCTTCATTGTTAAAATTACATGTTGTACACAGTAGTATCCCTAATCACTCATTCATTCTAACAAATCTTTTTCCTATTGGGCTGTGACTGCTTCAGTTCCAAACACTGGAACCTTTTGGCAGCACAAAAAATGTTTTAACATCCTTAACACTATGCAGGGTCACAGTTGAACAAACCCAGATGACCAGAGAATGCTCGGGGCGCTCCAAAGTAAACCGGACGCAGCCCGTGCTCTCCCAGTACCGTGGCAGGTTTTAATTTGATCCGCAGAGCCAATGAAACGGAGAGCCAGGGCTCTCTTTGCTGCTGTTTATTGTTCTGTTATGCTGCTTAAAAAATTTCTTCGCTCGTCTCCAACATTTATTTTCAAGTCCAGCTGGTTTTTGCTGAGGGTAAAATTTTACGGCATTATTGCTTACAGGCAAATTTGTCACTTAGTTTCGGAACGTCAAGGTTAGATTTAATCCCACCTTTTCTTCAGACGGGTTAATTACTTTCTTGGTAGAGATCAATTTGGAAAACACCGACTACCTTTCAAAGCTTTTTAAAAAAAAACCTAAAAGTGATGAATATTTTAAGAAAACATATTTTCTGTTTGTGTTCTACTTTTCCCTGAAGCCTAACATCCTTGGCCGTTTCTCTTGGAGAACGACCATGATTGCCGATCTTTTCTGTGGGAATCTAAACAAAGTTGATCTCGGTGCCCATAACCTTGATGTCTACTAATACCTATTAAGAATCATTTTATTCATGGAGCTTTGTCTGTATACATAAACACAATTTTGCTGATGCTCAGCAGTAGGCAGTTTCCACCAAAGTAGACTATTTTTAGCTTATGGCATTTATTGAAGAGTCTGCAGTGATTCCAGTTTTCTAGCAGATCACAATCATAAAGCCACACCTGTTGATTTTGATTTCGGCCAATACAGATTTTTTTTTTAATCTTGACTTGAAAATTTGCTAAATATACCAATAAAGCAGCTAAGTTGGCAACAGTTGTTAACTTCGCACATGCAGATATGACTTGGTGGGCGGGTGTGTCAGTCTTCACTCTACTGTCCACCGACACTAAAAATATTTCATGTGTTCAGTGATTAGAGTTTTTTTGAGTTTCCTATCATGGTCGGTTAAGCTTGAAGTTGTCCACTTCTGCTTACGGTCCCGCCAGTTTTTGCGATCATGGAAATTCACACAAAGTCAACAGATCCTTGCACTGTACTTTACTTGGCAGAATTAGTAAAGTTCTTTTAAACTGGTTGTTTTCCTGCCATTGATCGACCTTTAAGCACAAGTCTACAAGTCCATGCATGTTTTTTTCATGGTAATGGATAATTGTGAGTTTGTTGCAAATTTTCAGCAAAAATGTTGAAAAACTTGGGACTTAAGTGACTGCTGACTCCAACCTGCAGGTATTTTATGCCAGTCACAGCAACCAACTTTGCAGGATGATAAATTGTCCCTGCAGCTATGGCCATAAATGAGGATGTTATTGTTTTGTGATCATTTCCAAGTAATATAGTGGTAATGGGATAATAATGCAAGGACACATTCTCAAAGAATAGAAAAGTTTAGATGAACATTTAACACCAGAACATTTTAAATATCCTAAATGAACAAAACAGAAACGACAACATTTATTTTTCTCTGTAAACAAAATTGTCCTTCAGAAACACAATTAGTTGAGAACAATTCACCGGACTGAAGACTTTTCCCATCCAGTTTTTGGTAGAAAGAGAGAGAAAAGAATAAAATGATAAATCATACAAATAGAAATGATTACACTTGTTTTCATCTGATTAATTGATTTATTGCTTATTGCAATAGTATTTTTTACTTCTAACACATTGCTGCCTCAACCTCACTTGCTAATCTATAGTCTGTGATTGATATGGCAAGTAACAAATCACACTTATCCTCATACAGAAGTGTAAAGTACCAATCATGGTTACGGGTTGTGTCGCTGTCTGCTGACTTCGAGTTATTTATGTTCTTTTAAGAACATAAATGTTTGTGTTTTCAGTCTGCCTGCTTGTTTTGTTTTTCTCATCTTTATTTCTTCCATATGTACATTGTGGAAGGAGTTTGTTGTGGAAAGAATAAAGCAAAATTCATTGCAAATATTTCAAAAGTGCCGTCGGTCCACAAAATCTGTGATTTTGATAGCAAAAAAAATCTCAAAAACAATGGCAAAATTGTGGAAGGACTGATATGTGGGAATTTCATTCATACCTGAAAATCCTGTGGGGTTATTTTTCTTATTTTTTTGATTGGAAACAAAGGCACAGAGGGACTTTTCAGCGTTGATTAGCTGATCTACTCGTATCGCTCTGAAATAACTTTTCTTAAAGGTACTGGCTGAGCCTGTCAGTCTCCTCTGCTGCAGTAATAATAATATAAAATGTCAGTCAGGTCCACCAAATGAAAAGGGAGGGAAAAGAAAATAAGATGGTCATTCACAACCAGGAGAGAACATGTGGGCTGCAGAAAGCCAGAATAGGCACCTGCCCACAAACCTTACATTCATCCTCATCTGGACCCTGCTATTTTCCAAAGGGGCCTTGTGGAAACACAACTTGTATAAAAACAATTTCCCTCCTTGTAAAGTACCACATATAATTTTAATTCCAAATAATAAAAAGAGTCTGATTAGGCTCTAGCTTCAATAAAAGAAACCATTTATTGCTGCATTTGTCTGCTTTATTTATGCGGTGTACCGTTACTGGGCAGGAGCTTGTGTTGTTTGTGGAGAGAAGCTTTCTTCTGTTGCTGCGTCTCTTCTTGCCAAGAGAAAAATACTTATGTTCTGCACTGATCTCGAGCTGCCCTCCGTCTCTCTTTAATACCCCGTAGCGCCACGTTGAACCCCGTTGTTTGGCACTTTTTGGCGGTCCTGCCTCGGAAATTTATGGTTCCCAGAAGAACAAATTTTGTATATTTTGCTACGAAACTGTAAATCAGCAAATCAGCTGGCTAGCCTAGGTGTGATTTCCTGTGAGAGGTGGCTGGTGTGATTGATGACATTCCGACATGCCAATGCTGCTAACATGAAGTTGACCTCAGAGGTGGAACCTCACAAACAAAGTTAGCTTGTGAGGCTATCGGGTTACTTTGTTTGACTCTAGCGTTGCAGTCTCAAGACTGATTAGCCTTGAGGGCCTCATAAGGGGAGATGGCCCTTCCAATAGGTGTCACTGTAGCCCAGTAGACTCTGACCTCCTCTGCTGACCAGCACACACACGCACACACACACCCCTGTGGTGTAGTCACAGCTGGCATAGCTGTGTTCACCTCGGACCTTCCCCACGGTGATTGGGGTCACAGGAGACTTCCACTGATCTCTTGTGACCGGTCGTCTCCCTAAGTGAATTTCCTATTCGTCTCACACAGCCTTTCCCGTAATTATGTAAATCTGTTGACTGCATTTGGCAGCAATATGATACTCGGCAACGTCTAACAACAAGTAATGCGACAGAAGAGTCTGGTTTTAGTTAGGGTTGCATTTGAACTCGCCACACCTGTGTTACATTACTGTTGTTCAGAGGAGAGTGAAAGGGGTGGAGGGAAATCCAGCAATGGCAGATGAAGTGGAGGAGCTTTCAGTGCATAATACTGCTCCTGCTCCGCTTTTGACCCATGTAAAGAGTGAAGCAGCATTTCATTTGAGCTGTTCTGAGTGGACATGAGTGACATAAGTGACTACTGTCAAAGGCAAGTCACAGTAATGGTTACAAGCACACTAATGCAATCTGGTTCTATCACAGCTTTAATATAAGTAGCCCGATCTTAGATTTAAGTGCATATACTTCTTGGCCAACCACTGTGTAAAGCAGGGGTCCCCAAACTCGGTCCTCGAGGGCCGGCCTCCTGCATGTTTTCATTCTCTCCTTGGTTTAACGCACCTGAATCAGACGATGGCTCGTTAGAAGGCCTAAGAAGAACATTGACATGCTGAAAAGGTTGTTGGTGCCACCAGGGAGAGAACTAAAACATGCTGGATGCCGGCCCTCGAGGACCGACTTTGGGGACTCCTGGTGTAAAGGCTCGACACAAGGTAGGCGAAGTCTCTCTTTCTCCATTTATTTCCTATGAAAGTTACTCAGTGAGGTGACAATCACTTGCCCTCCTCCAGCCAAGCGAAATTCAGACATGTGAAATTTCAAGCTTGTACGCGTACATGTTCATCTTTTGTCTGTGTCCTGTGTGTTGATTTCACTGCATGTGGTGGAAAATTTGTCTTCCTTACCTACTTTTCAAAAAGTCCAGGGTAATGTTTCAAAAACAATGGGTTGAAAAGAATGGGACTTAACTTGAAGTAATATTTCTTGTTAATTTTATGCTTTTAATCATTATTTACTTTAAATATTTAATTTTAATAGCAGGATTTATTGCTTCTGCACTTAATCCCCATTCCCCAGTTCTGCACAGATCAACAGGCATGCAAGACCGACAATCACGCGTTGAAGTCATTTTAGAGTGAGCAGTTATCCTGATTCATGTTTTTGGATGGTAGGAGAAAGTTGGGGTTCCTGTAAAGAACCTACTGTATATTAAGGAAGAACATACAGACTCCACAGCTGGCTCAGAGAAAATAGTATTTAGAGCAGACCTGTTCTAACTGAATATGGAACGTTGCCACCTCTTTTTAGTTTGTGCTCCTGATTGTTTGAGTGTGAAGTTTGAAGGAGCTGTCAAATGGACTGTAGCCGCTATTGAAGGATCAACTCCGGTCAAGCAAGTTCCCCCTGAAAGCAGACCGCAGGATGTTAACGGCAGCCCCAGAAAACTAAAATGTGTTGTTAGACTTGCAATGTTTTGCTGTGTCCTTCTGACATATTGCTTACTTAATAATCGTTAGACACTTTGCCGAACGTCATTAAGATTGTAAACATCTTTCAACAAATTCCTAAGTAAATAAATTTAAAGTCAACATTACATAACAGGCTGTTCACATCAACCCTAATCATGAGCTTCTAAGCTCTGTTTTTCATTTTCTACATCGTATCTCATCTTTTCAACATACTTCTAAACTTTCACACAGAGCGAATTCAATTGCAAATGTCCAATGTATTTGGTTGTGAAATCTTTCTTTTCTTTACGGCATTCCTCTGGTGAATAGATTCTGATGTTTGAAAGAAAGGTTCCATACGGTGTCCATCAAGCTGCAGAGTTTCAGATGGAAGAGGTGGATAAAAGTCATAACTTTAATAATGCTCCTGTATTTGCCTATTATTTGTCTCCAGACAGTTTCTCACACTAAGCAAAACTTCAGCGGCTTTGATTTTACTTACTCTCTGTTCTCTCTTATGTTGAGCAGGATCATTAGCTCTGATCGCCAATGTTGGAAAATGTTCATTTGTGTTTCATCAACCAATAAATTCACAAAAGTAAAACTACATGTGTTTTGTTTTATGACACCAGTGATTGATTTAATTACTTGTAATACAACTGTATCAAATCACGTGATCTTTTGACTTTGAGCTTTTCCATATTTACTGCAGATGTTAAAGGTTTTTGTCAGCAAGAGCAGTTTATCAACTGGTCAGCTCTAAACGTGAACTTTCTCTGAAGCTTGATTAAGCTTTCAATAATTAATAACTGAAAATATAATATATTAAGCGAACATCGGTTAGTATTTATCTTCATATGGGTGTGTTTCTCATCTCTGAAGGAATTGTTTTTGTTTGTTTTTTTAAATCCATAGTATAAAATAACATTGTTCTGATTCAACTGATATATTTGGGTTAATTTTAAAGATTGGTTCAAAGTAAGTTTAAAAAAATGTGTAGATAAATGTTTCAACTTTCTTGATGCTTAACAAAATTGGCTAAATTCTTGTTAGATTCTGCTGGAAGGCTGCACGGTGGCGCAGTTGGTAGAGGTGTTGCCTTGCAGCAAGAAGGTCCTGGGTTCGATTCCCGGCCCGGGGTCTTTCTGCATGGAGGTTGCATGTTCTCCCTGTGCATGGTGGGTTCTCTCCGGGTTCTCCAGCTTCCTCCCACAGTCCAAAAACGTGACTGTCAGGTTAATTGGTCTCTCTAAAGTCTCCCTGGGTGTGAGTGAGTGTGTGAATGGTTGTGTGTCCTGTATGTCTCTGTGTTGCCCTGCGACAGACTGGCAACCTGTCCAGGGTGAACCCCGGAACGTAGCTGGAGAGGAACCAGCAACCCTCCTGACCCCATTTGGGACAAGGATGAACAGAAAATGGATGAATGGATGGATGATTCTGCTGGAATCTGCCACAAGCAATTTACAATTTCATCACATTTTAGATAAAAGTATTATTAAAAGGAATGAACATAATTAAGAGTGTCTCTCTGAGTCTGCTCTCAAGTAATGCCGTTACCCAACAGGCCTCCCTCCTGCCTCATACACTGACTGATATTGTGACGAGAACAGAACGGCACACACCGTCTAATGTTGCCACTTCGAGATGTGAAATGCAACAAAAGTTCTAATCTCTGCTCCCATTTATCAGGGAAAAAGAAATATCTTTTGTAAGTCGTGTTTAGGTCAGAAGCGATTCTTCACAGTCCAAATTTGTGGGAAGAAATTTTCAGCAGTAAGCAAACGCCTGTGGTGTTTATGAGTTCTGATTCTTAGTTTGACTTCGAGAGTGGATGATGATGAGCGTGGCACGCATTCAAGGCCAGAACGCTGCTTCCAGTTGAAGGGAAGTGAGTTTCTCTTGTGAATGAATTATATGACCTTAGTCAGACTCAAACAACTTTTCAGCCCTGTTCTGTATATTTATGGAGACACATGAAAGGCTGCAGTGATTAATCATATTGGATTTCATATTCCATGCCGCACCACACGATTGTTGAGGTTTTGAACCTCTGTTGCACCATGTGAGGTTTTACCATCAACTATAGCAAAAGCTGTAAATGCAAAGTCTTTAAACATCTGGACAGTAAATAACAATGAGGCACAGCTATAAATGTATGTCAAATGAAGAGTTTCGCATGTTTTTTTTGTTATACAGTTTAGCTCTGATCTGCTGCAATTTTAGGTCGGCCATTTTGTTTTCGCATTAGTGGTTGAGTGATGGATGCATAGACTAAGTTGGGCAGGACAATTACAGTGAAAGATTCTGCCCAACTTATTGAAGTTGTTGGGGACAAACATTTGAATGCATTGAAAGAAAAAGCTCTACGAAAACAGGAAGTGCTGTCGTAAGCTAACTTCCTGTAGATCCCCCCCCCTATTGTAAATAGCAATTATGTTCAGCAGACCAGTTTTCCTGGATGTTTTGTCAATTTTCCACCTTTGTGTCACATGCACTGTATTTGCTGTTCCTTGTAATGTTTTGTTTCATTGGGTCTTAGCTGCTGGGGTAAAATAAACATGCTCTATAGGAAAAACTTGTTGCTAGAAAAGGCGTGTTCTGTAATTCTGCTGGACAACTTCAGCTGAATTAAAACATCAAAACAAAATGGAGGTCCTCCAGAATGTAAATACTACGTTCTAATGTTTGCACCACAGAGGTGAAAGGACTGTTTATTGGATCAAAGCTACATGTAGTGCTGAGACTGCTGGCAACCATCATCCTCTTGGCAAGTGGAAGAAACGGAAATCCAAGGATTCGGAGCGGTGTATGTGGCTCTCGGAGCTGTAAACAAAAACTTACAATAATTGGAGCAACGCGCCACTGTGCGGGTCTGTTGGACAAGTTAAAACATATTGACAAGAGCCAAACAAGCTGAAGAATATAAATATACTGTAGTTGACGGCTATAATGAGAAGGATAAAGCTTCAGGGCTTCACCTGCTGCCATGGTGAAAGTTGGTGTTTTATGCAGCAGCCAAACAGCGCCAGAGGGACTCTAGATGGCCCAGACTGGTTCTAATGAGGCAAGAAACGGTTACCATTTTATTGCATGCATCACTATGTGCCAAGTGTTTTATATACTGAAATCTTTGTAAGTTGGAATCTATGCAATTTCAACCATATTGGACGGAAACTTATTAACCCAGCTGGGGTTCCTGTACAGCAGGGATCTCAAACTCCAGTCCTCGAGGGCCGCTGTCCTGCAACGTTTAGATGTGCCTCTGCTGCACCACACCTGAATAGAATAATTAGGTCGTTAGCAAGACTCTGGAGAACTGATCTACACAAGGAGGAGGTAATTAAGCCATTTCATTCCAGTGTTTTGTACCTGTGGCACAACTAAAAACTGCAGGACAGCGGCCCTTGAGGACTGGAGTTCGAGACCCCTGCTATCCAACCTGGAAAATTCTGGAATTTAATTTAATTTAATCATTTTCCATATCTGCGTTAGTATAACCTGGTTATTGTATATGACAAAAAAGTTAATTTGAAATGCTTTCACTTGTCAAATATTTCTCATAAACAAATTAATCTTTTATTGTTTCTGCTGAAGCATCCGTTCCAAAGGACAGAGGAAGAGAGAACACCTGGTTAGCCCGTCTTTAATGAACTGTCATAAGTACTAATGAGCCCCCTGATTACCTTCCCCAGGGAGCCTGTAAAAGCCGTGCTCTTTCTATTTTTACCAATGGACAAAAGCACGCTAGCTATAAATCACAGGATAATTGTCCATCCATGCAGGACAGACATGCACAAGATCTTCTGGAGTTTGATCTGTTGATACATGGATTGCGCGGTTCATGATGAAAACATTCTGCGTCCCAGGCTTCCTTCGGCTCCCATCTCCAGTGACATTACAAGTTCTGAATCCTGACGATGTCTGAGCCGCATTTCCTGGACTGCTACCATAAAAGGAAATAAGTGGGAGGGGGCCTGGTCACCTGCCTCCCCCTGCACCCCCTGCCCTCGGCACCTCGTCATCGGTAATCAGCCTCACAGTTCTCTGCTGCCTGCCCACATTAGAGCTCTAATCTGAAGGTGATTAGCCCTGACAAACTCAGGGAAACTGTAATATGCGGTATAAGCGAGACTGTTTGTTTAGCCTCTGAACAGGGCTCAGGGCGAGCAGGAAGGTTTCGCCAAATGATGGATGGCATTCACTGTAAACTGACTGGTTCCCTCAGGATCTCAGTCAGTTTACAGTGTGTTTCTGTGTGGTCATGGCTCCAGCGGATTGGCAGCCTCAACCTGTATACAATCCCCCATTCTTTGCAGAGTGGCTTTGTCTTTGCGAGGAATCCTACCCTTCTTAGACTTTGCCCTCACACATCACGCTACACATGCTGCGGTTTTGTTCAGTCGTTACACTAGAACCTGAAGGTGCAGAGAAAAAGGTGTGAGCAGGAACGTGCAACTCTGCTTGGATCAACTCCACTGTGTCGTGATAAAACTCTAGTGGGTGTCCCGCACTGCACCTCTCCACCCCCAGCCGCTTGGTGCGCTCACCTTTCAGCTGTCCTCAATGGGGCCGGGGAATTTCTCACAACGATCTGTTTAGCCCCATCACAAAGAAGCCTGTGGACGGTTTTGGAAACATGCTTTCACACACACTGACACGCACGCCGAGGATACCAGCTATCATCACAGCGAGTTAGGAAGGAGAAACTGGAAACGACAAGCCATCTCTCAAGCCGATTGATCCTGACTTTCGTACATCGTCTTCTTGCTGACACAGTAACACCGATTGTTTCTTTGTTCTGTTGTGTGCAGAAGAGTCGGACCGCTCTGCTTCGTATTCAGTGTCTGTTACAACATGTTGCGACATCCTCCCAGGGAACGGTTTGGGTTTACAGACCAGAATCTAAACCTCACCCTCTCTTCTGTTTGTTTCCATCCCGATGCCGAAGCTTTCGAGGCGCTGACAGTTGCAAATGACGCCCAGCTTTTTGTTATTAAGCCGTCTTGTGCTTTCTTCCTCTGCTGCTCCAACATACTCCGATCCTCCATGTGAGTTAGCCGGGTCACTAATGTTTTTGTTTGTCTCAGGCGAAGGGAAGGAACGTTTACGTATTTGACAGCCGGCGCACACTGTGAGTGCCTCCATAAGACGAGGGCCTTAAGCAACACACAGATACACAAGCTGCATTTCCATTAGCAATGTGCACAAATCTTTGTCAGTATTCTGTTAATGTTGGAAAAAAAACCACAACTTCGTAATTGTGTTGTTTCCATAAAAAAAAAAATATATATATATATATATATTTTAATTAAAATCACATGAATAATTCAGTTTACGGAATAAGTCAGTAGCCCTCCCGCAGTTTAAGAGGCAGGGTTAAAAATCATGGCAGAGACTTAAAGGGTTACATGAGATATAATCATATTCATAGCTTTAGCGCTCATCATCAATCAGCCGTCAGAGGAGAGGTCGGCGTTTTACTCAGGTGTTGGAGCAACTGCCCCCTTACTCTTGGGTGCGGATATGCATTCGACTTTTTGGGGAAATTGTAGTTGCGATTTTACAGAAGAGCCATGGATTCAAAACTTTTGAATTGAACTCAAGTTTTTATGAACTGTGAAATGCTGTGAGAGCTCTGGTGGAATCAGCTGCACATTGTCTGGAAGAAAAAAAAAACAAAACAAAAAAAAAAACTAAGAGTAAGCCATCGTCCTCCTACTATTTCCTGTTGCCTTTATCCAGGAGTAACATCCGTCTGTTGATCATGTGACTCATGTGATGCAACAAAATGTTTTCATTGCAATTTTGCTAAATAAATAAATTCCGACATGGACAATAAAAAAACTCCACCTCATCCTAGTCCAAAAGCTTTCTAGAGGAAAACTTGAGTTTTCTCAAAATGTTCATGTTTCAAAATAAATTTCATGTATGTTTATTTTGCAATTTCAATTTTACAGTCAATGGAAAAACAGCTAGACACAAACAGAGCACCAACCGTCAAGACATTTGATGCATTTGTGGATGTTGATGGTCTGGCTTGCAGAGCTGTAGGCCAGCTGTCGGGATGTGAACATTTCTTCTTGTAGGTTTTGAGGAATTTTTAGTTTCCTGCCCAAACGTAAAGTTCTGTGATTCCAGGAATTTTTTTCTGTGCATTTCTGACCTCAAGTGGAGTGAAAAACTTTAGCAAACCATTCTCAAAGTGGGAGTTTGAAATCTCACATCAGTCTTGGTCTGAAACAATTGATTGGATTAGTAGATTATTGAAATAATAAACAAAATTTGGTAATTGATTAATTATTAACTGGAGTAAACAGACTCCAAAACATGCAATTTTCTGAAAGAACAACATTCTCAGAGCAGTAATTTAAGCAAGACCTGTACAGAATAAAATATATTTTGCATTCACGATCAATACATTGTATCCACAACTCATGTGGGTTTTAAGCTTCACCTTCATTCTGTAAAGAAAATCTCATATTAAACCTCTTGTTAACCATTTTTTAAATATTCAATCCCAAAAATTGTGAGCAGTTCTGCCCTGCTCTGTGTTGATAAGTCAAGCAGAAAGATGTTGGTATTATGTTTTAGCAGCAGATGCATCCTTTGGTACAAATGATTATACATTCACTAAATAAATACTATATTATTGAATTTTAGGCAATAAAGTGATTATTTTATTATTTCAAGCGGAACCAGATGATTTGTTTATTTGCATCTTTTAATGTGTTTTGTAATATAAAACATGTAAGTGTTTAAATGGAAAATTTGCAGATTGTCATTTTTTTATCAGATTGATTATCATGATAAATATCAATTACTAAAAAAAATAATTAGTTGTTACCCTACATCAGTCCTATCGTTCTCAGATGTACTAACCAAAATGGTGATGTCAGCCTCTTTGCTGTCTTTTCTCATAACTATTTTTTGTTTTGGAGTCCGGCCAACATTTTTACACATAAGGAGAGCTATGAGAGCAAGGCGTGCAGATGCAGAGTCATGAACCACTGCTGCTCATGCTGAGGCATCTTGGGGTAGATTCTGACATGAGGCTCCTGTTAGACATGCATTGTGGTCATTACACACACTTCAGAGCTGCTGCCACGCAAAGAGATTCAGAAATAGCACTTCAATATTCCTCCTACAAAGAGCAATGCTGTATGTGCAACTACCGTTTTTACTCAGAGTGAGTGGAATATTTATTTTTGTACTCGTATCTGATTAATGATTTAGTTTCTTTGCTCTGGACAAGAACCTTGAGATGTCCATGAGATTTGGAATTTCCTTTTTCTTAACATCTAGGAATGGAAAAAGCAAACCCTACACCCTCATGTTGTTATTGGGTTTTATCTTTAAGCTGGTGGTGGCTTTCAGTTTTCAAGTCGACCAGAGTGTGAGGTCTAACTCTTAAACATGAATGGATCTCTGTGTTGATGGCGTTCGGGTTTTGGACCTTTCTGTCACTGACTGGGCTTTGAGGTGAACTTGTCCCACGATCTGAACATTTTTTTATTAAAAAAAGAAAATAAAAAAAATCCTCAAATGCAATTACATATTTAGTTTAAAATATTGATTTTTGCAAAGCAAGGGAGATGTACAAAGGCTTTAGCTAGTTTGACGTGTGACTTAGTGGGATCCTTTTGGCTAGGATCTTAAACATTTACCTTTTAACCGATTCCAATGTATCATACATCCATCTTTCAT
Source organism: Gambusia affinis (assembly GCF_019740435.1). Lineage (NCBI taxonomy): Eukaryota > Metazoa > Chordata > Actinopteri > Cyprinodontiformes > Poeciliidae > Gambusia > Gambusia affinis. Next base: position 18,690,392 of record NC_057882.1, read on the forward strand.
TTTTCTAAACCAGCTTAGTTCATGCTGAGTCTGCAGGAGGCTGATGTCTGTCTCCTGCACTCATAGGGTAAGAAATGCTCACGCTATTATCAAAGGTTTGCTTCAAAACTGGAACCTTTGATGATTAAACATTTGGAAGTTTTAAATTTTCTATTTAACAATAAATGTGTTGGTTTTGTCACTTCTTTACTGTTGTAAAACTACTAAACAATGTAGGCATTTTAAATGTTGGTGTTTTATTTTATTTTTAAGTTAGTCACATACTCCCAACACCAGTCCTCAAGGTGCACTGCATGCTGTAGATCACAGGTGTCAAACTCCAGTCCTCGAGGTCCACTGTCCTGCAGTTTTTAGATGTGCCACCGATACAAAACACTGGAATGAAATGGCTTAATTACCTCATCCTTGTGTAGATCAGTTCTCCAGAGCCTTGCTATTGACCTAATTATTCTATTCAGATGGTGCAGCAGAGGCACAATCTAAAAGTTGCAGGACAGCGACCCTTGAGGACTGGAGTTTGACACCCCTGCTTTAGATGTTTCCCTGCTTTACGATTCCCGATTGAGCTGATTGCAGTTCAACAAACACCTGACAATTGAACTCACCTGGGCTAATACCTAAACATGCAGGGCAGTGTGTGTTGAGGAGCAGGGCTGGGAAACACTGGTTTAGATTGCTTGTGTCCAGTGCTGCATCGTGGGCCAAAATCACCAAGTTGTCATAGCAAGAAAAATCATTTTTTGTGTAAATACTTTTTGTTTTTATCTGCTTAGAGATTAATTTTAAATGCAATACTTTAATTTATCAAAGAAAAGAACATGGAACTGTTTTGTGTTTACCCTTAATAAAAGAAAGGTGCTGTGGTTTCTTTCTGGGTCGACTAAAAAATCCTAAGTATTTGTGGCTCAACTTACTGTGATATTAAAAATGAAAGAGGAAAAAAAGAAATCATGGATACTACAATGAAATACTTTGTGTTGTTCCTAATACTTTTCAATTATGAAGAACAAAGAACTCAAACTTCTTTGGTCTGTACTGTATTACATGGTCAAAGAAAAAACAACACATTATCAATGTGCGTTAAGGGCTGCTGATTTTTCTCCTGATTGAGTGTGAAACAATCCCCTCTTAACAAGGACCAGTGACCCCGGCCGAACTTCTATTTCCATTTCATTTCTTATCATTAAGTCAGTCATCCATTATGAAAACGCAGCCCGTTATCCTGACTTATTGGACTGTAGGAGTCATGTGCAATTCATCTCGGCACCAGAAGTGTGTGTCGGAGGAAATGGGGGCGGGGGAGCGAGTGCTGTTGCCGTGGTAGCCGAGTGGAAACAAAACAGATGTCAGATGGGTGTCGAGGTGGCCCGCGTGACAGCGGGGCCTCGGAGATGCACGGTGGACGGCGTCCAGGGATGTAGGTTAAATAAACTCCCTGCGATGACCGCCGGCTGGCATTCCTGTGACATCACTCCTAGTGTTGGCGGAGATGCATCTAGCGCGTCGAGGTGGCCTCGTTCTCCTCTTTTTACTGGATTAGATTCTATCATCGTAAAATAAAGCAGGAGGAACTGTTCAAGGCCAGAATTAGAAAGTGGAGGGGGAGAGGCTGCTGAGCAACCTAATGAGGTCCATAATGTGCTCTTTGCACTCTTTTCATCCAGATGTTTTATCAGAAGTGTTTTTCTTGCCGCCCCCACCTCATCTCCTGTCTTTCAGCGCACCTTGCTTGTTATCACACATGCCTGTTATCAGCAGAAGGTGCCCATTGTGTGTCCAGATGAGTAATAGTCTGAAAGAGAGAATAGGAACAGGTCATGGTGGAAGAATGTAGACTTCAGACGTTTTCTGTAAGGGATGTTGTTTTTTTCCCCTCTCTCTCTTTCGCTCTCTCTCTCTGCCTAACATGTCAGTCTCGTGCTTGAGAGTGGTGACCGCGTGCTGTATGTGTGGCCCAAATGGGTGTAACGTGTTGCTTTACATTAATGATAATGTTTTGTTCCCTTGTGTTGCAGCTGAGATATCAGCACGGTTTGACCACCCCGGACCTGCAGCAGACGCTACCCAACCTGAAGAACTTTCTGGAGCACGGCCTGATGGTGCGATGGTAAGGATGAAGAAAAAGCATCCGGTGTTGACCCAGTATTTAGGTTTCTCTTCAGGCAAAGCCTAATCACACATTCATATCACAAGTATGTGCAATTTAAAATTATTTTAAAGATCCCTCTTGAAAATGCCTAAAAGCAGAATATATTACTCAAAGTCCGACCGCCACATGAATACACAACTTAAGATAACACAGCGATATGCCAATGGCAACATACGAAACCGCATGTTTTCAGCCATAAAACCTGTTGCATATGAAGAAAAAAAACGCTTTAAGACCAGTCCAGCTGGCAAAGCATCCCTGAGACACAACAGTCCAAAGAATAAGCGGGTTCTCTTGAGTTCTACTCGTGTGTCAGAGGCCCAACTTTTTTCTTCTTAGGCTGTCAGTTTCAGTTGTTCTTCCTATTAGACTTCTATATCAGCTGCATTTCAAATGGACATACCGTTGCGCAATTTGACATTTCGAAAATAAATTTGCTTCATGTTAACGTTCCAAATTTAAAAAAACCAAAAAAACAAAACTTGTTTTTTGATGAAAACTTCTGCCGCAATCGAGATTACTTTATTTCGCAAAACTGCAATGGAAACTTTTTTTTTTTTTCACATCACCCAACTCACATGATCAACAACTGGATGTTGCCACTGGTGGAAACCATAGAAGAAGAAAACAGTAGGAGAATAATGAAGCATGTTTTTCTAATAACTTATTACATTAAACTTATTCGCATGCGATTTTAATTGAGTTTCTTATTTAATGGAGACACCATAACTGCAAAATTGTTGTTTTTTTTTTTACATTATCAGAATATTGACAAAGTTTTGCACACATTAGTAACGGAAACGCAGCTATAAATCTGATCCAGACTTAAGGGGAATATGTGATACAAATATATTAGTAAAAAAATTTAAAGATATTTTCTAGGCTAACAATATTACATCTCCAAACAGTAGTTTTTTATCTCTTCACTAAGTATTGTGTTTGAATTAACTTGGAATTTAAACTTCTGCAGGTATAAAAGGGAGTTTTCTCTGTTTCTGTGATCAGAATATCTCTGAAATTCAGTCACCAGTTCATTTTTATTTTTTATTTGTTCTAGCAATGAATTACTCTTACAACGTTTCCTCCCAACGCATGCTAATCTAATTTATGTTTTCTTAAAACGATCTACTACAGCCATGCAAAAACTGGATACCCATCTGCTTTAATAATATCTCTACTGTCCTCCAGTTGCTTAAAAGTGTAAAATAAATTACCTACATCTTACAAATCATGTCCAGCTTCCTTCAGGCCACTAAAGTGCAATGTAATAATTCATTGTAGTAATTAATCTCCATGCAGCTAAGATTTAGCACATTGTTCTCATGCAAAAAAAAACCCCAGTCCTTCTCTTAGTGTAATATTCCTTCCCTCCACAATTATCACTGCTCAGATCTCTGTGTGTCTTCTTCTGACCTGCACGTAACCCCCAGTAAACCCAGGAGTTGGTATGAATCAGACTTCAGCCGTACGGGCCCATAAAAGACAAAGATGTCTTTGATCCTCCGATCTTCTCCGAGGGTCAGCAAAGGGGAAAATGTGTATTTCACACATTAATTGAATAATCTTTTGTTTTGAAAGAAAAGAAACCATGAAGAGTCGGCGTTTCCAAATCAGCTCTCCATTACCGCACAGCCCTCCCCCCCCGGCGTAATGGGAAATGGAAGGGCCCAAAGATACACGAGATGAAAGCATTGCTCCTAAAACCCTTAAGCTATGCATGTGTGTGTTTGTGTGAGTGTGGGTGGATGGAATATTTTAAACTTGGAGGTTTGTGGTTTAACAGTTCTTTAGCCACCAGATCCAGGCTGCTGAAAAACTTTTACGCCAAACAAACAGCTGACATATTCACAATTAAGCCAAAAATAATCCCGACGAATTTGGATTTATATTGATCTTCATTCAACAAAGAACTTTGCGTCCAATAGGAAATGTTACGGCCATTTATGGTCGGATATATAGCCTGATAAAAGCAACCATCCTCCACTGCGCACAGAGAAGTTGCAAGCTAAGCGAAGCAGCTGTTGATGTTAATTCAGTACTGGGAACACGGACTGAACGACTCGTTCATAACTTCTTCTGTTTGCTGATGGCTTGGCTGCTCCAAAAGTGTTAATAACACTCACAGTTATTAAAAGAAACAAAAAAATTGATTACAGCTAAATCTGAATAATGTTGGGCTGAACTGTTTCAGGAGGAGACTCTATACAGAGTGGTGAAATTATTCCCTTTCAGTGTCTCACTTTTACAGTTGTCCATTCTTTAATCAACCTGAAGGTATGTGGCTAAACAAACATTGCCTGTTAGAGAAAAAGTGAATGTTACTGGAGTCCTAAGTTATCCCATCTTCCTTCTGCCTTGCCTAAACCAAACACCGACTGCAACATTGTCAGCAGAGTATGTTTGGACCATTACAATCTATTTTAATACAGTAATCCCTCGTTTATCGCGGGGGTTACGTTCCGAAAATGACCCGCGATAAGTGAAATCCGCGAAATAGAAAACTTTTTTTTACAATTAGCAACTATTACATGTACTGTATACAAATACAGTGACTCACGTGTAGGCCGTTTCACTGCTCTTCAGACTGGGCCGCTGCATCCTGACTGCGCTCTGCAGTGTTCTCTTCTTCTGAAGCCCGCGGTGCAGGTGTGTTTGTTCGGGAGAAGAACATAGTGATAAGCAGCTGTTGCCGCTCTTTTTTCTTCTTTGCAAAAAGATCCTTGTACACCAACATGCCACCATCGATTACGTTGGAGAACTGTAATGAACGGCTCATCAAAGGGTCCCATTCCTCAGCTACTCGCTTAAGTTCAGTGCCAAGCTGTTTTATGTACACATAACTGCACGAGACGAAAAAATGATAGCACAATTCGTAGCATGTTTTGATACAAGAAGCGGGAGTGAGTTTTTAGCGAATCAGAATGCACAGCACAATGCACCAAAAAAAAAAAAAAAATGCATCATGAAAATCCGCGATAAGTGAACCGCGAAGTGGCGAGGGATCACTATATTTAAAAAAGGTAAATTTAGATTTTTAAGTGTTAAGTGAAGAATTTGGTGCCATGAGAAGTGAAAAGATCAGAAGCACAAGAAAAACTCGACAGTTCAAAACAGTAACATCACATGATCTTATGTTCACCAACCGGTGTTTTTAAACTTCCCTTAGTTTGAGGGATAAGTTGAGTTTCTCCTTTGACTTTGACAGATTCCACATTCACTCACTTGCTAAGTATTTTCAAAGGTGCCTGACCTTTTCCAAACAGTTTCTATGGAGGGTTTCCCAGATGGTCCTGTGAAACAAACCATCTGGTGCATCAGGTTAAGGCACAGATCTGCTTTTCCCAGATTTAGTCCCTACATGGACAAATATTATTCCTTCTGATGCAGCTCATTAACACTTCTCCTTTCGTACCCAACTAGTGTTCAGCCAATAAGCATTTTTAAACATTTGAAAACCGTGTTGAAATTGAATTTATTGTCGTGTTGGAGCAGCTGTGCTCCTGTGAGTTGGAGCATTGAAGTCTCCTTCATCTTAAACATATGGAAACTGTATTTCATCCGGTCTCAACCATATGTTTTACACAATCAAGCTACACTCTGCCGCCTGCTATGATATATGATTTTTTAAGGTATTCAAAGTTAGGAGAACTTTGACCTAATGAAATATGTACTCTCCACTGTACCGTCCCGTCTTACTCAAGTAGAAAATATCAATCGCTCTCTTTTTTTGTTGCGTGTGTGTGTGTGTGTGAGAGAGAGAGAGAGTAAAAACACTGTCTGAAGAGCGTCCATTGTCCAGCTGACAGGATGAAACTTGATTACCACTGGGCATCCGACATTTGTATTTTATGCTTCAACCCCTCTGCTTTCTGTGTCTGAGACTTTTATTGTGAAGAAAGAAAGGAAGTACTTAGTTCATTGTCCATTTTGTGTTGATATAGGTCTTTCCACCATTCTGAATTTTTATTTTTTTTAATCTAGAACTTAAAGCTGCAGTAATGTTTGTTAAAATGTCGTGACAGCATGGTATGAGATATATAATATTTGAGATGCACAATCTGCGCTCCTCTGCCTTCTCCCAGTGCTAACTACAAACAGCCAATCAAATTCAGGAGGAGCCATGTTGTTGAAAACCCTTTGTCCTGTAATAGTGCTGACTGTCATATTTCTTCTGATGGCAGCAGCAGCACAGACAGGAGTCAGAATCTGATCTCACTTATACCATCATGACCAAAGTTTATAACACATACATTAGATCTCAGAAACTTTTGTTCATATGTTATAGTTTAAAATGTTTTAACTGCCACTGGTCCTGTAATAGTGCTGCTGTAATCTGTGGATACAGACCAACGCTCATTGGAGTCCAGAATATGATTTTATACAGTAAGACCAAAGTAACACAACATTAGTCTCAGATTTTTTCATATGGGTTATAGTTTAAAATGTTTTAACTGCCACTGCAAGCTGTGTAGAAATGTGTAATTAGCTTCACTGATCCCAACTCCTGGAAAGGAGAACTAGGGTATCTGAAGACATCATCTGTAACCATCACATAGCAGCTAATAAAGCCTGTGAGATGCCTGGTATGAGCATTAACCAAACATACATGTTGCAGCTCTGCTCTATTCAAATGTCAGATCAGTATAAACGCTGCAAAATATTCAAACTAAGTCTGTTCACGTGAACGCTCTGTCCCTGGCGAAAGTGGAAGATTGCATTTCCTTTAAATAGTTTTAAAGGAAAAACATTGACATTGATAAAGATACTGTAAATTTTTGATAACACTCTGAAAATACTGATACTTTACACTGGTATGTGTCTGCCCCATTTCCTAGCTGTGCCAGACTAAATGGCTGTTTCACAGTTTATTTATTTACTTATTTTGTCAATTTAAGGTGCATCTCCTTTCCAAAATCTGATCAATCTAGTTTGAGATTTATGGAATCTGTATTCTCTTGGTCAAAAAACATTCCTATGCTTTTTTTTTTTGTTGGATTACCGTCTTAGAATTAGATAAGCAAAATACTAAATCTGATACTCTGAATAAAATGTAACTTTTAACCTTTATGTGACGTAATTAGGTTTAGCAATATTACAATTTTTCTAATCACACTTTTTCAGTCTTCTCATTGCAGATGTGAAGGAAAGACATCCTTCATTCAACCTGGAAAAAATTATTCAGAGAATCTTGAAAAGAGTCAGACTCCCATGTCTCCAGGGGAAATGGTTCCTGTCCCACAGAGCTCTCCTTTTTTTTCAGGAAAGATACTCTTTTAACATGCACAGTTACACCATTTCCTTTCCATATAAACTCCAGCGGTTTGGTTTGGGGGGGTGAATAAATTCAGATACAGTATCTCGCTTTGGGACCATCTTATGAAATATGGATGAATAGAAAGACTAAATGGCAGCTGCAGGTAATTTTTCCCTCATACTGTGACAGACGGTATAATCTGCTTCCTTTGCATCTGTGCCACCTTTTTCTTCGTTCCACGCATCCAAACAAGGAGGATCCTGTAAGGGAGAGAGGAAGCTGCTTCCAAAGCAGGTTTGGAAACAGAGCCAACCCTGTATTTCTAAGTATTTCAGCATGCATCCTTTCTGCAGGGAGATTTCGTTTAACTCACCGAGACGAACACTGATAGTGAGCTGGGATCATCTTGAATCTTGTGCAAATCAAGTGAGACGGTTTTTGATGGAACGAGCTCAAAAGTTTTTTTTTGTTTTGTTTTGGTTTTTTTAACTCTCCTCTGGCAAGTTTTTGATTTTAATCTTTAAACATTTCCAAACCGCGTTGCCTCACAAAACAGATAACCTGGCAAAAGAAAGAGATGCTAGCTGCAGACAAAAAGATCCGGCAGAACAGGATAAGAACCAGCGGAAAGATGGTGAATCTATTACCCCGAGGTGGACAGGGACGGTACCAGAAAACCGCTTTACTTGTGAAAACGCAGTGCAGTCTGCAAGATCAAAGCAAAGCGCTTCAGCATGCTCTGAATCCACCGAGAGTTTTCTGGAGGTCCTCGGCGTCCTCAGGCCTCCATGTTTCCCTGAACGACGCTTTGTTTACACGGCAGAGGGAAGGTACAGAGTCAGGCTGATTCAACACCGATACATGTGGATAGCTGCACCTTGCTCGGAGAAAAATAAAAAGCTGAAATATATATATATTAAATAAGCAATTTGCAAGGTTCATTGAGCCTGACAGGTGGTTGTGCATTTTCTGTATTCCTAATAATGACTGATTTAAGGGGTGAAACCAGGAATGTTTCTTTTTCTCTGTTCTGGATCGCTGTGATGGTACATTAACTCTCTGGACACCAGGGCCTACTATGGTAACATTACAATTTTCATTGCTTCACTAAGCCAAGAGTTTAACTGCTCTCATGATAGTTTTTTGCTCTTCTTTTTTGTGTGGAACTGCAGCTCTTTTAAAGCTCTGAGATGCTGTCCGAATCCAAAAAGCAGATGGTAGAATCGCAACACCCGATGTGCCGTGGTTATTCCCCTTCTTCAAAGGCCTGACAGTCAGTAATCCTTGCCCTATTAAAGGAAAAACCCCAAACTAGCTTCCACCGCAGTGCAGATGAAATCATAACATGCCTTTTGTTGTAGTACTGCAGGGATATCACCAGGACACTTCAAAGGACCAAATCTTATCTGTTTTTGTTTGCTTTGGCCTCAGCGTTTGGCTCTTAGCGGGATTCAGACATGAACAGGGGATAATGCTGTGGAACCTGTCGAGGGCGGGTTGGCCGCTGGAATGGCTCGGCTTACCAAAATCTTGTTTCCTCTTGAAGTGATGCCGAGTTTGACATCGGCAGGAAAGGAGGAGAGCAGGCTAAAAGGAATTAAGGCTACACTTGCTTCAGTGGCTGCGTTTCTAGTGACCACATAATTGTGGAATTTGACATTTCAAAAAATATGTTTGACCGTATCGAGATTGATTTATTTCGCAAAACTGCAATGGAGCCACTTTTTTGCATCACACGCGCCACATGATCAATAAACATCGAAGAAGACGACGACAAGAAGTAGTTGGATGATGATAGTGGGGCATGTTTTTTTTTTTTTTTTTTATTGACACATTGCCTGAACAAACTTGCTCATGTGCTTTTGATTGCATTTCTTATTTAATGGCAAAACCACAATTGTGAAATTGGGAATTTCTTTTGGCATTATCTGAATATTGACAGTTTTGCACACATTTGCAATGAAAACGCAGCCGGTGTGATATTTTCTGTGATGAGTTAGACATAGGAATCGTGTGGCCCATCTAATTATTGCTCAGATAATGCACCAGACAGACTTCCACTCTACTACAGACTTCAACCTGCTGCTAAACCAGCAGAACTTTTTTCCAGGGAGAGTTTGTGATGATTTTGCGTTGCCTCTTCAATTTCTTATAGATATAAAAGTTGCACAGAACATTTAACCTCTGAGTTCTGGTGTGCAGTTTTGGAACAATATTTTAATAAATCCTGCAGTCTTCCATAATACTGCTGAAGCGGGTCCACTTTTTTTCTTCTTTCAATTTAGACAAATTACAAAAGGATTGATTCAAGGGAGCACTTGAATGTTTGATCATTTTTTCAAAAATGTCAAAACAATAACAAGTTATTGCTCTACTTCTTGTCTCTAAAATCTAATATTCCCTCTTTAAAAAAATTTGCTTGACCTTCTGAGTTATTCATTTATCTGAGGAGATGCTTGTTTAAATAGTTCCTACTTGTAGAAAGGAAACGGTGATACTTGAACCGTCACACAGCAGACCAAGAATCACAGTTACCCGACTCTGAGGAACCGTTTGGCATTGTTCCGTGTTTTCATCTCTCCTAATCTGCACATACGCGAACTGTTATCCTGCGCATGTAGCCTAATTAGCCACATTTGAACAAAACATGACGTCTGGATAACCGTTGAACTGGTTTGGAACAGCAGATGTTATGGCTGGCCAGAGATCTGTCTGGCTCAGGTCTCTCACAGACACACCCAGTCTTCTCACTTACTCATTCACCGCTTCTCAATTTGACACGTGAACTGGAAGGGAATAATGCAACACTGCACTACTATCAGTGTCCGGTTTTCATGTGAGCAAAAATGGCTCACTGCCCAGAGCGGCACAGACCTCTGCGTGCCAGAATCAAGTTTTTGTGTCAGTTTTTGATTCTGGAAAAATCCTATTTTTTGAGCTTTATGTTGTTTTATAACGTTATTCCCTCATCAAAAACCAAACTGGAGTGTATATATTTGATTCTTTCATAAAAGGTTTGAGAAATCCAATAAGCTCCCATGACAACCATTCAGACTGAAAGACTTGGATTGTGTTTGACCATCTAAAGAACTTATAAAACTTAAACTGGATTAAACTTTTGTAATAGTTTAAACAACTAATATGCATAAATATGCTCAGTGAAAGGGCTGCACAGTGGTGCAGTTGGTAGAGCTGTTGCCTTGCAGCAAGGAGGTCCTGGGTTCGATTCCCGGCCCGGGGTCTTTCTGAATGGAGTTTGCATGTTCTCCCTGTGCATGGTGGGTTCTCTCCGGGTTCTCCAGCTTCCTCCCACAGTCCAAAATCGGTTAATTGGTCTCTCTAAATTCTCCCTAGGTGTGAGTGGTTGTGTGTCCCGTCTGTCTCTGTGTTGCCCTGCCGACCTGTCCAGAGTGAACCCCGCCTCTCGCCGAGAACGTTAGCTGGAGATTGGAACCAGCAACCCTCCCGACCCCATTAGGGACAAGGGTGTTAGAAAATGGATGGGTGCTCAGAGAAAACTGTCTTGACACTTCTGCAGGAGCTAATATCTATGGTTATCTTTATTTTGGCTGTTAGAGGTACAGCCAATCTGTGTTTTCCTTCGTTTTTCAATAAACAGAGTTTCAATATTTAGGGTAGTCTTTAGAGGGCTTAATATGGTTTGAATAAGAAGATTAGATGATTATTTTCAACACAAATCTTTTTACATTTTCTTTTCAGCCTTGGTGTTTTGTGCCTAGAGATGTTTAGAAATGACTCTATTTTGGGGCGTGCTGTGATGGCGTAGGGGACAGCGCAACCCACATTTGGAGGGCTTTAGTCCTCGACGCGGCCGTCGTGGGTTCGATTCCTGGACCCCGCCGACATTTGCCACAAGTCTTCTCCACTCTCCTTCCCCCATTCCTGTCAACCTACTGTCATATAAGGGACACTAGAGCCCACAAAAGACCCCCTGGTGGGGAAAAAAAAAGAAATGACTCTATTTCCATTTTAACAATTTTTGCAGGAGCATTGAAGCCTCTCTTTGTTGGCGAATGATGTGCTCTGTATGACATGTTTTCTCTGGAAACCCAGTCCGCATACAGGGGAACCCTCTCACCGACTCTGGTGAACCTTTCTCAGCATGTTTGTCTGTTTCCTTCCCATCAGTCAGCCATGCCTCGCTGTATCCTCACTCCGCGGCCAAACTGCAACCTTATTCTACGGATGGTTCTGATTTTACTCAAACACACCCACTTTGAAGTTGACTGGTTTCTCTTAACACGAGACGGGCGTCTCCTGTCTTCGGCTGGACGTCCTGCCTGTGAACCCGGTCAGGACCACCTCAGCAGGGTGCCTGCGGGGGTCAGGCTCGGGGTCCGTTTGACAAGCCGTCATGTGTTTGGTAGTAAAAGCGTCCATCAGACGGCCGACCAGCCGACCCCGAAAGCGTGCGCTCTCGACGCCGATGTCTGCGAGCTGCTCTTACTTGGTAAATGTCAGGTGACAGGAGACTTATCTGTTATGACAGGACGTCCAACTGAACAAGCAGAGACCTGTCCTCAAGCCTTTTAACCAACACATGTGCGTGTGTAACGTGGCATGGAGTCACATTGAAGGCTGCACTTAAGTAGACCAGAGAATTGTGCATGGCCTTGGCTATTAGAAGAGCCAGTGAGGCCCCCATTTAGATAGATTTATGACTCCAGTCTGGGGGCTGGGCGGGGTGCCCCAGATCTCCAGCCTGTTATCTGTTTTGGAAGAAAATATCTGACATACTTTGGTGGACGCCTGCTGCGCTCTCCCAGTCAAGAGAACATGAGTGAAGCCTTAGAGGCTGCAAAAATGCTTTCTGAATGCTGTAAAGTGGAGTGATTTACAAAGAGCTGCAGCTGCCCCCTGGATTAGAAGCAAAGTAGCTCTGCTGCCGAGATGCTGATAAGTATCGGCTCTCTCTGGAAATCTCACTTTCTTCTGCCAGCTGGGTACCTTAATAAAACTTTCAGTGCCTTATGAAGGAATTCCTACCTGAAAAAATCAAACTCCTCTTAATGCTACTGTTGCGGTGTGAAGAAGTGCTCAGCTCTCGCTCAGAAACAACCAATCACAGCCAAGACGTTTTATACACCGACAGCGGTGGCTATGCTAACTAGCCTTAGCATTCTTGATGGGATCTGCTGTTGGTAGAGCCAGGGAAGGGCGTGAGCAGCATTTACATGAATGATTGACAACGCAAAGACCCTCCCTCTGGCTCTGATTGGTTGTTTCTTAGCAGAGGAGTTAGATTTTTTTTTTTTTTTCAGATTCTTTCTCATACTGTCAAAACATATTGATGATTTTAACAAAAATGTAAAAAAAACAAAAAACATTTTGTTTTATAAAGGTTATACTGCCGCTTTAAACACAAACCAAAATACTGCAGCAAAAATAGAACAATATGCCGTCAGCAACTCTTTATTGAAGCAGTTGGTCTAGCCATGCAAAAACACATAAAACCAGTGTTATGAAAATATGTCAAAATTGTTCTATTTATAAGAAACCTTTCTCTGCCCAGACACACACAGAATCTCCGTCTTGCTGCAAAGTCAGGTCGACCTCAAAGTAGATGCTATTTAGGGGTGTTGGGGTAAAGGGGGCTGGATGTAGATACTTAAGTACTGAACTGCATATGGACTATAGAAGCATTGTGTCCATGGTTTTATCTTATTTTCTTGTTCATTACCATGTTTGTTTCTTTGCTCCTTACAGCGACCGACATCACGTGTCCAGCTCGATTCCAGTGCCCTCCAAGTCGCAGCTGGGTGTGTCCGCCGCCTCAGAAATGGGCTGCCCTCACCACAACAGTTCTCCAGACCGAGGCCCGAGGAAGAGGACGAGCTCGGAGGCCGAGGCACAGCTCAAGTACAAGCTAACGCCTTCCCCAAACAACAAGGCAGCCGCAGGGGAAGAGAGTCCTCCAGCTAACTTGACACCACCGGCACCAAAACATGTGTCCTCGTCGCTTGATGCCAGCACGGCCTCACCTCACCTTAACACACATGCAGCGGCTAAGAATGAGGAGGGGCAGGGGGAGCAGGGTGGGCACACGGAGGTAGAAGAGGAAAATAAAACCGCTGGCGTAGAGAGGGAAGCGGATAAACAGAAAGAATCCGAGGAGCGGCCAGCCAGTAGCGCAGGGGCATCCAGTTCCTCCGTAGTGCAGGAAGTTGGAGAGGAAACTGTTTCCAGTAACCATACAGGCGCAATGAACGGCTCCCTGGCAACAGGTCAGGCGCCGTTGGGCCTCGTCCCAGAGCTGCACTGCTCCGTGGAGCAAGCTGAGGAGATCATGGGCACAGAGGCCACGGGGATGGGGATGGGGTTAACAGAGGAGGCCCGGCTGGAAGACTACCACTGCGTTCCCGTGGATCACGCGGTAGCCGTTGAGTGCGACGAACAGGTGCTGGGCGAGCTGGACGTGGCAGGCTTTGAGGAGTTCAACAGGCGCATCTATGCACTAAACGAGAACATGTCCAGCTTCCGCCGGCCACGCAAGAACTCTGACAAATGAGATTTGGGGAGCGGTGCGGGGCGGGGCAGAAGGCCAGAGGGAGTCTTGGTAAAACTTGCACATCGTCTGAACAGATACAAGGCAGGGAGATGAACTGAAAAGACTGGAGTGTGGTTCTGAGCAGCAGCTGTTCTGGATGAACCGATTTGCACTTATTAATGACATTTCCCCCAGAAATCTTTCCAGTTAGAAAAGTCAAATGAAAGTCCTGGGACAGAAAGCGTTTTTGTTTTGATTCCAGCAGCTATACATCTTTAGAAAAATGGCCCGAAACAGCTCATCAGGTGTCTTAATTTACCAAGTTTGATGCTAAGTTTAATTCAACAATTACGTGAGACATTACGTGGGACCACTCAGGTGACATTTCCACTCATCTGGTTTTCCACTCATTCTGTTTCTGCACAGAGAAACAGAATCTACTCATTGTCCGTTTGGTTGGCTCTGACAGCTGCCAGTCGGACGATTACACACTTGACCCAAACTCTTCAGTGTGGACGTTCCTGCTGTGAGAAGATTAAGTTTTCTACATTTAGTGTCATTGAGGTGTTTAAGATGAAGTCGGGAGAAGCAGATATAAGTTTTGAAAGAAATCAGTTTTCTATGACATGTTGGAGAATGTCAAAACAAATGCAAACATTTTAGGACACTTGAAATAAGACAAAGCCAACATACGAGTAACTTTTTAGCAAGATATAAAAGTTTGTTTTAAGTAATTCCTAAATATTGGTAATTAAAAAAAATAAACACTCTCTCCACTGTCACTAGTTCACTTATATTTTCCGATGATATAAGTGAATTAATCTGCTGGTGGAAGTAGTCCTTTTTTCATCCATATTAATGAATTATTTGCTTAAAACAAGCTCTTATATCTTGCTGAACAGATTTAGTTTTGATTTATTTTTAGTGTACCAATATATTTGCACTAGAAACTAGACCAAAAATACTTGGAAAGATGTTATATTTGCAGTGCTGGGGTTGACTCAGGCTGCAAGAGAGAGAGAGAGAGCTAGACTTACAGCAGATAACAGGAAGGCTGAGTGTAAAGTACTACTTTCGGAACTCTCTCAGGTCAGGAATAAACCGAGTCATTCTAACTGTCTTTCAAATGTCAGCCCAGTGGGTTGGATGTCAGTAGAATGTTTTCTATTATAGATCTGAGTGTTATTAGCAAGGCAAGCCTTACAAAAACCTGAAATTGGAAATTGACCACAGTCGTCTTATCGGTGTATCTTTACTGCCTAGCATCACAACCCTTTACAACTTCAGTTAACAATCCATTTTCCACTGCAGGCCGAGAGCATCTTCAGTACATTGTCTTCAAAAGTTTTGTCTTCATTCCCAGCTTACTGTCCCAGCACTTCCACCGCTGACGAACACGATGATTTCAGGGTGCATGTCACTGGATGTGTGCAGCAGGGAGCTTTTGGACTCTGATATAAGTGAGACAGTCATCAGCATGCAGACAGTCACACGTACGCAGTTTGGACGCTCCCACCAATGAGCTTTGGGCACAGCAGGATTTTTGCTGTTGCACAGTGAGGTGGGAGCTGCGACTGGGCGACCGGTTGCGGAGTCATCTCACCAATCTCCGCTCTCTGCACACACTCGGTTTTCCTTCAGGCTTTAAACGTGAATTTCACAGGTGGACGGTGGGACCTCACAGCGAATGGCAGGGAAACGGTGCAATTGATTATTTCTTTCATCCACCCTTGTGTCGATTCCTTTGTTGTTGTTGATTTATTTTACAAACTCTCCGATAAAGAATTCCATTCTTAACATCCGGTCCTCTGATGTTTACATTCGGTTGATTAAATGTAATTCTGTGTTCTGGAATGTCCCTCTCAGGCTCCTGTCTAACTGTTTTTTGAACAAAATCCTGCTGTCTGTGATTGAGTCCTGTGTCTCCCTGTTCTGAATGCTTTCCTGCACTGGTATTCGATTATTGCTTTATTTATGTCTCTACAAAAATATATGTGAAATGTAAACCGATGCATAGATTTATTTCCTGATAATATTGAATGTCGCACATGAATATTGTTAACTCCTTAGACTGATATCCGATGTAGGGTGCCGGACTGAATAATCTGCCACGACAAAGATGGACCCGCCGCCTTCAGCCCATGAAGAGTTTTAGATCCTGTAAGGTGGAGACTGGAAGACGTTGCATTGAGAGAGAAAAGAGGAACAATGTTATATCATTTCCATAAACTGCTATACAGTTAAACAAATGTACATATTCTTTTGTATGGAGAATTTTTTTGGTTATTAAAGACTTTCAGTCCAACGGCATGGCTGAATTTGCCCCCGCCCTTTACGAGTTGTCTGACTGGATTTGTAAAAGTGCGTGTGGATGGAGATGCGATTCCTTAAATTAATGGCCACAAACCTTGCCAGCGAAGCTAAT
Source organism: Gambusia affinis (assembly GCF_019740435.1). Classification (NCBI taxonomy): domain Eukaryota; kingdom Metazoa; phylum Chordata; class Actinopteri; order Cyprinodontiformes; family Poeciliidae; genus Gambusia; species Gambusia affinis. The sequence goes on from NC_057882.1 coordinate 18,706,728, forward strand.
GTAGCAAATGTTGAAAAAACACAATTTCGCAATTGTGGTGTTTGCATTAAATAAGTTGAGCAATTAAAATCGCGAGTAAGTTGGTTCATGCCATTAAAAACGTTTTTAATGGATGCACCGTCATCAGCCATCTAATTCCTGTTGTCTTCTTCGTGGCATCATCCTGTTGCTGATTGTGTGACTTGTGTGATGCCAAAAAAATGTTTTCATTGCAGTACTGCAAAATAAATATAATCTTGATATGGCCCAAAAAAATACACCTCATCCTGAAGCCTAACCCTTTTTGAAATTGGCTCGTGTTCATTCAGCAAATTTATTTTCAAAATGTCAAATTGCACAATTGTACATAGTCGGTGGAAACGCAGCGTGTGTGTCTGTGCGCGTGTGCGTTTGTGTGTGGTGGTTTCAGAGTGATGGGACTAAAAGATCCGTCTCTAAAATGATCAGGATTCAAGATGGACCAAGTCCAAAGAAGTAAAAGTTGAAATTAATTCTTTGAAGAATATTGTCACAACTTTGTATATAAAATGACTTTACAATAGTTAAATATGTTAATTCACCAATTGGCTTTAAGAATTTTGTTAGCTGCATTGCTGAAAATGCAGTTTATGCCACTTTTGATTTATGCAGGGTTTTTTGCCAAATCTTCCAGACCCAACTATAAATGTTTCGATGTTTTAGTGTCTGATGATCATTCAAAGCTGTTCATCCGCTTCACTTAAAATCTTAGAAAATAAGTCTTTTACTTAAGTTTAAACTTGTAACGCTTTTAAAAGTCATGTTTAGACAGAATCCAGATTATCTTAACTATAGAAGTCAATGATAAAACATCCCAGTACCAGAGGCAACTTTGGTGTTCCACAGGTCTGACTGATTGGACCAAAACTGCTTATCAATGAAGTGCTTACATTTGGTAAAAATTTTAATCAAGCACACAAAGATGCTCTTGCTTATTCTGACTGGGATGATGTGTGTTGGCCTCTGTGTGCACACTTGGTGCAAAGGTTTTGGGATTTAAAGTTGTAGGTGTGTTTGGGCTGTTAAGAGGTTTTCAGGATATGATCAAAAAGCGAACACCAAAAAGCTGATCATTAATGCATTTTATTGTGATGGACTGGCGACCTGTTCAGGGTGTACCGTGTCTCTGTTATTTAATTTTAAAAAATTTTTTCTATTTTGGGCAAATCTATTTTTTGAAGTGTTGCCTTTCAAGAAGAAAAAAGGGAGTGGTGCTACTCTCTGAAATTTCACATTTCCAAACAGCTGAATTTGTCTTTGTTGAGTTAAAGTTATATTTGAATTGCTTTATGTGTGCTCAACGTCTGACCTCTAATCAGAAGTGTCACTTTACAACCAGCTCTTTCTCATCTAAAATTCTTCCTATGACTTTGATCGATGTGCTTATGGGAAGTTCAGCCTTATTTCATATTTCTCATTGTTTGGGGACAGGTGCACGCTGCTATAATTCACGATCAGATCTTTGGCGCAAGCTAGCAGTCATCCACTGCTGGTCTGTCTAACTTGAAAACATCCTGTGTAAAAAAATACGACACACTCGGTTGAAGGCTGGAACCATTTGCTTCTTACTTTTCCGTGCCTTAAAGTATTGTAGTTGTCAAGCTTTTGGACTTAAGGAATACTTTAAACTCTTTCTCTCACAGGTATTCCCATAGTGGCCATTTGCTTTGGTCTTTGCACTTTAGTCTGATATTTTTGTTCCATTTATCTAAATGAAAAAAAAGTTGTTTTAAGACAGCACAGCAGGCCTGCTCTGAACTAACTCAGCCAGCTTCCTCTTGCCTGGAAGCTGCTGTTCACCTTTATTAGCACATGGGAAAGACTGCATGTGACTGAGCTTACAGTGCAGCCTGTTCTTGCTGTGAGCTCAGTTTCTAATGAAATGAGCCCTTCTGCTTTCCTTTACCTCATTACGCCCTTAACTGAATCAAACGCAACCCTTCTTGTTGTATTACTGTATTACTTTGTTGCCGGGGCTGCAGATAATGCTTCAATTTGTTCATGATAATTACCGGAAAACGATCGCTGAGAGTGTGTGAACCTTGCTGGCAGCTTGTAATTCTCATCTTGTGCAGCCAGATTGCTGTAATGTCATCTTCTAACAGTACCCGTAATCCCTCTGCTGACTGAACTAAACCTTCTTCCTTTGGAGAAAGTAAGATGGATGTTTTAGTTGGTCTTTGGAAAGAAGATCGACGACGCTGTCTGTCAAATTTCTCATGACACACAGCTGCTGATTCTGTCGTTTCTGTTTCAAGACTCGCATGAAGATGTTTCCTGATCCTCATCGTTATGTCACTTTGCTGGGTGTCCTCTCTCTCTCAGATGAGCCTCGCTGCTACCTGAAGGCCTCAAAGCTTCACTCTCTAAGGTCAGGTTTGTCTCCAAGCAGACAGAATAACCTAGATGCTTTTTATTTGTTAAAACTGTCTCTACGTCCGGTTTGTACATATGAGACAGATAATATGTGAAAAAGAAGCAAGCACATCTGCCCAGCTGCAGAAATACACAGATCTGATGGAATCAGCCAATCAGAGCCAGGAGGAGGGTCTTAGCGCTGTCAATCACCCTCTTGTATGCAAGGTTTTGAGACATTTGTTTCCCACAGTGGCTTTATGTTTCAGAACTTTTATCATTTTTATTGACCGGTTACATTTACTGACTCGTGCTTATGTAAACACAGAACATTATGGATCTGTGGTACCAAACAGAGAGGTGGCGCATTAGGAGATGTTCACACTTTACTTCAGAGGAGTCACAACTCCTAGCAGCAAAATAAGTGTGCAAATTAAAAAAAAAATAGCAAAACAAAAACTGCAAAAAGCTACAACACATTTTTGATGGATAAAAAAGTTACACACCCTTCACACGTCCCACTGTAACAGGAATCATCGCTTGTAGTTTTGTTTTCCATATAAGGTCATAATGAAATTGAAAGGTATAGACAACATTTTTGAAATTCAAATCTTTCTCCACACAGATCAACGTTTTGGTTGTGTTCATTTGTATTTGTGTTTAGGGAGAGAAGAAGTGAGTGAGAATAAGCAGATGCTGCTTCCTTCACTCCTAGTAGAATCCTCTTCGGGTTTCCTCTCCGCTCTCTCACTTTAAACCTCTCGCGTCTCTCACACTGTATGATCTGCTGTACTGCTCCTCGTCACAGGCACCTCGCAAAATAAACACAAGCTAAACTGTCAGACTACTTCTCCTCTTTAAAATACGGCGTGTCACAAATCGACTTCTGACCCCAATCCCCTCCCCAGGCGGCGTCCTCATTAACTCCAAGGTTTGTTTAAATAGAGATACTAGTTTTTAACCGTCCAATCCATCAAAAGTGACTGAGTTTAATGGCTTCGCTCTAAATTTGTTTTCTGAACCGAAGTCGTCCAGCTTGGGACGTTCTGGAGGAGCAAAATGTCTGATAAATGAAGAAAAGCTGCCATGTTCTCCGTCACGGCTGATTCATGCCTGATATGTCATGGATCCCCCGCTGCATTTTCAAATAGTCACAAAGCAGCATTTACAAATAACATTCAAATGTCCTGTATTCTTACTTTTTTCTGTTTTAGCTTTGTGTGAAAATGTGCACACCTTAGGGAATCCTTACTTCTGTTGATTACAGCGCTGAGCTTATTAAAAACGTTTTCTTTAAATTACCTGCTGACTTGTGACAGTTTCTACCTCATTACACCTTCTAATTCACCCAACAGGAAATCTGCAATATAAAAAAATAAAAGTGTTTAATTATATGATTTACACAGTCAAGGTACCGAGAATTTACACCTTGGTTCTAGGATTCATCTTGTCAGGGCTTATAATGAAAATAAACACACGAGAAATATCTGTTTTTCTTTTTTTTTTTACCAACTAATACATGAAAAATGCAGTTTTAGACACGAGAGGTTAATATGGGAAAACAGCAGCTTTGCACTTCTAAAACCAAAACTACAATTTATCAGCACAAACAAATAAAACATGCTATCTGTAAAGCAAGGTGGTGGAGGAGTGATGAGATGGGCTTACTTTGCACTGTTCTAGTTCTAGAATTAAGAGACATGTATTCCTGCATTCATTCTAACCTTTACACATAATTGCAAATATTTAGCTTTTTACCATTTTTTAAATAAGAAAATGAAATATTACTGTTAAGTGGAAAACTTGCATTTAAAATTCATTCAATAAATCAGAATATATTGAAAAGTCCGTCTTTTCCTACAACTTTATTACTGAGTGAACCATATTATATAGATTAATTAAAGCCTTTAGTCCTGTTAATTATGATTTTCCATTTTGCAGCTAATGAAAACACGACTTTTAAAATTGGAATATAACATTAGACCTATAAAAGAAATCATCCAGAAATGTAGCCTTAATTAAAACAATTTTTAATATAAAAGTTAACTATTTTAATCTGACAAATGAGCCTCATCAGAACAAATGAATGTATTGGATATGATTGCAACTTTATTATTAGGTTTATTGCTGAGACGTTTTGCAGTACATTTACAAACACCACACAAGTTGACTGGAATATTCAGTCATTTTCTTCTGTTTCTGTGATCAAAACTTTCACACAAACCTTGTTGCTTTAAATATTTAAACTTGACTGTGGTTCCTCAGTTCCTCTCTGCCTTGAGTTGACCAAAATAATCTGAAATACCTCATTCACAGCTGACGAAAAAGTCTCAGCAGCAGCAAAAGTCAAACTGTTCCTGAAGAAATAAAGTCTGGGAATACTTACAGAACTATTTCTACGACCGATGCTCCACAGAGTCCTATAATCTGCAAACAGATAAGACTTGAGACAACAGTGAACCCTCCATAAGGTTAGCGACCTTCCAAAATTCCTCCTAAAGCACAGCACCGTCTCATAAAGGAAGATTCAAAGACAAGATCTAAGAAGCTTTGGGCCTCTTTCACCTCAAAGGTCAATGTCTGCCCTCCCATCTGAAACGCAGAAAGTGAACATGGCCTCTAGGATATTTCTGGAGGAATATCAAAGGGGAAGTATTCTGTAAAATCACTTTTTCATGTTACAAAAACACACCTGGAGTGTTGCTTTGATTCGTTCACGCATGTTTGAGAAATCCTGTAGCAACCACTCAGCTGTGCAAACTCCAGGGTGGACCGAGTGCCTCGTTCGAGATCCAGCTTCCACATCACAGAGCAGACCTCCGCTCAGCTCCTCCAGACTAGCTACCAGTAATTAGCAAACACCTGGTGGAACCCTGAATCTGTTGAGCTCACTGTAGGAAGAAAAAACATTAAAAGCTTAATAGAGGAGCAACGTTGTGACGACTTCCTGAAGACGAAGTTTCAGAAAGCGCTGGAGTTCTGAAAGCGACAGAGGCCAAGGCATTGAATTACAAAGTCAGTTTTCTTTTAAGTCATCTTTGATAAATAAAGCATTTTTGTAACATAACTGGATTGTGCAAAACACAGAGTACTGTCCCTTTAAAGCTCACTTTGAACGACGTCTCTGAATCTTTTCCAAAACGTTGTGCAGACTGATGTGTGGAAGTTTGACCAGTTCAAACTTGCAGTAAGAATTGTTGGGGACCTCCCATATGCGGAGGAACCATGAATTCTGCTTTCTAAAAGTCTAGTTGGAAGAACATCTGGTCATCAGACTGTGAGTTGAAGCCAAAGCAAAACTGGGTTTTGCAGTTAAAAGATCCCAAACATTTACATCCACATCTGAGGGGCCCAAAGGCAACAAGATAGATGTTTCAGCGTCCCTCATTCCAGGGCCGGTCATAAACCTTTACTGACCTAAAAACGGTTTCACCTCACACACACACACACACACACACACCCTCTGCACTGCTGCAGCATTAAACAGGCTCTGGAGAGACGAGTGTGTTTGTTCTGCAAGAGGGTGACATCAGAAATGAAGTCATTAAGGTATCATGAAGTACATCTTCCTTCATTGGCGCACGGAGACCATTCTGTGTGACTGCAGCTCTTCATAGGCGGATTATAAACACAATACGGGGATTAGAGGACTGCATTACAAGCTTTGAGGGACGCATGCAGGAGCTCTGGTGTCATCTCAGATGTCACAGAGCTCCCTCCCCTTCTCGGGTGGTTTGGTTCATCCTGGGCCGTCATGGTTCTGATCGTTCATCGTCTGCTTAAAGCCGTCTCAGACACTAAAACTCCCCGCTTGGACAGAATCCCAGTTGCTGCTTCTGCTTTTTTTTTTTCAGCAGCAGGAAAGCCTCACTCTTCGCCGTGACTCCCCGTGTTCACCGTTTCACGAAGAGAAGCAGCTCCTTTCCCAGATCCCCTCGAACGCAGATTTTTATGGGAATTCCTCACACACTCCATATGGTCTGTGGCAGCGCTTCATGAAATGTAGAGGAAGTTCAGCGCTGGAAAGAAGACTTTGTGTAAAAATAGCACCTCAGTAGCAGCAGTTCCATTAACTGTAAAAGTAAGCAAATTAAAATTACAAAGAAAAATGTGAAACACAGCAATTTCAGAAAACGTTTTTTGCGCCAAGATGAGGTGTTTTTTCTTCCGGATTGAAATAGATTTATTTTACAAAAGCAGCAACGGAAACACTTTTTTCGCATTACGTGTGATCAACAGCCGGATGTTGCTGCTGGCAAAAACCACGAAGAAGACAAGAGGAGGAAGTAGGAGAATGAAGATGTTCTTGTTTCTGTCGGACGATGTGCAACCGGCTCCACCTGAGATCTCACAGCCAACAACTCTTCTGTAAAATGACTAATTTCTCTAAACGGCTGCAAACAAAGGCGCTCCGAAGTGTAAGATGCTTGACACTGACCTCCTTTGATTAGCGCCATGGATGAAATATGGATATATCTCATGTAACTTTTTACATCCATCGCTGTATATTTTATTTTTTACTTTATCTGTGAGTGGTCGTATAGGAAAGGTCGTGAGGCCGGGACGCCAACCTGGAGTGACTCATTTAATTTCTTATCTTATGGAAACACAGCAGTTGCAAAATTGTGACATTACCAGAATATCGACACACACACTTGTAATGGAAACACACCTTTTGACCGTTGAGCTTTTATTCTCTCAGGGTTTCCCTGAGTAAAATCTGGCGGGCTGCCAGGCTTTACTTGCACCCCCACTTAATTACCAAGTAATATTTAAAAATGTCCTGACGACATTAAAAACTATTTTAACTCAAAAACATAGTACGTCGCTGGACACTGCCCTGTAGCGCCCCTACCACTGAGCTCCCCAGGTTTTCTGGGTGAAATCCTGTTTCTACTTTATGAAATCTACCGATTCTTCATGACTCGTGTGATCTTGCTCTTGTCATAAATTTATGCCCATAGACATTGTGGTTTCCTGTGATTAGCTTCCAGCTTTTTTTTTCTCGATGATGTAACTGAGACCTGACATGTGGAGCAAGAAGGGAATCCTCCCCAGACACACAATGGGCTGCCCCCCCTACAGCTAACAAAGGCAAACAATAACAGAAGGCGTATCGCTGCGCACACGGTAACTTTAGAGTTTTCCTTGCTGGTCTCTTTGCTTTGTGCTGAATGTGAACATGTTTTTGAAGGGGATGTGCTTTCAAACATAACATCACGTCTTCTTTCTTATTTATGGACGTGATTGATTGTGCCTTTGAGGTAAATCCATGGCGGGATTCCTGGTCCAGAGAAGAGTCCTAAGCGATACCAGAAATATCCTAGAGCTGTTCCTGGGCTGCACCTTAGGAAACCTTAGGAAATACCTCTGGGTAGCTCAAAGGTTAGGGCACCAATCCATGGTCAATATCACTGGATTAGTGTTTCATTGACATATGTGATAAAAACAGAAACCAAATCATGTGAAATTTGTCCATCTGGCTCTCATGTAGTCAGCAAATCTGCTGAACAAAAATGCTGTGTCGTGTAAAGCTCTGTTGTTTTCACACATAAACTCTGTTCAATTGGGAGTGAAAATTACAACATTTCTTGCACTTCCAGCTGCTGCACTTCAGGACACTGTGTCTAACAAACTCAACCCTTTAAGCAGCCTGTTCCCCTTCTGACCTGTGGCGGCGCTCTACCGAGAACCACTGAAGGAAACCATGTCAAAATCTCTGAGGAAGACACTGGGTAAACTGTAAACACTGTTTTCTTGACAAAAGCATCTCCCAGTTGGATATGAATGGATTTGTTGCTGTTTACTGGCAACACAAGGAGAAAGGAGTGATCACTTCTACTTTCCACAAAGAAATGAGCGAACTTTGTGAAATTAGAAAAGATGACGGATTCCTTCTCAACCTCCAAAACATTCTCCGTTGGAAACACGTTTTACTGCCCCTCTGTGAAGCAGTGAAAGACTGGGACCTCTTTAGAACCCCATCTCAGGGTGCCAGTTTGTTAGGTCTCGTTATTCTTTACATAACATCATCACCCTTCAACACCTTCTGAACGCTTCCTCAGTTGTACTTGTTTATTTTGTTTTTTCTTGCAATCTGTCTTACTTATTTAAAATATTTATAGGAAAATGTGTCAGGACATATATATATATATATATATATATACAGACACACACTGATGTGTGCCCTGCCTTTGATGTGTATAAATGGTTCCCCCATTACAACCCAGATGCTGCACAGTGTTTCAGTGTTTCAAAGATCATTTTATCCTTTTCAGATTTTCATTTTTCACATCAAAGGAGGATTTTTTTTCCTCTTCAAATCAGTCAACTTTCACTGATCTCAAGCTGAATTTGAACTACTTTGTTTTTTTTGAATGGCACATATTCCAAACCTCATTCTGGTGGTAAATCAAACGATCGAAACTGCAATGTCGGCAAACTGCAGCAACATCCTAAAAGTAATTGTTGCATATCTCATACTGTTTAACCAGTGGCTTATATTAGTTTCTTTTACTTCTACCGTTTGGCTTAGTTTTGGTTAATAAAACTGTCATATGCCATGTGGTCTTGATCATCTGGGATTGTTTTACTAAAACTATATTTGACTGTTTGCCACTTTTATTTTTTTATTTTTTATTTTTTTACTGGAGCTGTCCCTTTCATTTATGAAATAAAGTTAACACCATTACAGTTTTCTGTGAAAATTCACATTTAAGAGGTCAAACATGTCAAATTGTTTCAGTAAGAGATAAAAAAAAAGTTTGTTTCTTTCGTGTGCCAGAAGTGTATCTTGGTGTGCTACCAAGAAGTTTTAGTTGCGGTTTTGTTTTCTCGCAAATTTACCGAGACGGCAAAGAGAAGAGAGTTTTTTATTGTTGATGTGCATAAATCAGGCTCCTTGTCTTATTTTATTTTTCAAATTGAGCCTTTGGGCCAGAGGATAAGACAAAATGGACAAATGGAATTACACTGCCTTGAGTTAAACCAAAGGCAAAACACAAGAATGAAATACGGTCTTAACAGAATACGGGTCATTATTGATCACTGAACCGTTGCAGTTCGTTTACATCACTGTCAGCGCACGAGTTTTAATTCAAGGAACTGTTCAAGAGAAAGATGAAGAATTCATATCTGAGACTTGGGCAGAAGATGTAATCTATTACCCTTCCTGGGATGTTGGAAGTTCAGAATGGTGAATAAATCTTGCAGGCTGTTGTAAATCCGTTAAATCATTTAAAGTGACCTCTGAGATGAAAAATTCCAGGATTTAGATAAAAGACTATTGAGATTTATTCGGTACAGAGGATTAGGTCGAAGTCTTCTGAATGTCTTTTCCTCTTCCACACACCAGAACAAATATCGTCACGCAAAACCAATGAATGCATATTTTATGTAAGCCAGGAGGGCGTCCAAAAGTACTCCCCCCTAGGAGAAAGAGAAATTATTTTTAAAGCTAAAATCAACAACAAAAAAATATTTATATAAATACAAATATATTGGGTTTTTAAAAAAAAAAAAAAAAAAAAAAACACATTCTGAACAATAAACTATTTTATTCAACCAAATAAATTTGTCAGAATATTTTGTACATTATAGTAGATGATCCGTCTAGTTTAAATGTCTAGATTCATTTCGGCTAGACTTATTTCTTTTTTTTTAAAAAAAAAAAAAACATTTAGTACAGTCTCAGCAATGATAAGTCACTCTTTCTTTGAAAATGAGTGACCCAAGTTTAATAAATTAGTTCAAGTTTAATAAATTAGTTTGACTTTTGCGACCAAAATGTTGTTTTTGACTAAAACACACTGGACAGATGTGGTTCTATCCACTAGAAAATTAAAGACAAAGTAAAATCTAGGAGAATTTTAAATTAGCAATATTATTTCCTAACTAGAAATAAAAAGCCTGAATTTGCATAAACCACCTGAGCAATTAATTGGGGGCCATCTTACAGGTGTGGAAAACGCTATTAGCTGGTGTTTGCGAAGCAGCCAATCCAAGAGCAGGATGGATTTTCCTTGCCGCTGATTGGTTGTTCCCCAAAGAGCATAGATAAGGGAGACTATTAGCTTCTTTAGCAGTTCTAAGATGGTTTTTACTGTGTGTGTGTGTGTGTGTGTGTGTGTGTGTGTGTGTGTGTGTGTGTGTGTGTAGTAAGGTTTTATGTTTGAACTATTAGAACTGGTGGTCATAAACGTCTTTAGGTCTTATGTATTTATGGGTGGTTGTAGATTACAGAGAGTCAACTGTTCCTGTCTACAGGAAAGATAAATGTGTTTCTCCTGACCTTACGTTTGGCTGTTTGGGTTCATTAGTGCTACATTATAGTGAATTTACTTTGGATTTATGTTACTTTGTGCCTCCACCATCAGGAGAACCCATGCTACAATTTGAGAACCTTGGATATAAAAGGAATCGAAGACAACAGAACAAAGTGATGCGACACCAACGACAGATATGTTGTTCGCCCTGCGACTTCTGACAAAGTTTTAGGAACCCCTTTAAAAGCCGGTTGGGACCCCGCAGTTAAACGTGCTAATGGGAAACAGCAGCTTATATCGAGTACATTTGTTTTCACAGGAAAGGGTTTATTGCCAAAACCGAAAAATGAAGGTCAACACCTTTAGGTCAGCCACTTTGTCACCTACATGGGTTTTATTCCCATAGCAACCATAACACAAATTACACACAAACCGCAGTGTCCTCGTTCCTACGTCCTTCCTGGAGTTCAAATCAGAAGGACATTCGACCAAATTTCAGCGTCAGAACAAATATGTCCAAGATTAGAAAGTAGATACAGTTTCCCTCCAAATCCCTACCAAAGACTATTATAGTACATTAATAATGAAAAGCACGTGGCTGCTGTTGCCAAGAATTAATGAGGTACCTGAATATTCTTTTTAAAGAAAATCTTGAAGAAGATCTTGGTGTTCTTTTAAATTCCCTTGTCCTCTAGGTAAGATCTTTGAATCCCTTTGGCGATTAAACACATCTGAGCTTCATTGTCTCCCAGTGAGACCCGTCACAGCCATCCAAAAGCAAAAGGGGAATGAAAAGTGTGTCTGTGAAAGACAACTGCTTGAGGTCTAAGTAGCAGAGGAGAGATTCATGGGGGAGGGCTCCAGGCCAAACGCTCTTGGCAAAGAGAAAAAAGTCCACCCTGCTGGTCAGGCAATCCAGTTTGTAGATTTACAAAAGCTGCCTGGCTGCATCACAAAAGAGACACTTAGATTGTATTTCTTTTTCCTTTTTTACAAAGAAAGAATGTCCCATTGGCTTCCATATTGGCGTGGATTTCTCCTGGACGCGGTGGAGGATTCGGCCCAGATAAATCCTGCTGAATCCTCCTTTGACTCACTGTTAAACTTTCTCCCTCATAGCCTCCACATCCGGGTTCCCAGCGGCACAATCTGACCGCCGGCACTTCCACAACGTCAGAGCTGGTTTCAAGCATTCATGTAGTGGTACAGTTCCTGCAACAGCACTCGTTACTTCGAGTTGTTTTCAAACGATTCATTCCGCTCTTCCTCTCCGAGGTGCTGGATTCGCGCGAGAAAGTTCCGTGTTGGACCTCTAGGTTTCTCTGCTGGAGTTCAGGAAGCCACCAGGGAACGTTAAAGTCAAGTGGTGTTGAAACTCTACTGACAGGATTATCCAGGAACAGGAGATTTATCGAATATGTGTTTTTGGTTTTCAAGTCGCCCGCTAAAGAACCTCCTGTTCTCGCTTTTTCTAGATGTCTGACTATTTTGTTGTCAATTTTTATTCGATTAAGGTCCAGTAACAAATTGAGTGGGATTTTAGTTTGTTCTTTTGTGCTTTTCGTGGCATTTGTTTCCAGTTGGTAATCAGTTTCTTTCTTGACAGATTTTATAGCTGAAGATCTGCAGCTGCCACTTTGTTTCAGGTCACCGTAAAATTAGCAACATGGACGACCGGAGCCTGCAGAACTGCTGTGGACTATTGGCAGGTCTCTATGCACTCCAAGATCCTTCACTTGTTGCTTGTTAAGTTAAACAAAGCGCATTGCAATGTATCATCACCGCCTATTTAATACTTTAAGTGCAAAAAGTGAAAGTAAAGACAAATAATTTGCAAAAGAAGTAACATTTATTCTAAATTCAGGAGCGCCACTGAGCTATTTCAATATTTTGAATATATTTCAAAACAGGGAAATGAGGTAAGATTGATTTTACAATAAGGATAGTCATTGGGTGTTGTGCAAACAAACAAGGATGCAAACCAAACTTGTCATTTCATCGTAAACCTTTTGATGAGGAAAACAGGCGGACTGGCAGCCCTGGCTGAACTTGTAGACTTGCTATTGAACACATTTCACAAGGTAAGATTAACTTTCATATACTTCATAAGTAAGTACAATTAATAACAGAATATTGCATTGTGGAGAATCAGTAACCATGGGGAAATTGCCCCACCATCATGTAGTCTATTTTGTATGAAAAAAGCTAGTTAGGATCTGGACATTGGTATACTCTACGTCTGCTCTGGTGTACATCATTGATGACATTTATAAATCACATGGCGTGAATTCAGGCAAAGTCGACGGTTTGATCAAATCAACAAGCGCGTCAGGAGTTGGGAGGTTTGGGTCGGTTTCTGAGCTAGCTATCTCCATCGTTTGTAAACGCCGCCGCCGCCGTCTATAAGCCTCGACTAGGTGTGCTACTTCTACCGATAATGTAGCTGGATTTGAACCAGCAAAAACAGCGTGGGAAAACAATCGAGTCGTTCAATACTTGCTTCGTCCATCATGGCCCCTGTACATGATTAGGTGACTTAGTTGCAAAGGGTCAATTGACAGTGCATGAATGGATGATTTACATGATATTTTCCTGTTTCAAAACAGTACAAATATACATGAAGTATTGAAATAGCTTAGTTACTAACCTGAATTTACTGTAAATGTTACTTCTTATACAAAGAAGTAACATTTAATACACTCACTGTATTAAATAGGTGATTATGATGCGTTGCAATGTGCTTTCTTTACAATCATTGCAGTGCTTCAGGCCAGTGTCTATAGGTTAGCAGTGATAATGCTGTGGGTGTGTGGAACATTAAAGTCTGTCCAGGTGCCTACAGGTGTTTGTGGTGAAACTTACTGAAAAGTCTTCCACAGTAGCAGTAGTTGTTATCAATGATGAAATTGAACTCTGTATCCCATCCTTGTTCTGAAATCCCCATATTTCTTTTTTTGCCGTTTAGCTTTTCTCCGGACCATCCGGTGGTGAAGGGATTGCATGAATATTAATAGTTAAAATCCTCACTCTGTCCGACAGAAAGCAGCATGCTGCTAATCACCACTGGTCAAGCCAGTATCCTCAGTACGCATTATCCTCAGCCTCTCTGTGGCCCGTTACTTAACTCCCCTGGCATTTTCCTTTCCTCCCATGTGTCACAGCAGAGGTGGATACAGTCTGCTTATTTTCTCCCCCTAAAAATTTAGCTTAACATTTAATGAATACATAAACTCTTAGCTGGAATTCTATAAATATGTCACTTACCTTGCCATTGCCTATTCATTTTAAAATACGTAGAGACGGGGAAACTTGTTGCACATTGCATTCCGGATGAATTACTTGGCTCTGAGTGAAATTCTGCACAATAAATCTCAAGGTGGATTTGCAGACAATAAAACTCTGTGTTATGTTTTATGGCTGAACAAGTAACTGTTTTGTGCATAAAGGGGAAAATTCATTATGTTGTCAGTGCGTGCGCTTGATATTTTTTACTAAAGCAGCAATCAATCTCTGCAATATTTGCAATATTTAACGACCATCCATTACACTTAAATAGATGTTTCTTAATTTTCCCTTTTAGATGAACCAGATGTCCAGTCAGTTCCCATGATGTGTGGAAAACTGCAGAGTGAAAAGATGAGACAATAAGACTCACTGCAAAACTAAAGATCATGTAGGAGGAATCCAAACTAGGGTTTGGATTGACGCTCTGCAAAATTTACTGCTTGATGAGAAACACAGATTTGTAGGGGGTCAATAAAAAAGCCAGTAGGAATCACTTTAAAATCAAATCAAAAAGAAGCTATCTAGCTAACCTTATCATGAAATCTCTAAGTACTCGTTTTTACTCTTTATTCCAGACAAAAGTCATTAAAATCCAACCAGAATAGATCTTGGATTTCTTCTCCTCATTACGCGTGACAGACACTGCTGGCATGAGATCTGATGTTTTATCGTCATGTTGGAAGCACGCTTGGGTCCAGAGTACCCAAGCGTGCTTCCACAACTTACTGAAGTTGTAGCTTATCCACGGTGTGTGGCCCAGTTGTACCAGCTTGGCTTGGTCATCAGGACATTCAAAGGTCAAGCAAGTTTGGGTGCACAGATAAATCGCCCAGCTGATAAATCGGTCCCAATTTCCTTAATTTTGGGAGATCGGTGATCACATGAAGCCGATCTTATCCACTTATTTCATCTACCTCTGCAAAGGTATAAAAATTAACCGCTGTCCTCTTTTGCTCTCCCGTGAGAGAGGGCTGGACAGACAGACCCACTCAGCAGGTTATGTCTCCACGTTTGTGGCTAACGATAGTTGCCCCACTGTTACTACCTAGACTTTCTTGCTATATTTAGCAACATTTCAGACAAAAAAAAATCAGTATGGGCCAACATCAGAATCAGCAGATCAAGCTTTTTTAAGATCGGTGATCAGCAAGAAAACTGCCATCGGTGCAGAAAACTCTTCAACAGTGTTTGTGGTGGCAAAGGCAGCTGGTTCAAGGAGTGTGAGTATTCTGTTTTTATTTGAGAAGTGAAGAAAAAACATTCTGCGATATAGTCAATTCATTTTAAAGAATGCGAGCGTTACGGCGGCCCAGACGTTCCCGGCTCTTGCTCCGTATCCAGCTCTGTTCTCTGTGCCGTCCGATCAAAAGCACCTCCTTATTGAAGCTTTCAAACCGTTAATGTCACAGGAAGAAACAGGCTCATTCTTACTGAAGGCTGCGAGTAGACGAGAGTATGAATACCTCTGTCATTACCTGAAGGTAAATATAAATTTGCAGTCATCAGCCAGCAGTTTTCTTTGGCTTACAAATCCATGTAAAAGCTCCAATGTGTGGTCTTCCACAGGGAGAACAGAACCAAAGTTGGAGGACAGATTTCATTACAGGCTGAAACTGCTAGTGATAATAATGCCTATTAGTACAATCTGAACAGGAAAGTGCAGCAGGTAGATACAGCACCCGACTCTGGGTCTTTGTAAAGTTAAATAAAAAAGGTTTTACACGCATATTTCGGTATATTTTTATGGAATTGTATGTTATCGATCAACAGAGTACAGGAATTCCCCCGGAAAACATGCTGACCCTGATGTTAGGCCACCAGCAGCCTAACATGTTTGTATTTTAAAAAATGTGAAAAGTTACAGAAATTCAGAGGTGCATGAGCCGACATTGTAATTTGGAAATAATAGTGTGTGAGTCAACTCTAAACCTAATCTGTCTTTACTGTCACTCTGACTGGTGTACAAAAAACGTATTTAAAATAAACACACAATGCCCAGCCTGGCGGGGCCAGGGCAAGGAAAGCCTGGTGACCCGCCAGGCTTATAATACACAGAGGGAAAACGTTGAAGTAGTTTGGATTGTTTGGCAAAGTGCAGTGTGAAAGCAAACTGCACCAGCTGAAAATTTAATAAAATGTTGCAACTTTGGTCCCCTATTGAACCGAGTCTGTCAGGCCACAGCAACAACAATGTGACAGCTGAGTGTCAATGAACAGTCACATCAACCCTATTAAACATTAGACAAGAAAACAATATATTGGAAGTTTTTATTATTATTATTATTATTATTATTATTGTTTTTTTGCTGGAGGTTTCTGGTGGTGGTTTTGTGGAGAGGAGGGAACGGATCGCCCTCATTAACCTTCAGTCCCTCACTGACAGACTTAATGAGTTTATTAATGGTGCTGCAGAGCAGAGATAGATGGCACTCGCCACCATTTAAAGCATTTTCTCCATATGTGTGAGCCCATCCAGCAGTCGTTGTCCTCTCGCTCAAAGAAAAAAAAAAAAAACAGAAACTCCACAGCTTCTCCCGCCTTCTCAGTCATCATCTCTGTGGGTCTCTCTGCGCTGATCAGATATCAGCCTGTAAATCTCAAGTAGTTTTAGCTCATTAAAGGGAAATAGCTCTATTTTCAGAGTATGTGACTTTATACTGTAACCCCAAACCACACGCACAGACACAAAGCCTCCCAATGCTCAGTATGGTTTCACTTATCCCTGTATGTTGTGATGAAGACCATAAAGCAGAGGGAAGGCTTATGCACATATTATTTATGATAAAAAGGGCAGTATTCATATAAACTTGTACATATTTCAGAGGAGTACTGGGGATTAAATCCACACATTCCCCTACTGTGGGATTTGACTGTGTTTCTTTTTTCTCCCCCCCCACCGGGCATTGGGTGTTATTCTAGAGGGCCTGGTCGTCTCGTTTTTCAGCAGCGGAAAGAAACATGGCTGTCCTCGGTTTTGAAGACCTTTCCAGAAACCCGTTCCAACATTTCAGCTCCGCCATGGTGTTGACAAACAGCAGTAACCACCCTGACCTTCACCAACCAACTTCCCTTGGAGAGCAACCTAAACAAATGTTATTACTCCAGGCTCTATTAATATTCCGATATAAATAGTGAAAAGGCTGATTTGCGTCAGGACTTTGTGAGCTTTTTATGGTGTCGATGGTACTGCAGCTGTCTGGAACAGTTGCAACACAGAAACTCGAGGTTGAATGTCAGATTTCTGGAAACACATTTGAACAGAGAGGATAAAAGAGTGAAAAATTGTTCGGATAAGGCGCAACAGGTCAAGCTTGAAAGCGCTGGTGTGATCCGATATGTTGTATTCTCCACATCCAGGGCTGGTTAGAATTTCTCGGCACCTCAAGGACAAATGTGTTATGATCTGATAGAACCAAACAGAAATGTTTCAATTCCAAAAGACTTAAAAATATCGCAATACCACACTGAAACATGGTGGTGGCTGCTTACCATTATTAATCTGAAAACACATCCAAACAAATTTTTGCTTTCCCAGCCAGGGTCCAGAACTAAATTTGATAGAAAGTGTGTGGATTGACCTGACGAGCGTTGTGTCCTTTTGTTACAACTCTTACAGCCTGAAATCTGATGGATTCATGCCTGATCCTTCAGAAACTCATAAAGACAGTTACAAATTCAGCCTTCTATCACCTAGGGAACATTTCCAGGACTAGAGGACTAATGTCCCAATAAAATCTTGAGAAACTCATCCATGTGTTTGTCTTTAATCGCATTGATAACTGCAATAGTGACTTTACAGGTCTGCCTAAAAACAGCGGCAGCTCATCCAGAATGCTGCTGCTTGCATTCTCACTAAGACCAGGACAATAGAGCACATCACCCCAGGTCAGATCTTATCAATATTATCCCATTCGTATCGTTTTATGGGGCTTTTTTCCACCAAACTGGTTCCAGTGGTTAACTGCTGTTGTTGTCTAAGAAGAATCAGTTCATTGTGTTTGCACCAAAGGTTAGCTCTATCTTCCCCCCAAAATTTGTTTCTAGTGTTAGTTTCTATTTCATCCCCAGAGGTTTTCAGTAACAATATCTGTTGAGTTTCCTGTGAAAATGACCCAACATTTCAGCGTTAGGATCACTCTGTCACTTCATTTTTCTGATTTGTTTTTTGATATGGCGCCCATCATGACAGGAATTGTTCGCCATATTGTGGGTGTGTTGTTGGAAGAAGCTGCTCTTGGAGGGTGTTTTGATCCAACTCTTTTATCGTGGCAGAATCAAGGTCAAGCCCTCTGGCTTGGATGAGAACCAACCTCCACATGGACTCCATCAGGATGCGTCACTGTTGGAAGAACTCAGAACTGATGGTAACTCTCACCTTTCCTCCTCTGGACAAAACGTTTGCCTGATGTGCTCAACAGTCAGAAGAAGTATTCATCAGGGAGAATAACTTTGATTTTGATCAATTTTCATTGTCAATTTCTTTTTTCTTCTTCTTCTTTTTTATATTGTGAACTTTTTACTGGAAGCAGGAAATCTCCAGTCTTCTGCTGTCCATCCAAGTCCTTCCTGCAGAATTTTGGTCGATTCTTATTATTTAGTTTGGGGTAAAAATGGATAATCTGATGTTCTTCTTGTTGCAAGCTTGTTGCCCAAAAGTTTTCATCTCCCAGTAAGAGGAGATGCACTGATACCAGTTGCTGCCTTTGACATTTCGAAAATAAATTTGCTTGGTGGAAGCAGCTCTTATTTTTTGGCTCTAATGTGAGGTGTTTTTTCCTTTCACACCAGATGTTGCCAAACCACAAAGTCTTATTACGAGAACAAACTTATTTAGGTGTGATTTTTATTGTGCTTCTTATTTGATGGAGGCACTGTTATTGTGAAACTGTTTTTTCAGCACTGGCAGAATAGTAGCAAAGTTTTGCTCACATTTGTGATGAAAAGTCATCTATTGAAAATGGGTTCTGCTGTACAATTTTCTAAATGCATTTGTAATAAATTCACAAATTCATCACTGATGAATCATCAGTGATTTTTACACATTAAAATAAAGAAAACAAGTACAAGTTATGTATCTTGATAAAAAAAAAAAATCTTACGGCATACTGAATTTATATATTTTCATCATTACAACACTGTCATGAGATTATCCTGAACTTTTTAAGATAGAGTAGCCCTAACCATAATAAATAAAGCTATTTTGAATTGACTATAATGGGTTTTCTTGGCTCCAAAAGTCAACAAAAAGGCCACAATGTTCCATATTTACCAGTGTTGTTCTGTTGATCTGCTTCATTTGGTCGTTAACCATGAAGACTCGACTTGTTTTGGTGCATCCATTTGTAAGTTGCTACATTGTTCTGGGGTTGTTGTTTTCTTTAGATATGACCTTGAACATTCCTTCACTGCTGGCCCTTGAAATGGATATCAAGCTTCCTCTTTCTTGATCAGAAAATAACCCATTAGCATTATTCTCATTACAGGTTTAGCACTGAAATCAGACACAGAATCAAAGACTTTTGTAATGCGGATGATGACAGACAAAATTATCTTGACGAGGCTTAGAGACACTTTTCTGCTTCTATTATGTAATTCCGCCCGACTGTGGAAAAGCTCCTGATTCTTCTGGCCACCTTCATGCTGTGGAAATAAGCTTCTTTTACAGATTCTGACATGTTGTTTACTTTATAGACTAAAGGGAAAAATTACCCTTCACTTCAGTTTCCGTCAAGATTTGTATTGTAGTTAAAATAGCAGGCAAACTTTCTAAAGGAAATTGTACAATGTTCACACAAAGAGAGAGAAAAAAAAAAATAAAAGTGCGACTTTACTGGTTGAACATTGACTTTGTACTCAATAATTGTATTAAAATTGATAATTACCTTGATAGCACACAAGAGGGAGGTCCATGTAACCCACTTTCATCTCACTCAAGGTGTCACACAGGTTACAAAAACCTGTTGCTAAGTACTTTGGGAAATAGTTTTCATCCTAAAAACCCTCATTTGCTTACTTCTTTTTAGAAATATGGCAAAATTAATCAAACGTTAACAACTTACTACTGCAAATTTATCTTACATTAACTCACATTTAAGTTCCAACCCTAAAACCTTCAGGATTTCTTTGACAGTTAAGTCACAGATCAGCCCTCCACTGCAACTCTTCCACTCAGCTCCTTCAGACTAGCCTGCAGTAATTAGCAAACATCTAATGGAGCTGCTCATCTGCTGAGCTCATAATACAATCTACTTCTCAGTGGAACGCTGGCAAAAACATTGTTAAAGGGTGACTAGAGGATGTTGGAGTGACTTACTGGAGGTGGCGTTTCAGAAAGAGCAAGAGTTTTTAAAGAGACAGAAGTCAAATTTCTCTGACATATACAGCATTTTTATAACAGCTGAATGCAACATAGTTACTTGACTGTGTTATAACACAGTACTATGTGGCTGGAAAGCACATAACACTGCCCCTTAAAAGAGAAGTTAATTTATACTCCAGTGTTTTGCAGTGTAGCAGCAGATCTCTGGGGAAGGTAACCGCATCCATCCTTCTGTCCATCCATCCATTCAACCAACCACCCACCCACTCTCTACTATTGCCAGAGGCACATGCCCTGAAAAGCAGAGCAGCCAGAAGGTGTCTTATTCACATTCTGGAATCACCTCATCTGACTCCAGTTGATGCAGAGGAAGAGTAGCTCTACTTGAAGCTGTCCCTGAAAAGGTAAATCAGACTCTAACTCTGAGAGTCAATCCAGCCACCTTAAGGAGGAGGTTCATTTTTAGCCACTTGTATGCAGGGTCTTGTTCTTTCACTCATGGTCCATATTCCATGAGCTTAATGTGTGGGTCAGACAAATTTGTAAACCAAACTCTTTGGCTCAGTCCTTTCTTCACCAGAACAGACAGAAGCCCTGGTTGTACCTTTGTGTGCCAGCTATCTCTACAGGAAAATAAGAAACAGGACTGGAGACAAAAGATAGACTTTTTTTAGATCAACCCACACTGGAGAGAAGCCGCTTTAGTGCCAAGAATGCGGATGCAGCTCTTATTTTGAACAGATAAGGAACAGATTTAAAACACTGTGATGTGATTTAGAAGTGGACTGAATCACAACAGAGTTATACAGAGACAGTCAGGAAAATGCTGCACCTTGATGAACACTGTGTAATTATTCTGGTACCTCAATAATAAATGGAATGACTGCAGTGTTGAAGTTGTTTAAACATAACTTCATTGATATAATAAGGTTCTGTTAAGGAATATTCATTTTATTTTGTCCTTGCAGAGTTGTAGTTCAGAAAATAGTTTCATTTCATGTATTCAATCCATGATTGCACACATACACTTAGAGGACAATCAACCTAACATGCATGTTGTTGGATGGTGATAAAGCAGCTGTAGAAAACCCATGGATGCAAAAGATGAACATGCAAATTCTATGCGGAAAGTTCCCAGGTCAGGAATTGAACCCAAGACCCCCATTTCTGCACCAACAACTGGACAACTGCACATCATTCTCAAAATTCACTGAAACTCTCCTGTGTGGAATATAAATCACTTAAAAGCAGTGAAAACCAAATTCTAGTCAGGCTAGGTTGTGTTTTATTGGTGGCTGTTGGTAAGAGTTTTGCATAAATTGGCTTGTTGATGAATAAGATTTAAATTTATGTTCCTAAATTCAGAATACCAAGACAATGTTGTGTAATTTAACATTGCGGAAAACATTAATAGACTTGCATCTTAGTGGAACCTATGACCACAATATTTTCTAGGTTCATGCATCCATATTCTGCAAAACCTAGACCCTGGGAACGCCCTGGAAAAGCTGGGATTTGTTTTTGTGTTACCTGAACCCTCCTGTAATTACATTTGCAGTAGTTTTCCAAAAGCTTCTTAATTTATTTTAGTTAAAGGTAGCTGCAGGAGGACCAGAAGAGGAGTTTGTGCCTATGAGGCCCTGCAAAGTGAGGTCTGGCTTTGTCCTGCAGTAAGAACCACAGACCTCCCAGGCAAAGATGTTGCCCTTATGGTAGCATAAACCCGTCCAAAATTCTGCTGCACCACACAGCGTCAATAATACCTCACCACATGAGAACGTCAGCCATGCCCTGGGCTATGAAGCACTCTCACAGCATCACAGTGGCAGCCCGTTGTGCTGTTTGCTGATACCAGCCCTGATGATCAGCCTCATTCTTGGCATGAGCAACCCGGTAATTTCTCTAGAAAAGCTGCAGAAACAGGGAATCTTTGAAGGCCGGGAGTCTTCCTTCAAAGATCTGTGAGGTTATGTGGGGTCAAACCGCAGCATCTCAATTGGCTAGCCAGAAACTTTCGCTTCGTTTTTGTTTTTAGTCATTCTTTGGAACAATTTCCAGATGCTAGATGGTGTCGTGTTCATTTGTTTAAACATTCAGACGCAAGTGCAGACATGATGATGGAAATGTCCAAC